>NW_025944539.1:0-340379 GCF_000764305.2 Hyalella azteca
TTCGTCGTGGCCTCTTCAATGTTTCGTCGTGGCCTCTTCAATGTTTCGTCGTGGTCTCTTCAATGGTTCGTCGTGGCCTCTTCAATGGTTCGTCGTGGTCTCTTCAATGGTTCGTCGTGGCCTCTTCAATGTTTCGTCGTGGCCTCTTCAATGCTTCGTCGTGGCCTCTTCAAAGCATCTTCGGTGTAATGCGTAGAAACCCTAATTTTTGCCCCTTAAATTTTCCATTGTTTTCGTTTTGGATAAAACAACTTTAGTTTTTTCGCTTCGCTGCTAAATCTGTTATACCTGTAAAAACGAAAAAAAAAACATTTATAACTAACGAATTAACGTCTAAATGTGTTGGGTATAGTTTTATATCCAGATCCCAGTGCGACTTACAAAGATATCTAGAAATAACTTTTCATTATTCATACTAAAAATATATAAAATTATTTACTATATACGCAGGTTGACGGAACTGTTAATGAAGTTCAATATATTGATGAGACTACTACTTTTCAGGTTTCAATTTTAACTGAACCTATAGGCTTTTTTGCACCGGCAATTACCTTTGTAATTTTAGAGAAGGCTGTTCATGTACACATTCCTTTCCTTGAATCCTCACCTAAAAGCCGGGCAGTTTTTTTAGCGCATTTTCTCATTTATGGAAAAAATGCACTATTGTGCTCGCCATGTCCGTCTGTCTGCCCGTCCGTCCGTCCGTGACCTCAAGTTTTCGTCGACGAGAAAATGCGCTCTCTGTCACTCACTGCAGGGAGTACTGAGTTATATTTTTTTTACTTGAGAGAAGTGTGACGAGCGGAGATGCTTGGTTTCTCTGCATAGAAAACTTTCTTCAATACACTCTGAGAAATGTGTGATACAAAGTACAAATAAAGATGCACTTTTTGCGCTTTTTGTGGGTCATCTTAACCCACTTTGGCCCAGCAGATAGGCGTTTCAGAGCCACGTCCGCTTCTGTGTTCGTGCTGCAGGTAGGAATTAGTGTCGCGATTTGAACAATATGATCGTTCATGGTGAAGATACGTGTTCGAAAGTCGCCATGTATTAGCGCAGTCAAAATCGTAATATTTTTATATTGTGTAGCAAAAATCGTCGTTGTCTTGAGCCTTTTTCGAGTGTTCGGTTGAAAACTTCGCCATTTTTCACTAGTTTAAACAAAATGCCTGTAATCAACAACCGTATCTTGTTAAAAGACGCAATGAATTCGTGTTATGAATCTATTTATGATACTCTGATGTGCTGTGCGTATATTGGTTACAACCGTTTCATATTTCCTGTAATTCATTCAACACAAATTGTGTAGTTCAATATCAAATCATGATAAGCTTTCCAGTTTCATTTGGAAGAAAATCGCATTTTACAGTCCTGCCTCTGTGCGTTCTCCTTAAATCCTCTTCAGCTCAATAAATTTAAAATTCACATACTCGTGCATAGCTTCAAATCATGCCTAGGTCCCGTGCTATAAAAAATAATTACTAGAACTCCATCAGAAAATCACTGACCGTTTTTAAAGTTAAAACGTTGACTACGAAGTGGTACATATGCGTACCACGAAATGTATTTCTCCAGGACGTAGTGGTACAGAATTCAGGTTGCCTTAAATCGGCCAAATCCGAGAACAAAAAAGGCCAAAAAAGGACGATAACTCAATATATACTAATTTATTTGTAGGTTCCGCTATTAAAATTCCATTTATTTTCTTTTTGCAGTATTTAAAATTAAATTAAGAAGTACCCCTATCATTAATTTTAGCCGGCCAACGCAATTGAGAAAAACTAAATCACGGAATTTGTCCAGATAAAATGACCGCCTGGAAACCCTGTTTAAAAACAGTACAAAAAATGAAATGATAGTACAATATGAAGCAATCGGAGTCAACGTGTTAAATCCACGAATAACAGACGAGAAGTCGGCCGTATTCTTATGCCGCTATACTTCATCGAGTTTTGACAGTACGGCCCAAGGTCTATAAAAGATTATTTTTCCGCTATCTTTATTATAGATTGCTTCAATTCTTATCTGCCCTATTCATCAATTGCCACCGATATAGTACTGTGACGTAAAGACTCCTCGATTGTCGGCCGCCCTTTACGACTCAGGCACTTCACTCCAGTGTCATAAAATAAGGAGCTTTTAAGAGCAAGGCAAGAAAAAGCGCAGTAACTTTCGTGGGTGAAAAAGTTACTTTTGATGTTGGGCGTACAGTTCAGGGATTCTCTGAGGCTGTTTACTTTGGCTTAAATGACCTATTTCCTGTCTCTTGCGAAAACATTCTTGAGTGCAGTTTTCTGTCTTTGGTGTAGAGGTGATGTTAGGGAATATGGACTTTGTTTTAGGGGATATATTTTGAAATATTTATGCTATGATTACCTTTTTTGTATAAATATTTATTGATGTCCTATAATTATCCTAACACTCGTGTTACCTAGTGCAACACACGCAACTCTCGAGCTACAAATGCGACACTCGTGCAACACACGCTATGCTAATGCAACTCTCGTACAACAAATGCGACACTCTTGCAACACACGCAACACTCGTGCAACACACGGAGCACTCTTGCAACACACGCAGTACTCGTGCAACACACGCAGTACTCGTGCAACACACGCAGTAAACACTCGTGCAACACACGCAACTCTCGTGCAACACACGCAACACTCGTGCAACACCAGAATTAAAGTACCCGTCGAGTTCATGGACGCGAGGTTAGCACGCGCCCAGGGCATCCACTCAATATGCGTGTGTGAAGTGTTCAGGCATACAAATCTTACACAGCTAGCTTTAGCGTGCACAAAATATACAAATAATATGCCAAATTACTTACACGCTTTTAACACAACTCTTTGAAAAATGTACATGCATTTACACACGTACTTGTTATATAACATATAATGTTTGAATATAAGGGGCGTAAGCTCGAGATGCTCGGACAAGCTGTATAAGACATGTAAGGAAAATAATGAAAGTGTCAAATGAAGATATTCTACTAACAGTTTTTATTATTTGCATCAATTCCCCAAGACGAAAATTACTTGCTCACGTAGATGCACGCATTCCGCTAACAACTGCTCTAAAATGTGTCAGCTTACGAATAGGATTATAGTATACATGCGCATTCTACTCACACAGCTGTACACGGCACTCACAATATACACGCAGATGTCAAGCAACCCACCAACAGCTGCAGTAATGTACATCATCTGACGTATATGCACGTATTTTACTCGCATCCCGCCAACAGCTGCAGCAATATACATCAACTAACGTATATGCACGTATTTTATTCACATCCCGCTAACAGCTGCTGCAATATACATCAACTGACGTATATGCCCGTATTTTATTCGCATCCCGCTAACAGCTGCATCAATATACATCAACTAACGTATATGCGCGTATTTTATTCGCATCCCGCTAACAGCTGCATCAATATACATCAACTAACGTATATGCACGTATTTTAATCACACAGCGGTACACGGAACACACAATATACACGCAGATGTCAAGTCGCAGTACTCACTGCCGACAAGGAGCCCTACAGCTAGCGGCAGTACAGGCCGCTTGCTCGCCCCAGTCGCTCAGACCCTCGCAAAAACTCTCCGCTGGTCCACTATGCCTGCCTCTTCTTGCTTTAACCTCGTACACAAATCTTATTAGAACCTGGCAAAATTCCGTGTATGTTTGTGCCTTGTTTTGTTAAGTTTTTTTTATAAACTAGTCGTAATTTTTCTTAAAGTAAATGTGATGTTAAGTGGACAAATGGGTCCGTTTCAGCAGCAAATTGCTCAGCTGTTAACGGTTCCGTGGCAATTCACATTCGGTGCTCCACATTCTGACCTGCAAACAAAGATTGCGAAATTCCCGACCATTTGCGCTTAGAATATTTTTACTTTTTTCCTTGAAGAAACCGATTATAACCAGCGATCGATTGTTTATAATCGAACAAACGAGAAATATTTATTAAAATAAACCTACACAGAAGAATTTGTTGCAAATAAAGTTTTTAAATGAATCGTTATGTAGGAAAAACTTGACGGTCGAAAACGATATTTTTCAAGGTTTGCTAATTTTATACGTTGAATTTTGTGTTTGTATTTCTGCATTACCTAATCGTAAACTTCCTTTCGCCGACTTATTGAATCGATGATCCGAAGCCGAAGACGAAGTATTTAGAATAATTAAAATAAGTTGTAAAATTCGATGTTAGCTTTTACATTTAATTTAGCTATCTGGTGCTTGCCTGGCGCTGCGACAGTTTTTACATCTTCATCCATCTTGCTCCCGACACGTATCAGCTTTTTTATAGTTCAATAATCGTTGTTAAAGAATAAAGTTGTGTATGGACCGCGCTAAAGTTGTTTATGTAGCCCGGCTCTACCCCCTGCAGTTTTCTTATCTGTTGCGTACACCGCAATTTGCTCTGCCTTCATTAACTAAATCAAATGACGATATCTTGCCAAGAGGAAAAATGAGAGAATTTATCGTCAGCAGCCATCGCAAAAAGTGCATGTAGCCACACTCACCTGGAACATGAAGTAAACTCACATTTATATACGAGGATCGTAATTTAGTTGATGACTTTGTTACCTCAATATTCTGAAGAATTTTTGTTTATTGAATCGATTTTCTTGGACTTTAGTCCAAGTAAATTATTCGTCCAATAGATTTTATCCTCATATCCGTTGCGCAATTGAGAGTCGATTGGCTGTGGTGAACAGTTCCCTGTTGCCCGCGCGAGAACTTCCTGGATGCTCCTCTTGTGATGCCTTCTAACAACTTCACGGTCTGTTTCTTTCCTAAATGATATTGATGCTGTTTTATATCGTGTTCTGCAATTGCATTCTGTGTTTTTTAAATGCAACCTAATAAAGTCGTTACCGTTACAGTAGAGAACTTAACTCAAAATATCGCAACTTCTAAGTTGATTCGTCTGCTGTTTCAGCGCGGTAGGTTCTTTGCTCTCCTGTAAGTACTTAGTTTATCCTGTACATAGTTTATCTTTGTAATATACATAGCTTATCCTTCGGACGGCGCGCATGGCGCGTGTCTGTCTGTCTGTCTATCTGTCTGTCTGTCTGTCTGTTTGCCTGCTTGTGTTAGTTTGCGGTCATGCGACATCGACCGTTAGTCCGTTACATGGCTGGTCGGTAGCTAGGCCAGCCGAGCCTCCTGCAATGCGAGTTTGTCTCATGCGCTGAGACCCACTCACAGGAATGCCATCTATGCGTTAGAAACAACCTGATTAGCCACCCTCCTGCTCCTATACTTTCAAAAAAAGCTAAGAGATCGTAAGTTCATCAGCCAATCATTGACGGCCTTTCAAGCAAAATCCTCCAATCATAGACAAGAAAATAGAGCGTAAGCACTTAGGTTCACTTAGCGAGTTTTGATCGTATGGCCCCTGCTCCCTGGACGTGCATTTGTTCCCTATGACTGCTGGTTGTGCCTGCAACGAAGCGACCGTTTGTTCCTTTTCTGGTAGAGGTCATGCTTACTCTGGCAGCTTTTAATAGTAGTCCCGTGAGTAGTTAATTAAACGTAAAATTTCCTGTGAAAAGAATGTACTGTGAAACGTTGACATGTAATGTCTGACCGAATTAAATTACTACCGGGCATATCCGCACTTAAGATTCAGCTGCTTTAACTCTGTTAGATTCAGCTGCGTTGTATTTCAATTAATGCTGAAATACTGTATACATCTCTTACGACATAAATTAAAAGTGAATAAGTTAAGAGAGGTTTAGCTATGCTGTTATACATATTTCAAATAAGACTGGTTACGCTTTTGTTTCTGCTGAATTTCTAAATTTCCAGGTATCAATTCCGCAGTATCTCATCAGCCAAGCGATTCATGGTTATCAATTATAAGCGTTAATGCGTTTATATGAGAAGGCATTCTTGCTATTCCATTGAAGTGAGTTCTTGGTGCCTAACTTCGTAGTCTAGAGTTGTCTTGCGAGTGTCAGGTCACTGAAGTCGAAGTTAAGAGTGGACGCTTGATTGGGACACTTGGTCAAGACGATCAATCTTGGCAATTGATCTTTATGATTGATATTTACACTCGATCATGACGGTCGATCATGACGCACGATTGAAGCCGTCTACCACGACACGATCGGTCATGACGTACCATAGAAGCAACCGTATCACGATACGTACGTTGGTTACGCACGATCGTTGTGACCTACAGTGGCACTCGATGGTGACGCGGGATCGCGGCCCTCGATCACGTAACATTTTTAGCTCATTTTATCATTTATGGAAAAACGCTATAGTACTCGTCATGTCCGTCTGTCTGTCCGTGACTTCACGTTTGCGTCGACGAGAAAATGCGCTCTCTGTCACTCACTGCTGTGAGTACTGAGTTATATTTTTTTTAAATTGGTCCAGGAATTCCTAAACATCAGCAGGTGGATGTTCACGTTTCAACACTTGATTTAACATTGATTTCAAAAGCGATTATGACATTCACATGCAAACATGACAGCGTCATTGTTCACACACCATCGTCTCAAGATCAAGGTTGGCATGAACACTTCACAATCTGCATGGTTCTAGCGTGCGCACCTGTGTTGTTTCAGATAGACTGTCCTGTGTCAACAAGTTCACGGTGGTGCGCAGTGGTTACTGTGAAATTACTGTGAGGTGGTTACTGTACTCTAAATTGAACTAGAGCACTCATAATCTATGCGAAATATGTAAATAACTTATGTTTGATGATTTTCTGAAAAATTTCCAGCTAAGACTGAAGGAAGTATTGTGCGTTAAGTTAAAGGGTACCTAGCATTTATGCCCGAAGAACGGTAGTAACGCTGGAATGATAAGAGGAATTCTATTTTGTAACAAAAATTGTCAAGGGTATAAGTTGATGTGAATGCATGAATTCATAACCGAATATGGTGAAAGTTTGAGGAAGGCAGTAACGTGTCCTGAGAATCACTTTGCCAAGTTTACCTATTGAACGTCGAACAACGTACAGATCGGTATTTACTCGGCATCTGTTTACATTTTTACTTTTTTCCCCTCGTGCTAATGACTAAGTTAAATATCACGTTCTCCTAGCTCACTGTAGAACTTTTTCGCTAATTTTCTATATATTTTGTTCGAAGGGTCGCTTGATTTCTAAATTTTTAATTCCATCACGCGTTGTGCAAATTCCTTTTTGCTGTATCTGAGATTCGCATCATATTGATGACGTTAATTACACACACGATGCGTGAATTTCGCCAAAAGTGTTTATCGCTAACCTTGACTGGGGCAGGGTTACGCACAGGCAAGCATTTACTCTTGCTAAATAAATTGTGTTTGTTCACACACGCTTGATTCTACCTGATGTGTATAAGACGAAAACTGAGGTTGTAGGACAAATGACGCCGGCAACTTTCTCCGCTATCCAAAGATGTCTTACTTGCAAGTTTTATGATAATATCTCTAGCGCAAAATTACAGCATGTCTAGCTCGTCCACGCCTTTATCGCTTCTTTGTGAAAAAACATCGATTGGGCGACCCGCGCGTTGAAAGTTCAAGGCCACATTTGCCGTATGCGTGTAATGCCAGCGGAACTTGTCGTGAATGGAAGGATACAAAATAGTGTTTCCAGTCTTCACTGATTTTATAAATTTGTGACATTGAAGATAGTCTGAAGATGATGCCTAGTTTGATTCAAGTACTGGAAGTTGGTTAAAAAAAGAAAAATAATTGCTTTCTCATTTATTTAATACCTGATGCAGATGAAACGTTTTGATATTTGCGGTGATTTTTTCGGCGTCATCGATATTGATTGCCAGAGAGCTTGCCATAATTCGGAATTGTGGAAGAAGTATTTTCAATTAATTTAACTCCCACCATATCGATACTTTTGTGGATGGCATCTGTAAGATCGCTTTTGCAATGATGGCATCCCAGATTAAATTTGTTTGGACCACCGAGATCCATTTGATGGCAACGACGCGATATTTTTTTACGTCGTTAAGATTGCGTTGAATGCCGTAAGTATTTTGTTGTAAATGTTTCCCACCACTTAGGTTTACAACACAATTTTTGGAATCATTAGCGGCGCAAGTCACCATTTCTGTGTAGTTTGGTGCTGTCTGTCTCCGGGGTCTTGATCGCTACACCACATAGAAAGTTTGCAGTGTTTGTTCACCTGCAGCAATATTTTCTGTGGCTTAACTTGCCTCACTTGCTACTACAATATTCTGCTCGGCTATACAGTACTCAATTGTGAGCAGCTTTTGATATTATCTTGATATGCTACGAGGCTTTTTCCCTTTCATAAATTATTTTAGCCGTGTTATCGAGTGTACCGTCACTGTTTCGACAAGTATTTTGAGAGCGTTATCGCGTGTTTTGTTGCGGTGTTATCGTCATGACGGCCGTGTTGTTTGGAGCGCGTAAGGCCACGTCAATGTTCTCTAGCATCGCCGCCTCGTCATTAGCAATTGGTTCTGCTCTGCCAGATAGCATCTACCGCTTCACTTGCGCACCGGCGCTGCGTAGCGTATCGCGTATATTATTCCGTGCCTCCAATATTATAATATTGGATTCCGTGCTCTGCCATAATATGAAATGAATTATAAACTAATGAATTTGCCACTATGCTGATGTGTAGGCTTCGTGGCGAATGTAATATATGCCATATGAAATGAATGTATGCCACTATGGAATGAATTATAATTATAATATTGGATTCCGTGCTCTGCCAGAATATGAAATGAATGTCGAAATCCTTCATTTTTTCAACAGAAATGAATTCCGTGCTCTGCCAGATAGCATCTACCGCTTCACCTGCGCACCGGCGCCGCCGCGTATATAGCGTATATTATTCCGTGCCTCTAATATTATAATATTATTGATACGCACAGATATGCGTATAATATATTTAATATTGAGATTGTTGAAGTCCAGGTGGTTGTGATAGTACTATGTCCGCTAATAGTTCAGATGAAACTATTTATGACAAATTTTTATGCGAGGAATTGTGATAAGTCTAAACAAATGCATTAATTTTCAAAACTGATTGAAGAAAATACATTTTGCAAGCGAAGTTACTTAATTGGGCACTGAAAGCTCATATATTACACGGTCGCTTCCATTCAGGCCTTCGAGAACCTCTCAGTCGTCTCAGTCATAGGTAGTTGAGTGAGGAGTAGAGTGGGTTATGTGAAATGAATTTTTAGCGCATTTTCTCATTTATGGAAAAAATGCCCTATTGTGCTCGCTATGTCCGTCCGTCCGTCCGTCTGTCTGTCTGTCTGTCTGTCTGTCTGTCCATCTGTCCGTCCGTCTGTCCGTGACCTCAAGTTTTCGTCTACGAGAAAATGCGCTCTCTGTCACTCACTGCAGTGATTACTGAGTTATATTTTTTTTTCTTTTGGTTGTGGACAGATGGTGCTTGTCTGTTAGTTGTATGCAATTAATTGTGTACTGTTGGTTATATGATTTTAGTTATATGATGTTGGTTGTATGATGTCGGTTGTAAGATGTTGGTTGCATGGTATTGGTTGCGTGATGTTTTTTATTTTTTTTTATGATGTTGGTTGTATGATGTTGATTGTGTCATATGTTAAGTAAATTGAAGATGTCCACTTTTTGAGATCTGTGACATTGCGTTTAATTAAAATTAATTTGTTTTAAGAAGTGCATTGAGTCTTTGATTTCCATTTCTATTTATATGAAGAACTAATTTTGGTCTGAACGTCTTTATGTGCCGAAGCTTTTCATTCTTGTTGACGTTCCAGGTTTCATATGTGGACAATGTGAAGAGTTTGGTAACGGATGTGGGCGCCAGGCTGTCACAGCCTCAACAGGTTCCTGCTGCATGCCTGAAACGCTATAGTCCTTCCCAGACCTTGGTTCTGTTCGACATTTCTCATGTGCTTCGTGCTGCTTGCATTTATAAGTCTTGCATTTGCAAGTCTGCTTGCATTTGTTAAGTCTAAGATTTGTGCCTCATTTCTTGAAAATAAACTTGAGATATGTGTAATAAGGGATTAACTATAATAATTTTCTATAATGAATCGGAAACTAAAAGATTCCGATTCTCCCAAGTCCTGAGTGCTGGCTTTGGTTAGTGTAGTTAATTGATTGACATGTTAAGAAATTTTATTCTCAGTAAGTACTGTAATATTAATAAAAAAATAACCATTTATTATGACAACTTTTCATATATTTTCACTCACTTTTACAGCAGAAATGTAAATAAAATTTCCTGAAACTGCTAATTAGATCTTTTTCGACTTTAAGGATCCCAACTTATTGCTGGAAAAAGAAATTTCTGACTCTAAGTTAAATTTAACGGAAAATTTGCGTTAATGTTCTTAACAAACAACAAAAATTCTTTTCCCCTATCAGACATTTCAGCGGTGAGATCAATGGCCTGCAGACGGACAAGCATTCAAAGCGCAAACGTGGCTGAGAGTTGAAGTCTCCCTATGTCTCGGCTTGTAGCGTTCAGAGTGAGCTATGGTCTGTGATAGCGCAGCACATATACATGGGGGCTCCTATACGGCGCTAGCTAAGGAAGGTTCCAGGAATATATTCGAGAGGAAAGTCTTTTCCCTTCTATTGTGGTCATATTGCTGATAAACAGCGTCGCGAATTTCACCTCTAAGCCAGTCCTATTCTTATAAGTTTTTATTTTAAGAAAATCAGCTTTGTTATACAGAGTTTTACGGAAATACATTGGAGCACATAAGCTATTTGATATTTTATTTGAGTAACATTCAGCAATTTCAATTTTTGTAATTATTACAATATTCAAGTCCTTCGTTAGGTATTATTGGGTAGCCTTTGTCTAAATTATTACCTTTCATGACACAGTCGCAGTTTATCTCTTGAAAAATTTCCGTGCGTAATGTTCCAGTGCATGAAGTCGTTTAGTGGTTCCAATTTTTCTCATCCAAGCAATGTCTTCTCGAAAGGTTACTCTCAAAGTCGATATTTTCTCCGTCGAATGCAGCGTTTTGCTTCATAAAGCAACGTCCAAGTTCGCAGTTTGTACGTTACTTTATTTATCGTAGGCCTCTCGAAGAAATTGCCACCACTCCACCAATTCTGCCTCATCACGCCACTTTGTCATCTTAGAGTTGCAGCTCACTGATGCTTTGCCTCGTCAAGCAAATGCTCCTCATTTATTCGAATGAGTTGCTTCAACCGCCCTCGTGGGATTCGATGTCGTCGGCCATCAAGCGCCTTAAGGAAATTTATTGAACGTACTAGATTTGAATTACATACAATTTTATATTCATGCATTGCTTATTATGCATTATGAGAGGTAGTACCTCCTTTTAATGTCAAAAGGCCAAGATTTATTTGTGTTTCACTCGTACGTGAATGTGTGTAATACGTTATTTACGTGACCCGATGCTGAGTTTTTTTTTTGGTTTTACTTGAATTTTATCAGAGAAACTATTAGCTTGTAGCCTTTAGGGAAGAACTGATCGACTGTTGATGCGAATAAAGCGCACGCAATTGTTGTACATGTATGGGTGGGGGGGCGAGGTTTGATCAATATTAGTATGTTAGTTTTGTTCGTGGATTTAAAATCAATTGATCTTATGGAGAGTCATCTTTCCTTGCCAAATCCAGTGTTCGGAGTACTGTTTAATGGCTTGGTCGTGCTTATATTTAGTATATTTCTGTTGAACTAATTGAATTTATTAGTTAATTTTTTCGGTTTTGAAATTAAGATTGTTGCGTTAATTGAGATTGTTAGATAGTTGAGCCCGGACTGACATTAGACCGCTGAAATGTGAATGCAAGAGCATGTACGTTTTTTTCCAACGGGTAAATGATTTTAAAATTGAAAAGTTTAAACTAATGTTGTTTTTAAGTGGATCTTCAGCTGACGGTGTCTTTAGATGGCTAAAAATGAGGTCCCAAACCTCTGGCGTTAGTTTGTTAGAAAAGCAAACTGAGTTTTGCGCCCAGGATCGTTAAAGGCTCCATGTGGAGCAGCAAAATCATCAACTTCTAAAGTTAAAGCTTGGGTATGCTATTACGGTCTTACATGAGACGTCGAAGAACGAGGGTATTGCTGTTTATGCCGTCCCCTCCACGAAAATAACGTTGAAAGAACTACGTAAATTCAACGTTTAAACTCTTATCAACTTTATTCAAAGGCAAATGCCTGGTAGATCGGTGTATAGGATATGGCAGCGACACGGCATCCGTGCTGCTATAAATATTGTTAAAGGTTCACGTCCTCTCGGTGAAGCAGAAGCGGAGGATACATCGCGACGTTCCTTTGTAGGAGTGATGATTATGCGAGACCAATAACGGAGGTTGGGGAGTGTTGTGTCCCGGACCAATAGGAATACTTTGACTATTTCTGTGCGCTTTCATGCTTTTCCCTGTACTTGAGATGTTCTTTTTTAGTCATTATAGATCTTTTGTGTTGAGTTTACACAGGTGCCATATTTCCTTTCACAATTTGTCACGAAGTGTCGTGTAGCGCTGCGTGGTTGCATTGGGCACGGCGTGTCGTGTAGCGCTGCATGGTTGCATTGGGCACGGCGTGTCGTGTAGCGCTGCGTGGTTGCACTGGGCACGGCGTGTCGTGTAACGCTGCGTGGTTGCAAATTGGGCACGGCGTGTCGTGTAGCGCTGCGTGGTTGCATTGGGCACAGCGTGTCGTGTAGCGCTGCATGGTTGCATTGGGCACGGTATGTCGTGTCTGTATTGCCGCCAGTTCCAGGAACCTGCTGGTGTCGGAGCGTCCTTGAGATCTTCGCTAATCCTCTAACCGGCTGACAGGCGTCAAGCCTGCATAAGAATTCGGTTTCAGCAACTGCGACTCAGCAATGAGTGATGCCCACACCCCTGTGAGCTGCCAACTTGGATCATTCTTAACTTCAGTTGATTGCGAGTGCTGAGTAACACTTGAAAAGGTTTTGCATTGAACCGCAAAATAATTCTTTTACATTTCAAGAGGCTGACCAACGAAGTCCGGCTCTGCACAGATGCGGTTGTTGTATAGCATCACTGCCAGCTGCCATGCTATCCTAGACCTGATCCTTGGAATCCTCTGAAATTATTTTACGTATCGGCATCGGCCATTGAAATAAAGCATCTGCATCGGCCAATGGAATAAAGCATCTCTATCAGCCAGAGAAATGAAGCATCTGCATCGGCAAATTAAATTATTTATCTGCTTCTACGGTTAAAATTATGCATCTGCATTGACCGACGAAATAACGCTTCTACGTTGGCTATTGAAATAATGCAGCTGCATCGGCCATTTACGTAACGCATCTGCATCGCCAATTTAAATTATTCATCTGTACCAGACATTGAAATTATAAATCTGTATCGGCCATTGAAATTATGCATCTGTATTTAAATTATGTATGTGTGTGATCAAAATCTGTGAAATTATGCATCTCTAGTTATTGATTGTGATCATTTGTTCATGAGGTACCGTAAGAGTATGGACATTTTCTGTCGTAGATTAATTACACTAGGTATCCTGTAAGTGGTTGTAAGATTTCCTCAATAGTTGTCTTTCATCGATGTTAAGTTACCTAACAATTTATTGTGCATTATTTGTCTCAGATCTCCTACAAAGGATCAGAAAATAATATGTTTCTTATTAAATTAAATTTTGATTTTTAAATTCTTATTCAAGCATTACTTGATTCTCATTGAAAAATAGTATAGGGAGCACCCTGCCCGATTTACACGTTCTAAAGAATTAATTAATTATCGATTGTTTCACACTGCGTTTCACCTGACATATTCTTCGGTCATTCTGCGCCCCTCGCACCACCGTCCCGCTCTCCTTGTTTGCGTATAGGTAATTTGTGCGCTGAAGCTACGCGACTTTAATCCTTCAGTTATAAATCAAGCAATTATTTATCCCCGAGTACCAAGTGCATTGATGCGAGGGGATTAATGCATTATAATTGCCTTAATATTTTTTTTTCGGTTTATTGGCCATTGCTATTTGCTCTCTGCTTCCATGAACTGAATAATTTAGGACGGCTGAAGATTCTCTTCTTCTTTCTACGCGTGTTCAGTAATACAGAGCTACCCATCAGACTGCCGTTTCTGTTACGGTTCTCCTTACTCTCGCATTTCATTCATTTCTCTCTAATTTTTCTAGGTATGATCGATGTTAGGAACGGCCTAAGGACGACACGATCATCAGTTAATCCTTGCACGTCGCGGGAGGGCCCTATTTGTGTCCCGGTGCCACCTCCTTTGATGCATCACCGTCTATTGTCATGCATAATTTTCCTAGAACCTCTGACGATGAATTGGGAAGATGATGTTGGCGGTGTCACTTACTGCGGCGTGTATGAAAGGATTCCAATTTAGTTTCTATTGGGGAATGCTTTAATAGCTGCTTAATAAGACCGTCTTCCGTGTCAATATAACATAGACTGTCCGCATTGCGATCTTATTATCTCAGCTGCAGCGTCAGGATCTGATGGCGTCTCTTACTGTCCTTAATGACTTCAACATGACTTTCTCGTCTGAAGTTCAGTGTGGCGCTCGACCGAACTCATGCCGCTTTGCATGGTTCAACATAGCTCGTATGTATAGCACAGGATAGTTTGAAGATGCATATCATGCATCATAAGATGCATGATTCAACATCGTTAGTTTGTAGCACAGTATATTTCTAAGTGGACTAACTTGTACTCGATACTGCATAACTCACGGCTTTACATGCTCCACATACATTCACACGTCTCTACGTTTCTTCACATGAAAAAGAATGAAATGATGTGAATGAAGTGACACGTCTCTACGTTTCTTCACATGAGTGACATGAAGGTCACTATTGATTCCCACTAAACATGTAAAAGGTAATAGTTTTCCAATTAATGCAAATGCTTCTCCTCGCGAGCGAACATGAATTTCCTGTGGTTCTAAAACGTTTGACATGGTTTTTGGATTAGTCAGAGAGCGGGTACACTGCTCGAAGCCCAATCTTCTTCAATTTCTTCAATCTCATATCTCCAAACAAAGATTTAAATCTTGAAGAATTATGAGGTCGATCGCCCAGCAACTTCTTTTCAAAAACATGCCCTTGAATTTTGCTCTCTCACGATAACTTCTTTTGAAGCTTGCGCTCAGGAGCTGTTATTGATGATTCCTTTATCGATGACCTTCTTTTATTTCTTGGTCGACATTGTTAGTGTTAATCAATGCGTAATAACAGGTTCCATAACCTTCGCACTTCACCCCGCTACCCATTAATGATTACGGCATTGCGCTTCGCCCTTCATTGTTATGTCGATGACGGTTGCCACAAAGAAAGCATGCGTGTCTCGATCATAAGGAATGGTACATAAGGAAGGATTGTCATTTGAATGGTTAAAACTTCCATCACGTGTGGTATCTTTGAACATATTTCTGTGAAAGATGTTTAAATTTAATGATAATTTTACACTAATTCAAGAAATTGTTCTTGCTCGTTTCGCTTTTAACCCATTAATGTTTAGCAAAATGAATCATTCAGCGCTGAATTGAAATGAACTGCCAGAAAATCGCATAACCTAAATACTTGGAAAAGAATAAACTTAATGCTTACTGTATAATTTTTTCGAAGATTACGTACAAAATTGAGTGCAAGGCGAGTACAGCTCGCCATACCGTGGGGGTCAAAGTTCAGTCGGGAACCGTTTGTTGGTACACACCAAACACTTGTGCAAAGGTCGCGTTACTATAAAGGTTAGTGGGACAATAACGCCGCGAAGTACTTCAGCTTGCCGTTTCAAAGCCGATTCATTTTTTGCCGAATTTCACGTGAATGCAGGGCCGGCTAACCTTCCCTGCATGATAAATCGCCTTATTAACGAGTTTAACAATATTTATGTTCATGATCCATCACTTGCTTTGTTGGTCGCTCCCGTCTGAATATTGCGTGAATTGTACGGTTATTTTAATCTATATTTATTGCTCAATTGTAATGAACTGTTATTATTTTTTATGTAATATGGAGCTTTCTTTTGTTTCTAGTAAAACATTTTCCCTACGACTTCAGGTCGGTAGCCATCAATAGCAGCAGCATTAAGAAGCTACTGGGACCTATTAAACTTCTATTGTTAAACCTTTTTAGCATATATTTAGCTAAATAGCTGAAGCGCTAGTAAACATGTGGCCACTAAACTAACTAGCATATATTTATTTACAGACACGGTTACCGTCTTCTATTCGTATCGTAATGCCAGTTAGAATTATTTTTACTAAATAATTTAATAAGTTGTTAGTTATCTTCAGACAACATGATGAGCCTTTGTCTATATACAGACACTAAACAGTAATTAGTTTAATTAGAACAACGTATCCGTAGACAGAATATTAATCTTTTTTTTACTGATACATATACCGTCGTTAATTCGTATCTAAACCCTGATAACTCTAGGATACTTCAACAGACAGGAGTTTCATGACAGTATGAATTGTTTACTTTACAAGTTTAGCGTTGGGAGTGAAGAAATTTATTTGTAAATAATAATTTTTTTCGCAACTTAATAATTTATAATTAAATAATTTTTTTTCTCAACTCATACTCATGGAATGATGAACTGTTTTCGAACATTTTAAATCATTTTTTAACCAAGAGAGTGTAAACAAATATTTTACTAACCACAAGCTTTAAGTATGACTAACTGTAGAAATCCCAGTCTGTTAATCCCAGCTGTCATAACTTAATTTCTTGTATTGATTACTATTATACGCAACCGTTGCCTAAGGTAACTAATTAATTCCGATGGCAATTGCGTTCACGCATTCATAATAATGGCAGTTACGGTCACTCATTCATAAGGATGAAAGTTGGTGGTGGCTTGAGAAATGGCGCTAGTGGTGGCAGTGACAGCAGTGGTGGCAGTGACAGCAGTGGTGGCAGTGACAGCAATGGTGGCAGTGACAGCAGTGGTGGCAGTGACAGCAGTGGTGGCAGTGACAGCAATGGTGGCAGCTAGTGACAGCAGTGGTGGCAGTGGTGGCAGTGACAGCAGTGGTGGCAGTGAAAGTGTGTGAAACTCACCGTGGGATTCTGGAGCGAGTGATGGTGACCGCTCCTTGTACTGTGCTACCGGCTCCTGATGATTGCTACACGGTGATCGTACGTGCTGATTGCTACACGGCGATCGTACGTGCTGATTGCTACACGGTGATCGTACGTGCTGATTGCTACACGGTGATCGTACGTGATGATTGCTGCACGGTGATCGTACGTGATGATTGCTACACGGTAATTTTAACTGCTGATTGCTACGTGGTGATCGTTCTTCCTGATTATCCTTATATTTTGTTGCACGGAAATCTACAAGCACTGAACTTATGTGATTGTTATAGTTGTTCCTTCCATTTCTACTCAATATATGTACCGCATTAATTAGTGGAGTTCAGTGAAAAACATTGTCAATAGCATAACTTGGTTTAACGATAATATAGTTTCTATTCAACAACCGCAATTGTATTGGAGATGAACATGATTAGAGCGACATTCATACCCGGCATCTGAGGTTGAAACAGCTTTGTTTAAACGTTGTTTCAACGCAATCAACTCCTAATCTATTTGCCGATTGGTTCGTTCATTTGCGTTAAATGATTGAACGCATTTATTTCCTAATATATATGCCAATTGGTTTGTTCGTTTGCGCAATTTGGTAGGTTTTGCCGTGCAGGAATAGATGCTCTTCAGTGGCTTCATATCGACCGGCGCTGCTATACCTTGATGCTCTACCAGTGACCTCTGTGAGGAGGCTCTACCAGTGACCTCTGTGAGGAGGCACTACCAGTGACCTCTGAGAGGAGGCACTACCAGTGACCTCTGTGAGGTCTAATTGCTGTGTCTGATTGCTTTCTTAATCAAACTCCAGTTCATTCCTGTGTTAAGCAATACATTTTTTGCATGAATTCTCACCCCATGCTGCTAAGCGAGCCATATTCCTTCTATTGCTCTATTCTCTCCTGAAAATTGATCTATATTTATCGAAAAATTTTATTTCAAAACTATCCATCAAGAGTTATTATGATCATGTGCTAAATTAATTAATTACTTGAGTGCGTATCTTCACTATTTACCTGTTTCACGCCAAATTCTCGGCGATGTTTACACAGCACTTTTACATACATAGTATGAGTAGATAGGGGGCTCTACATACATAGTAGAGCACATACTCCACATACGCTCTACTCAACTTATAAATACAAATTTTGTGTAAATACAAATTATTTGTGTATATCTCGTATGTGTGTGGAGTCGTAGTTCCTCCGTATACGCAACGCCGAATGATTCCGTTCATTGTATTAGCATTAAAACATGAGACCTTGTCATGTCCTCATAGGGAACTTCTTAAAAATGTATTAGAGCGTTAACACCATAACGTACGGTGTAATATTATAGCGAAACTCCAAAGTAAAAAAAAGTCCTGCAAATAATAGAAACAAAAGTACACTTTGACAATTCAGATGCTTGAATACTTGGAATTTATTGAGAATATATTTTTTATAATTATTTTCAATGTTACAAATGAACTAAATTTCAATAATTCACTCGGAACAGGTTTTATCCGAGTCTGTGTAGTGCTTCATGTGGGGTTGCAACCACTGAATGGAAACTTTTGTTTCTTTAATTTATGTTGTGTTCAAGTTGATTTCCATTCTGCTTTACAACCGATTTATGCATATCAATTTATTAGATTTAAGCCAATAAGCCAAGCTCTCGTTGTAAACCATGGTCTCGAAGCGATCGTATTCCTCAACAGAAATTGTCCACGAAGTGCTATTCCTGCCTGAAGTGTAATTAAAATGCTCGCCAAAGAGTTACTCTATTTCTTTAACAATAATGTGTACGGATTACAATGTTATTCCTGCCTGAAGTGTACATGAATTGCACGCTAAAGGATTACCCCATGGAAGTTTGTTGCTCTCAATGCTACTTCGCCTCGCTTCGCTCGCCCATCCAAGTCTCCTAATATGAATGGATAACTTGCCCATAGATGGCGCTCCGTTATACAGGTACCTGTAGGATGGGTTTCTCTTCCTACAGTACATACCTCTGCTCTCCGTGTGAACTAAATGCCCTCACATCTTAAGTAAAAATTTCATGAGAGAGTATTATAAATCTTCATTTAGCTAGGTTTTCGTGCTATTGCACTTGATCGGATTATTTTAGTTTTTTACATAATTTAACCAGCATTCGGAAGATAAACTCGGTTAAGGAAGTAACACCATCCTAATTTGAAACATTGTAACATCGTCTAATTATCCCCCACCGCAATCTCGTTGATTCTCTGAATGCAAGAGCAGTCGCCTGGAAATAACGGCTTTGCTGTCACATGCGTCCTGCTAATGTGAGAAATACGACCGTATATACGTCGGCTGCGTCTCGCGCGTCTGTCTCTAGCTGGCATCGTCCCGCGAGAGAGAATTGCCAGTCATGAGGCGGCTCTGCATCCGTTTGTTAGCGTGTCCCAGGAAACCGTTGTCTCTATGGCATATAGACGGTCCTTTCAACGCAAATACTCGCGGGATGATGCCGCTGTTGTCGGCTTATCTATACCCAGTGAAAATTTACAGACGCGGCAGCTTCTGATTTGGATTACCAGAAGCTGGGACGACTCTAAATTTTGTTAGGATATAGATGTGATCTGCGTTCTTCTGAGCTGAAAGATGTGTGAGGAATGCAAGGGGTCTTGCAGCGTATCAATGCTATTGTCTTGCGTAAGGATATACCTTTCAGTTGCTACATTGATTTTAAATTAATGTTGTATGTTTGTCATATTGATCTTCTGTACTGGTCGCTATCTCATGATGTTATTTCGGCCCAAATTCGAACGTACCATGTATAGTTGTGTAATATTTACTAAAGGCATGCAAAGTTACGGTCGAGGTGCTACTATAGAGTTCTGCTTGTAATGAATTCTCTTTAGCTAAGAAGAAATTATTTACTTATTTTATAATTTAATTATTTCTGTATTTTGTTTTGTATTCATAATTTTAACATCGGTGAACATTCACGTGGTAGTTTGTTACCTCGCCGATATTGGCAGTGCTCGCTGGTAGTGGTTGTAGTTGGTTACAACGCCGATATTGCTAGTGCGCGTTAGGAGTAGATTTAGTTAATATTACTACGCCGATGTTGTTAGTGCGATTTAGCATGAGCTGTAGATAGTATCACCACGCCGGATCTGAATATCGACGTGCAACTCACTATACTCTCATTTGCGACGGCGACGCTGTGCCGTTAGAGAACTCCAGTTTCTGATCTGGACAATCGGGACTGTCCCGTTATCTGCAATTTATTCCACGATTAAATTTCTCCCGGATTTGTTGCAGGGTTTATCTCCTAATTTTACTGGGCATATCACATTTGTTTTAGCTGCTGGTACCCTTTGCATTCACCTCATTTACTGTAATATATTAATTTGTTTCTATATTTGGAGGTTTATAGAGCTCTGCAGGCCGATTTTTCCTAAGACGTGTATCCTTACATATATTTTTTGGGGATTTGTATTGTATTGGGGATGGTATTTACTGTCCTTGCAAATATATTCCCGTTTAAGAATTTCTGTGAAAAATATGGAGCCCCAAATATTTCCGTAATATACACCAAATGTTAACATTTTCTGCAGGTTCGACTATAATTGCTTGCAATCAACAGAAGAACAATCGACGTTACGGTCTTATTAGTGCTGTGCACATCCTTTGCTCTCGTTTCAGGTATGTCAATTGTCTACCATTTATCACCATTACAGCCCAGCTGCTTCAATTTATCTAACTGCATCCCATTTCTCATACATAGCGTATGGAAAACTCACGATGAACTTTCTATTCATCACACTCATCTGCTGCGTCGTAAGTCTTGCGGTCACGGTAATGCTTCTTATTAAGCCAGGACTCTTTGCCATCAGTTCTCCCTATATACCGTCGACCTATCAATTGAAAAGCTGTTCGACCGCGCGGAGGTTTTGAAAAGCAAGCTCTGTTTAATTTATCGCCCGATGGTTTTTCGGGGGCAGAAAATGATTCAATTTAAGATGATTCATGTTCTTTGTTGGTTTTTTTAACTAGATCTACTGGTTAGCCATTTAAGTTTTGCGCTGCCGAATTTGTTGTTTCGTTATACCTGAAGTCCGCATATCTTTTTCTAATTTAGGATACACTGAATATGTATAGCAAATTTATTTTCAACAAAAACTCAAGGATTTACACCTCCTCACTGTATTATAAAATGTTTTATCTACTTCAGTGGTTGAATTTCTAGGGCTTCAGTAACTTGTGAAGGTTTCAGACTTATTCTTATGATAATCATGACCCACGTCCTAATACGTACCATGATATTCACAAGCATTTATTTATTGATTAAAGGCTTTGCCACTGCATCAACGAAGAAAATATAACTCAATCAGTAATCACTGCAGTGATCGAGTGACAGAGAGCACATTTTCTCAAAATCGACGAAAAGGTGAAGTCACGGACAGATGGACGGACGGACGGACATGACGAGCACAATAGGGAATTTTTTTCCATAAATGAGAAAATACGCTAAAAATGGTGAAGACAAAGTAATGCTCGGACCATGTCTTAGTTTCAATCGTAAGTTTTCCCATCCCAGCGCAGGTATGTAAAAGTCAAAGCCCAACACGTAATGTAGCCAATATCGTTGTACGCGCATTGCGTAATTCAAGAGATGCACATTGTACAACCTGTTTTGTTGTATGGCTTTATCTCCTGATCACGCCTACCGAGAATTCATGTCTGCACGAACTTCTGACTGATTGTTTAACCTTAGTTTCTCAATGGCCTCATCGTGAGATTAGGATCTCTGGGTAGGTCAGCATGCCTCCACGGGTCTTTGAATCGTTCCTTTCTCCTCACTATGTAGATGCCGCCTACGTCGCGACCCACGAGACTTCTCGAGCTGAAATAATGTTGGTTTAAGTTCGTTTCTTCCAAATCAACTCGTAATCAACGTTGTTTTTAGCAAAATAAACTCGTCATAAATGTTGTTTTAACCAATTCAACACGTAATTAACGTAGTTACAACGAAATTAACACGCAATTAACGTTGTTACAACGAAATCAATTCGTAATCACCGTTGTTTCAACAAAATCAACGTTGTTCAAACGAAGTAAAGTCATAATAAATATAGTTTTAACGAAATCAACACATAATAAATGTTGCTTTAACAAAATCAACGCATAATTAACGTTGTTTTAACGAAATCGACTCGTAATCAACGTTGTTCCAACGAAATCAACTTGTAATCAACGTTGTTTTTACAAAATAAACTCGTAATAAACGTTTTTTTCAATTAAATCAACTCATAATAACATTGTTTTAACGAGATAAGTTCGTTATCAAAGTTGTTTCAAAGTTTATGCCTACTTTACGACCAATGGTGCGGGTAATTTTAACGGGTTATTTGAGATGATTGAGCAGTTGTTTTAAAGTTTCATTCGGCGTGCCGTATAACTCCCGAGTCCTGTTCTATTATAATATATTGTTATTGAAAAAACTAACAAGAAGCTAGTAAATAAAACTAATTCTCTGGTCTTTAACAAAACTTGCTTAAGAGAAGAAATTCTGCCAGCCTACACTAATATATTGTTGTGAATGATTTTGAAGTTTTATTATTGTGTGAGCCATTTCTTATATCAGTTCCTTTTATTTACTCATCTTAATTAGGAGACCACATTACCATTTTTTAGAATTCGTGTGTAAATGGGAAAAATTGTGCACCTTGAATGTGTTGTAGAGGTATTTTCTTATAAATTGTAGGTCATAACGACAGTGAAACTCACACTGAGAAGATAAGTTCATCCTGAAGCCGTTGAAAAAATACGCGCTAAGGTAATTAATCTTGTCTTAAGTACCTTATTTGTTAGATATAAGTAGATCACAGCTATCGAGTACCTCATTAAATAGATCTAAGTAGATCACTGCCGCGTATCTATTGGATTCACAGGCAAATTTCCCTGCATGTCCTTATCTCTGGAGCCCCGCAAGCGTCGGGCTTAACAAGCGATGTCCCAATTGCCTTCCTTGCCAGTGAGCGACACGCGCTGTGTTATGCACGACGGAGAGAGTATATAGCGCGCCTGCCTTATCCCGCAGCCCGGTGACGTATGGAGAACTTACATGGACGCGTGTACCGAGTATTGAGATATCCAAGTATAGTATTGAGATATCCAAAGGCCGATTGAATATTGAGACCGATTGAATCTAGTCAGGAATAACTGTAACGAAAATATATCACAAATTTACGTTTCACCGTTACTGTCACTATTTATCCCCGCATGGTTAGACCTTATTATAAAATAGTTTAATCTTGAAGACCAAGATATGAGACTTTACAGAGTCATTTTTCATTACGCAATATTATAACATTTTCCACATATTTCGATGCAGATACGCAAACTATACTTTTCGCACGCAAGGGCCCGACTTTGTACTGACTGCACTTGCGCTTCCGGCATCGGCTGCGATAAATCGCCGGTGCGAAGCTCGGCCGAAGAGGGAGTGTCAGCTGTCCTTATGTAGAGTCCGCCGCATCTCTGATAGAACTGGTCTGAGCTGAACCCTGACATGACCGCCGTGGGAAATACTATGCCATGCCAATGTCTTCTTTGTTTCGCAAAGTCGTGTACGGTCGAGATGTCCTACAGACCACGATGTCCCCCGTCATGCACTTCGTTGCACGTACGAACTATTCGCTTGTGACTCCGTTTGTACAAGGTTTGAAGACATGGAAGAACGCAGCACACATGGCTGTGGGTGACAACAGATTAAAGTCACGGTTGAACTATTTCACATTATGGCATGAGTGTGTCTCCTAGATTATTTCAATCTAAATTCAAAATGGCCAATTTGTTCCCATATCCTCAACTTCTTCATCTTCAGAAAAAGAAAGAATGGCCTACTCACCCCTCTTCCTCCCCCTTAGTTTTAAATCGCCAGACAAGCTTCTGACCTCGCACCGTGCACACCTGCCGGCTGCTCTAATTCGCTTGACCCGCACGTTTGTCTTATGGTTCGGTTAAAGCTTATGAAGTGGATGCCGTCCAGCAGAAGTCAACTAACTAGGGAGGCCCTCATGTAATCTCTACTACGCAAGTGCTATTCTAAAGGCCCAGGAAACAGATTTGACCACTCATTCATCATTCTGCTAGTAAAAATTGGAGATTCCAAAGAACCCTAGCCAAAAATCTCAGGGGTTTTCACTCATCAATAAGGAATTCGATATCAAACATACCCATTCATTGATCCATACCTTTGAGTTACTATACTTATTGTTTTTTGCTTTTAGGCATTTCTTTTATTTTCACAGATGGCATTCGAGAGGTGAGGAGACCATGGACCGTCGGTCTAAGCACTGCGTTATGACCTATTCGTTCTCCTAATCAGTCGCTCATTATTCTCTATTTATCACAGAGCAAACTCCTTTAACCGTTCCTCTCGTTCCTGATTGCTCTCCTTTGATCAAAAATTAGCTGAGACTGATGGGCGTTGATGAATTCATTGAGTACTGAGTAGATTCCTCGCAGTGTTTCTGATTACGTTTAGACTACAGTTTATGGCATAATAATCAATAAAGTTTATCGAATCAGTTTTACGTAATTTGATCAAATTTTTCAATGGTGCTCAACATTTCTAAAATCATCGCATTATACTTGTAACATAAAATAGCGATTTTTGTCGAAATTCTACACGCATTGCTGCTGTAGGCATGACGTAACGTTCATCTGTGCTGCTGCTGTCGCCGAGCATATAACGCGGCGTGTGACCAGTGCCTATACTTTCAAAAAAGTTAAGAGATCGTAAGTTCATAAGCCAATCATTGACGGCCTTTAAAGCAAAATCCACCAATCATAGACAAGAAAATAAAGCGTAAGTACTTACGTTCATTTAGCGAATTTCGAAAGTATGGCCCCAGTAGTACTGCTGCAGGACCTAACGCACGTCCCAGTAACGGTCCTGAGTCTTCGTCCCGCCACGTGACCCAGCACGCGTGGGAAGCACGTGTCCCTCTTTATTGATTAGTTTCTTGGGTCACACGCGGCACCTGCCATACCTGCCATTGTGTCAGCGCTTGAAGGCGTCTGCATGGGCCGGATGCTCGCATGTAACCACCTTGTCATAAATCCCATGGAAAATTACCGTAATTTTCAACCAATCCTCTTTGGAGGAGGCTTGAAATGCTAATTTATTGTCATTCTGATGAGTATCATGTCTAATGTTTTCTGTAACTAACTTCACCACCAGTCGGAGAAGTGCAGTATGAATAATAGTTTTTAGTTCGAGAAAATTTTTACAATAATATTGTTGCCTAGGGACGCATCTTTTTTGACGTGGGACGCTTAACGGAATGAGCTAGGACAAAATATATGAAATCCCCAAATTAAGGTAACCGTGAGCTCTATGATAGTCGTTATTGTTACGGTTCATAATGGTTTGTATTGAATGGCTGTTATAAATTTGCTGTCTACGCTATTATTTTTTAGGTCGGAAGACGGGTTTTTCGTAGCAACAAATTTTATTTAACCTAACTTTTCTTGAAGCATGCAGGTAGTTATGTTGATAACGGATTTTTGGAAACATTTTGCTCACTTCGTGTTGATTCTCTAAGCAAAGTCTTTAATCGATTAAAACCTGGCTGAATTGATAACTTTCTTTCGCATTAGCCATAAATTTCGCTAAAATTAATCTGAATTACTAGTTTTTCAGCAGATAAATTGATTAATGGTTAGCTGCACGTTGTACAAATTTGGTCAACCTGTCTCTTGGGCTGCGAATGTCTGAAAATATCAATAGGAGTAGCGGATAAATCTACGTAGCGGTCAGCCCATCGGTTGCATGTGATTTGGAAGAATCGTTGATGTGTCTTCACGACGATTGTTTACGAAGCTCAAGTAGTCAGGCGAATCAGATTGAGTGTCATGTTTACCGCGGGCACGACTGTCGTTACATGGCTTATGATTGCTCTTTTGAGAGCGTCTCTTTTACAAGAGCTCATAACTGTTAGTTACCTCAGGGCGAGGCCTCGTAAATTTTTTGGTAATTGTTTGTGGCGTGTATTTCGCAGGGAGCTTTGCCATTGGCTGCTGGTCTTTTAATGGCAGCGCTCAATGCCTGCGGGCGAAGGTATTAAATAGTTCGATCGTGCGGCTCTGCACTTTCGAAAGTGTTCTCTCCATTAGATGACTAGGGCTTCTAGCTCAAGTACTTACAAACCCTATTCAATTTCTATTCGTTAGAGCGCCACTCTGTGTACTGAGGTACCTTTAAATAACAGCCCATACCACCGAACTGTTGAGTGCTGACTGGCTTAGTTGCTCACTCACTGGTTTCGTGATCGAATTCATCGGCTTTTTTTTTTTTGTTATTTCGATCGGTGAAATATTCTAGCATCACTTAGTTACACGTTAGTTCCTTTCGTGATTTAGTTTTCCCAATTACTTGATGAGGTGCGTGACTGAATGATTAAACAAGTGATTTAGAGATAGTGAAATCCTTGAGATGACGAAGCAGCGAAAGTTGGGGTCTGCTAATTTAGTCGCGCGGACGTGATTTTCTCGTACGGAGCTCAAACGAGGATAAGAGAGAAGCTATTCGCTTCCATTACCATTAGTGTTAGTAGAACGTTGCTTGTTGTCAGTAAACAATATCTTCCTGGTATTTTTTAGCGCAGTTTCTAATTTATGGAAAAAAATGCACTATTGTGCTCGCCATGTCCGTCTGTCTGTCTGTCCATCTGTCCGTCCGTCCGTGACCTCAAGTTTTCGTCGACGAGAAAATGCGCTCTCTGTCACTCACTGCAGTGAGTACTGAGTTATATTTTTTGGATTATCTACGTCTAAGTGGCAGTACCATCTCAGTTCATTTGTACAATGCGATAATGATTTTAAAAAATTTCTTAGGGCTACCGTCTCAACAACTAAAATCCTCATATGCCATTCAATGAGAACCGTTGCCTCCCAACGATACCGCAATATTTCTGTTATGTATCTAGAGAGACAAGCTACAGAGTACTACTTGAATAAGTCCCAACAGGAGATTAGGTTTCACTAGTTCAAGGCGAGTGACTTTGGTTGTGGTGTTATCAACAAAATTAAATTAGTGTCGGCGTCCTGAGCTCATTTCTTTTTGAAGGTGACAGACTTGGCGTGCCATACTGTCTGTGTTGGAATTGTCTGGCTGTAGAAAACGCGAATATCTGCCGGATTTTTTCCCTTCTTTGCCTATTGCCTCTATGTATGACTAACTTTAAAACGATTTTTCGTAAGATACGTTTTATCGAAATGCGTTTGACAATGATTATTTTATATATATCACGTAAGTGAAATTGATGTTACTTTCAGATTATTTTTCCGTTGCTCAACTGCCATGTTGAAATAGAATATCCTCGTAGCTGTGCTATTATCCAAATTATTAATATTTACGAGATTCAGAAAAGTTTTAAGGCACATAACGGCTCTAATTTCAACAGTTTCTGCCCAATCCGCATTCCCTGAGCTAAGAAACCCTCCTCACAGCCTCTTTTAAACCTAACTTTTCCAGCCATGAGTACTAGTGACAATTGCAGTGAAATGACTCGGTTCTTATGGGTTTATGAGTGGATTTCAAAATGTGGCATTCACTACATCATATTGGTTAATGAACCTGAGCTTCAACTGGCCATACTCACAACCATATTAGAAGTCAGGGTTGGATAAGTGATGACCTGCGGACGCTCCATTGATAATTTCGTTCATGAAATTATCTTTAAATTAAATTCTGCGTGATGTGTGACCACAACCATGTGCAATAGACAGTTCACTGCGGTGGTTAGGTTGAACTTAATTAGTATCTGTCATAAGTTCATGGCTACCAGCTTTTTTTGCAGTAGGCAAATGAACGAAGAACAGCAGTTGTACTCGTTTAAGTGCCAGTTGGTAATTGTTGCTTCAGCCACTCAACTTTGCCTTGCGTAAGCTCGGCCGCGGGTGTGGTCACGACTTCATTTCTCTTCCATAGTCTTGTGCGTAATTAAATTGAAATGCATTGACAATTGAGAAATCAATTTTAGCTCCGGGTGTTAAGGTAAAGAATTCTAAGTGGTTGGTTGCTAAATAACAATTTAATTTAATTAGATACACAATTATCCTTCAGTTGAATTATTGATGCATAAGCTTGAATAATCAAAGATGCGCTGATGTCACGATACATGAAGCGAGAAGTAGTTAACTACACGTATCACTGCATTTCTACGGTACAATTGCCGAGTGTAGAGAGTATAGTTATGAAAAGTTCAGCTTCTACATACAAGTCTTTTTTTGTTTTTGCATGGTCACCTTTTGCATGGCAAACCTTGCTTATAGCTCCCATGCCTCGTCCAGAGAATTTCCATGTGATGAGCTCATGGCCGTGCTGACAGTGTAAGGGCGTTCTTAATTGAGGATACAATAATATTATGTAATAAATAAATGAAGATTATTTCTAGTGTATTACTCGAATGAAGTCTTTTTTTGAATAGAGGGATTATTTGCCGTTAAAAGGCCGCTGACGACTAGCAAACGATTTCTCTTCGAAATTATTTTCAACGCAAGAATTCAAATCCGTGATGGTCACAAAAAAATATTTTTGTTCATAAAAGTCAAAAGTTACTGCATTGCCAGTTTTTATTAAAAAATGGCATTGCCAGTTTTTAATAATTCATTATATTTTACCTCTAACCAAAGTTTGAAGCAGAAGAACAACAATGAGGGACGTGAGAGAGACGTTCGTGGCCTGGCTCGTGCCGTATCGAGCGCGTCCCGTGGGACAGACCTTGTCCCTCACGTAGTGACGCAATCCTTATAATCCTTATAAGGATTATGAAACTGAACAAGGATCTGAACAGACCCTGTATTGGAAAGGATCTGGTGGCTGATAACGATCCTTATAATGTATATAATGTACCTTTGTTATGGTTATACATTATGTACCTCTCATTTGGTCGAATCCTTATATTGTTTTGGGCTCACGGTCCCGTCATTGTATCTTGTAAGGTATTTCTCTCTCGGCCTCTTCATTGTATCTTGTAATGAATTGGCGCGGGGACTGTATTATTATTACAACACTTCTCTTTAACTTCACTTCTTGTTGTTTGTTTGTCTTTTTGCTACAAATCCTATAATCGATATTTAAAACACTTCTACCTCACAAATCGATCTGAAATTTTGCACACTCGCGTAAAGTAGTAGTCATTAATGAATTGTCAAAATAAATAATTTTGAAAAAGTTCATATATTTAATTAAAAAAATTATAAATTAATTTTTTATATATGACAGAAAAATTAGAAATTCATTGTATATTTGTAGCATCGGAGACACTGCATTCTTTTGAAGTGTTGTCTTTAAAAAGTAATTTTTAAATGCATATTATTTTGCATATCAAATGCAATTTATTGCACATTTGTAGCATCGGAGACACTGCATTCTTTTGAAGTAAAATTGTTGTGGCAATTGCATGAAAATGGCTCGGTTATTTTCATTTGAAGGAAGAAATTGTTGTGGCAATTGCATGAAAATGGCTCGGTTATTTTTATTTGAAGGAAGAAATTATTGTGGGAATTGCATGAAAATGGCTCGGTTATTTTTATTTGAAGGAAGAAATTGTTGTGACAATTGCATGAAAATGGCTGTTGTTTTCATTTGAAGGAAGAAATTGTTGTGCCAATTGTATGAAAATGTCTCGGTTATTTTTATTTAAAGGATGAAATTATTGTGGGAATTGCATGAAAATGTCTCGGTTGTTTTTATTTGAAGGAAGAAATTGTTGTGGCAATTGCATGAAAATGGCTGTTATTTTCATTTGAAGGAAGAAATTGTTGTGCCAATTGCATGAAAATTGCTCAGTTATTTTTATTTGAATGAAGAAATTGTTGTGGGAATTTCATGAAAATTGCTCGGTTATTTTCATTTGAAGGAAGAAATTGTTGTGGCAATTTCATGAAAATGGCTGTTATTTTCATTTGAAGAAAGAAATTGTTGTGGGAATTTCATGAAAATTGCTCGGTTATTTACATTTGAAGGAAGAAATTGTTGTAGGAATTGCATGAAAATGGCTGTTATTTTCATTTGAAGGAAGAAATTGTTGTGGGAATTGCATGAAAATGGCTGTTATTTTCATTTGAAGGAAGAAATTGTTGTAGGAATTGCATGAAAATTGCTCGGCTACTTTCATTTGAAGGAAGAAATTGTTGTGGGAAGTGCATGTAAATGGCTCGGGTATTTTCATTTGAATTGGTCAATAATTTTAATTCCGAGTTGAAGTGTTCAAACATCAGACGAAACTTTGATGGTATTTTGGTCAGTAAATATTCAAATATTAACGTTAATTCGTTTTTGAATTTTGTGGTCGTTTTATTTGCAACGTCGAAATGAGACATCGAATGCGTCGTTGTAAATGTTCTTGAATAGTTTCTTCACGAAAAGCTTATTAGCATATAGCCGTAACTTACTGCTATTTGAGGATCTCGTCAATTTTGTATTTGATTCTAAGTGATCGATCCTCCAATAGAAGGTAAATTTTGCGTAAAGAATAAACCGTGAGATTTCGTGCGTCGATAGCCGCATTTCTCGTCTGCGCTGCGGACTGATCTTCTTTCCTGGAATACGTTAGAATATTCTCGGAAATTATTCAACGACCGGACTCATATTAAGCCTCCCTGGGTAGATTCTTGCATCGATGGAATATAATTAAAATATTATTTATTAAATATTATTTTGAATTGAAGTATTGGAGTATTGAAGTATAAATATTATTTTGAATTGAAATGTAAATAATATATTGAAATATTATTTATAAACGTCTACTATTAAAATACTATCTATGTGCTTGCCAGACAATCATATGTAATAGGGTTGACAGACTAGTATTCACTCCATGCAGGATTGCAGGTAGATACAATATATCGGGTATATATAAAAATATTTTATATAAACTGATCATTTTGCGTGCCTTTTAAATTTGTTAATACTTCATCACAAGGCTTTTACCTATGATCTTGAATTACCAGCTAGAGACAGAGGATATTTAGAAATTTGTTCAGACAACAAAAACGATATTCAATATTTTCGGCTTTTATCTTTGATTTTCTGGCGATGTAAAGATACGATGATTTGCTGGCGATGGTCTAAGACTCTATAAGTAATTCAATAATTCGTGATTTCAGTTTCCCTATCAGTGACTCTGCAAAATTTGCTCCATGAGGCGAGATTTAGCGGGTGAGTAAATACAAGGAGACTGTACAAGACTGAAATTCCCGACAATTCATCATATATGCCCTATCGCAATTATGGTCGGGTATAATTCCCCAACAACGTCGTTCTCACAAGTGCAATTATATAAAAAAATATATTGGATCCTCATTTTCGGTACGAAAAAATATAGTCTTAATTGAAAAATCATTTCCTTGACCTGCCTTTAACCCCATTGATTTTTGGTATTTACGTGTATATTAATGATGTTGAATGCGGAAAACATGCGTCACAAACATAAAAGATGTTACTTTTTATGTTGCAAGCGGATATTTACTTGTATATCAACGGTGTTGAATGCGGAAAACATGCGTCACAAACTTAAAAGATGTTAGTTTTCATGTTGCAAGCGGATATTTACTTGTATATCAACGATGTTGAATGCGGAAAACATGCGTTACAAACATAAAAGATGTTAGTTTTCATGTTGCAAGCGGAAGGCCCGCGGATGGAAAAGATGCTTCCTGCTGACGAGATCGTGACTGGCAAGCAGAGAGTCGGACCTGTACAGAGGCTCGCCACGCGTAATTCCTTTCATTTATTGCCGTCGAAGCCTTGACTTGCATGGACGACCAGCTCTCCAGGCAGCCACTGCATGCCACCACTAATTCTATAACCAGCGCCATTTTAGTTTCGTAGTTCATGCCATGTTAAAAGAGGCAGCCACTGCATGCCATCACTAATTCTATAACCAGCGCCATTTTAGCTTCGTAGTTCATGCCACGTTAAAGGTTTTGGGTGTTTGAACTACAATGCTGTTTCGTGTGTGTGATACGAACTACATCGATGCTGTTTAAGGTGATGTTAAACCGACCCTTGACCTGAAATTGTACAAACTTTATCATCCTTGTGTATGAAGTCGTATTACGTATAAACGGCTCAAACTTGTTGTGTGCTTTCAAGTTTTTCTTCTATGTACGGCGGCGAGTTGAGGGTTCGAACTTTTAGGGAAATTTCTGTTTGAAATCAGCATAGTAGCCGAGTGAGTATGAGACGGCGAAAAGCCTGGTCTGATCAAAGCTGACACCATTATATTATATTATTATTATTTTTATTATTTATATCAGATAGTTGCCTTTTAACTGTAAGCAAATTATGTAGCTGATCGTTGAATTTGTATTTTCTACCTTTAAAATTTCTAAATTATATTTGTAAATATTTAAATATGTATGCTTGAATTTATATTCTTAATTATCTTTCATGCCCTTATTTATATTCCATATGCTTGTTTATCTTTCATATTCATATCCTTTTTAACGTTGCATATCCATGTCCACTTTTTTCTTGCACGAACATCCCTGATGTTATGGGATGACATCCTCCGTCGCATCTTATTTAGGAAGCAGTTCCTGTTACGAAGTGTACCGCTAATTCCATCGCACTGCTTATACACGACCCATGAATGGCAAAAAACGTTCGTCTTCCATCACGACGACGCGCTTTAGTCAACGTCTTGAAGCAATTTTTGAAGGCATGCATTCCTTAAGAAGTCGAGTCAATAGTGAACCCTTAAGCGAGTACTCGAGTCTGTACTTCAAAAATTTTAATTCATGTCCCGAGGTCAGGAAGTTGAAACCCGGATAAATTACGGCTTTCATTATGCTGTTCTTACTCGTATTTTATACATCTTCCCACATCAGATACGTTAACTTTCAAGCCAACATACGTCGGAGCCCCTGCATTTACAGAAGACGCTTTAAATGTGAGAATTTACCTGTGCATAATATTAACTAATCTCGTCGGATATGCAAAGTCGAAATAGAATTCCGGGTAAATTCATAAATTTAGCTTATCTTGTGTTATGAATCACTATTATTTTAGTATTATATATGTATAATTATTAAGTTTTCCTAGAGTACGTGTATAATAAAAGTCTTGAAAGTTTCTAACCGTATATCATAAATTAATACGCGCCCATGTGGCCTCTGTTCACTCAAGGATCAGTCGGGGTCAGTGACACGCGGACGGTCCTGTGCTGCATTGTAATCAACGTAGTCAATTCATTGCATGTTATCTCTTCGGGTACGACAACAAGGAGACTCGTTACTGACAATGCCTTTGGTGCCGGCATGCCGACAGCTTCCATCACTGATATTGATGACTGTTGAACAAATCGCCCTTTACTAGCGGGACGGTTGTATCCTAAGAAAATCAAGCGTGGAAATTATCAGTTTACGCAATATCCAGGCTGAGACGAGTACATCAATTTAGACCGAGACAAGAATAAAAAAATATTTCCGATCGATGATTAAAGTTCCCTAGATAATAACTGATGTTGTTGAAGATCGGGGTACACATCACCATCTCTGGTTATCTTCATCATCATCATCGCTAACTGCGAATGAGAGGAAACGTTTCATTGTAACGGTACACAAGATTTATTCGACTATTAATTAGTCAGGCATCGAGATTTATTCGAGAAAGCGGATTTGGAAAATGAGTTTAAATATTGTTCATATAATAGCATATTACTAAATGGCGGCTTACATTTGCTCATTGTATTTTACAGGAAGAACTGCAGGCAATAGAAAACCATTCGCATATGTAGAATGTTCAATAATTGAATCAGAAATTTTATTCCATGCTAAAGATTCCAAAGCCTTTTAACATTAAATATAAAAGCTATATAATAGAATTCTTTGCTAATAGCAATAGCACTCTGCTTTATAGCAAATATTTCCTTCATTTAACATATGCTTTATAGCAAATGTCAAATAGCAAAGCTATTTGACATGAGCACTCTGCTTTGATGAATTTATTAGGCCGTTTCAGTCACTTGAGAAAGTTTTGTCTAAATTTTAGTTGAGATTAAATCAAGTACTCATTAGTCGAACTTTTCTTGCGTTCAATTTTCATTGACCCAACACACTTCTTCGCTTTGGCAATTACCTTCACGGCCACACTTTCTTTCCCGTTTATTTCTCTTTCTCTCTTTGTCGTAAGTCGGTTTTCTTGCCTCTCATTCATTGAGCATCGTCTCGTGTAATCCACAAGCGTTTTATACCTCTCACTCATCTTCCACGTGAAAATTATTTATCTGTACATTATTCCACGCTCTGTTGGAACTTGTGTTGGAACATTATTTCCGACTTGTGTACTTCAATGAATGTTTTTCATGCCAGCAGACAACTGCACGCGGACTCTGATGCTCTGCATATCTTTGTATATACCGAAGTGATTAGAACATTGCTTGCTAAATTTATTTACATGTCTTCAAAACTTATAGTTATAACAGCTACTTATTTATTCCAAGTTTATTCCAAGTCTAATATAAGCTTGTGTTTAGGGTCGAGCTCCGGAAAATGGAGTGTAATGCCATGGAATCTTTTCTTTAAATTCTTTTAGTTCTTGATGAGATGGCATTAAGCATTAAAGTGATCACTGTTGTGTGTGCCTTCAGCGAGTTTTGCCCTCGCCGATCTGAGTGATCTTTGATCCGCTATTGTGCGTTCGTGCTAATCTTAGAGAAACATTTCGCATGACTTGCAGCCTTCAATCGGGAATAATTTCTGCGAGACATACATTTAACCGTTTAACCTCCGATAAATTATGCCTTTTTTAGACAAGAACTTCATTCTTTTATCATGAAAAATTTATCATCTTGTGTGCTTTTAAGCTGTAAAATAAGCTCGCTCGTACACGCGATCTTGCATGAGCAGTCGCCGGGTTGTTGAAGGGTATTAGAAATTCTAATTATTAAGGGTATTAGAATGGTGTTTGGTATTTAGGGTAGAAATTCTAAATTCTAAAATTGCACTCCGTGCAATTTTCAGAAGATTTCTCGACTATGCCACATGTTACTTGATGTCTTGGGATATTTCCTGACTATTGTAGATCATGTGCTGATGGATGCTGCGAGCAATTGACATAAAAACTGACACTTCTTGTCTACTTTTCGGCATTAATTAGTTAAGAAAATGTCCACTAAAATACAGGTAAATTCATTTATTTTTTTGGGAGGTTACCTTGAAACAGAAACTCAGCTGCTTGGTAACCATGCAGTCCGCACGCAAGTTTAAGCGCCGGTCACCCCAACCTAACAACAATGTTCTTACTTTGAGTTTGAGGTGCAGTTCGAAACCCTGCATATGCCAGTCAATACGACGAACTTGTAACAAAGTCGTGAGTTACAGCTTAAGGAAAAATACAGCTGAGGGAAAAAGAATTTTAATTGTAGTGCAGAGATGCCATGAACTTATAGGGTTCTGTTCTTTCGATGCTCACCTCGCTTGAACTCGCGTAGCTCCAAAACTTAATCAGAAGAGATCGGTTCGATCGCGTAACCGTGTCCAGTCATTGCGTCTAATTCCCTGCTTTGATATGCCTTGAAAACCTCCACGTGTTGCTGTTCCATCGAGCTAATCGATTAGCTTTTGTTCTCTGCCTCCTTCAGAAGAGAGGCTAATTTTACGCTTAGAGCTTCTCAACAAAAATAATACATCCATTACACTTGCATCAAACTAATCTGCCTTCCTCCTACTTTTTGAGATCCTTTTTTTCTCGAGATGCCGAGAAAAATCACGCTGGGCGATTTCAGACATTGTTTTTGTTGAAAGATTTACAGCGCTGTGCTTTTGTTACTTGCCGACATAATTACCATTTTTGGGAGCCCCGAACACTCCGACGTATCGGACTCGAGGGTTTGTGTGACCATCGTTAAAAACGTTGTTAGTTGATCGATGGTTAGCCACAATCAGGCAATGATCGACTGGACACTGGTAATTTGTCTATATTACAACACTTCTCTTTAACTTCACTTCTTGTTTGTTTGTCTGTCTGTCTGTCTGTCTGTCTGTCTGTCTGTCTGTCTGCTACAAATCTTATCGATATTTAACACACTTCTATCTGTCCAATCGATCTGAAATTTGGCACACTTGCATAAAGTTGAAGACAATGCATGAATCAATTGACAGAATAAATAATTTTATAAATTAAAAAAATTTTTTTTGATTATTAAAAAAAATTAAAAAATAATTTCGTCTGCTACAAATCTTATAATCCATATATGACACAATTTGACTTGTCCAATTGATCTGAAATTTTGCACAATTGCATAAATTCAGAGAACAATGCATGAATCAATTGAAAGAATAAATAATTTTGAAAAATAATTTTTTTTCCAATATTTGAAAATAGAATTAGAAATACATTGTACATGTGTAACATCCAAGACACTGGATTGTTCTGAAGTGTTGTCTTTAAAAAGTAATTTTTAAACGCATATTATTTTTGTACTGACAACGAAGCTTGGAATTAGATTCTGTTTTACAGTAAGCTTACAACTCAAGCTTTATGACCCATGCGAAGCCCCTTACACACATTTTCTACATAATACATCCAACCAAATATATATCTCTACTAAATTGGATGAATTGTTTAAATCTTTTCAGCCTGTTGTTGCGTATAGTGAGAACTTGTGCTTCAAATTTAAAATGTCATCTTTTCCTTTCTGTTTATTAGTTTTTTCTTGAAATCAGAAATTTATTAACATTGATAATTAGAAACAAAATTTTTGTTTTTTGTAGGTTTTCGTGGATATTTTCGTCTTTTACAATTCATTTCTAACGGATATTTCACGTCCTCATTACCGGACATCTACTCTTTTCTTTACCAAAAATTCGTGTGAAATTTTGAGTTTCTCCCACTTTTTTCTAGCTGACATACCAAGAAATCAATCCCTTGATCCACTATAAGTATTTTTGATCCCGACGAGACGTACGTGACAGGCGAAATAAGCGACACACGCGAGCTACAAACTCTGGCCGGCATGAGGCAGTCTGCCCTGCAATTGTGTGTGCCGATGGTCCGTAATTCAGGGTCTGGTCAGGTTGCGCTGCTCCGTCCGTCCATATTCCTTGTAGACGCTTCGGTTCCCGATGTGTGTAGCACCGTACCTGTGGATAGCTTGTATTTGCTGTCCGCTTTAATCATTAATACAGGACTGGGAATCCAAATCAAGAATTTTTATTTTTTAGTGCAGGAAGTTTGACACCAGTCAATAATTGAAGTATTTTTTAATTTATAACTAAATTTTTTAACTTACAATTTGACAGGCAGAATATTTAATGATTATTTTATATTATTAATTATTATGTGATTATCAGTCAAGATTAATGTTGATGATACATTGCAAGATGAGCTCGTTAATACGTAATGTATTCCAATATCATTAGCTACTATAGTCGATATTTTTCATAGCTTACTTGTGTATGACGGACGCGGAGTGAAAGTTGCATTGAAAATACACTATTGGGATTCATTAGAGCCGTCAGTTTCCGTGAACTGTAAACCACCCACACGCAGCTTCGTCATCCGTACATCATTCCGGGACCAGGAAACGCTCGTGTGATCAGGCTTCCGCAAGTTGCATAAATTCGTAAATTCGTGTCTCGAGTGCGTGCGATAGGAAGAGAAATTCCGATGCTGCAGTCGGTGCGTGTATGCATGAGAACTGATTACTCAGACTTCCAACCAACGTCATTTTATTGCTGCTGGTTACGAAATGTGTTACATGTGCAGTTGTCACTGGTGCCGGCACGTCATGCGTTCACAACGGCGATATCGTCCTAAAACTCTTCCTATTTGAACTCCAACTTTGTTCATTTCTATTCTCCAATATTGTCGCTTTCCATCCAAACTGTTTTTGCGTACCAGTTTAGATGCGTGTTGCCATTGAACTTATGCACAATTATGTCCTGACATAGCATTATTTATTTTACTTGTGCTCTTGTAATGATTTATTTGTGATTATTGAAACCTAGTATGCTGATCTAGTTGATGCAGAAGAATTGTCGCGTATTGTTTTTCTAGAGGACACACATGACATACAAATAGTGCGTTTATGGTTTAGTTATGCAATACCGTTCGGAATAAAACGTGTACCGTGAAGAAATGAAATTTTATTAACTTGATTTTTACCATAAAAAATTGCAGGTAAGCATGCATGCAAATATATCCACGAGACGAGCAGGGCAGTCGAAAGATCTTGTATCCTTCATGCAGTAGAGATCTGAAGGTCAGCCCGTCAGCAAACATTTCTAAGTCGCTAAGTGTTCTCCGAAGATCATAAGTAATAATATCCTCCCGTGCGCTGTGGTCCCGTCAGTAGAGATCTGAAGGTCAACTCGTCAGCAAACATTTCTAAGTCGCTAAGTGTTCTCAGAGGATCATAAGTTTAATATCCTCCCGTGCTCTGTGGTCCGTCAGTGGAGATCTGAAGGTCAGCCCGTCAGCAAATATTTCTAAGTGGCTAAGTGTTCTCAGAAGATCATAAGTAATAATATCCTGCTGTGCGCTGTGCCATGGTCCCGCCAGTAGAGATCTGAAGGTCAGCCCGTCAGCAAACATTTCTAAGTCGCTAAGTGTTCTCCGAAGATCATAAGTAATAATGTCCTCCCGTGCGCTGTGGTCCGTCAGTAGAGATCTGAAGGTCAGCTCGTCAGCAAACATTTCTAAGTCGCTAAGTGTTCTCAGAAGATCATAAGTAATAATATCCTCCCGTGCGCTGTGGTCCCGTCAGTGGAGATCTGAATGCTGCTGGCCCCTCACTCGGCACGACTCGCCCCAGGCGCATGATTGATCTTGCGCCTCTTCCGTACGTAGGCCCCGCGCACACCGCCTGCATGGATGGCCTCATGTCTTTGCTAGCAAATCCTTCTTAACCCTCAACCGCCGTATATGTCACTCTCCGGAACATAACTTTCAACTTAACCCTCTACCGCCGTATGCGTCACTCTCCGGGAACATAACTTTCAACTTAACCCTCTACCGCCGTACATGTCACTCTTCGGGAACATAACTTTCAACTTAACCCTCTACCGCCGTATACGTCACTCTCCGGGAACATAACTTTCAACTTAACCCTCTATACCGCCGTATATGTCACAATCCGGGAACATAACTTTCAACTTAACCCTCTACCGCCGTATGAGTTGTCGTACGTGGCGGCAACCATCAGTGCAAGTCATTTTGCGCTCAGTAGAACGTATTCTTTTTGGGAAGTAGGCTTGTGACAATATTGCTCCGGTTACTCATGTCAGGCGGTAGAGGGTTAAACTTATTTCCCGGGCTGAGGAATGGGATTAATCTCATGTTTCACGATAACCCGTTTTAACTCGTCGATTGAATATGGTTTTAACTTTAGTTGAATGATTGAAATTGTGAAATATTATTAGTTCGACGATTTATGGTGTACAATTTAAGCTGTCGAAGGTGCTGCTTTCAGCATGGCCTCGGCTTGGTTTCCTAAATGAACTATGGGTACCTTAATTCCTAGGGAGATTTAATGAGAAATTATAGGATGTATTTAAAATATAGAAGATGAATTCTCATGATTTGGTTTGTTTAAATTTAAAAATAAGAAAGAGCAGTTTTCTTAACGATAATACCTTTATGTTTATTTCATTATTTTTCATTTCAATTCTATTAGTTAAATTGTTTAGTTCCTAACCCAGTGATAATTACTTATAAGCATAAGGCAGACTACTATTGTATTAAATAAGAAGAATCAGGCTTAGTTTCACCCTCGGTGTCATCGAAATCAGCGCGATGCGGCTCTCAGTACCTCATTTCTCTCTTTTGCTTCATGTCCTTAATTCAGCTTAGTATTGCGGATTAATAATTAATAGAGCACAATAATTATTACTGTTACAACGACCGTGAACGGGGGAAATTGTGTCGTGAAAATATACTGTCTTAGATAATGGTTCTTTATCACTGTTATAATTAGTGTTGTTAATCATCTAATTAGCTTGAGGATATCGACTGATGGTTTTTTTTTTCTTTGCAGCGATGGCAGAGGAGGTGGTTCGTGCTCTACGACGACGGTGAACTCACCTACTCTGTTGATGACCTGGTCAGTGATTGTGTTTGTTAAAATTCAATAGATTTTAAAACAAAACTTAGCTTTCAGTTATGCATGTTGTTAATAATCAGCTATGCTGTACTCATTATACGATTAATCTTACTGCTGAGTGTTGGCGTAATTTTCACTCTTTTAATTACATTAGATATTCCTTAAATGCATACGGTTGTTTTTGTGGAATTGATAAAAAATTATTTCTTTATCCTTGAACAATTATTAAAAAATGACCAATGCTACTTGGTCAAAAATTTTTTTAAGCAGTGCTCACTGGTATTGCAGCAGTGGAAGAAATGAATGTGTCATAAAATTTTTACTAGAGTCGAAACGCTTTATTCTCACATGAGATCACTAATTGTCGGTCTTTGTTCATATTCTTCTTATTCAATAATCTATGGATTCCTGATGCTCGTCTCATTCGCCTCTAATTGCAAACGAAATTTTTCTCATTTGCAAATTTTAACCCTTCATTTTAAAAATCTATGTAATTACCAGCGTTAAACATGAAGATATTTGTGCAGTTGCATACAATACCGATCTTGACATGAGCAATCCAAAGCTCGTGTTGGCCGCGGCGCTTCTGCTGCTCAAGTAGTTTGGCTACGTCATGGCAAGACGGTCTATAATTTGCCTGTCAGAAGCCTGCATGGGTCGGACACCTAACTCTATGCAACAGCCGCTGCTTTTGTCCTTATCCTCGCCGATCTGCGGCGTACGATGGATGTTTTTCTGATGCTTTCCAGCATAGCGATGTACTCTTGTCTCGTCTATCTCTGGCGAATAAGCGCTCATGGAAATTTCTAGGTACCTTACGTAAGACACCAAACTTCTTTTGCAATAACAAATAATCAGAAAAAATAATGCGGTGACTTTCATCTACGGGCAAATATTATTGTAGTGAAATTAATAAGGAAAAATGTATTCAAAACTATAAATACTATTGGATCATGTTTGAATACGATGCATTTTGGGAATTTAAAATTGACGTCGTCGATCGAGAATGCCGCTGATCTGTAAGCACCATGTTTCATTGCTATCCTCCAGAAAATAGACGGTGAAAATATCACTAAATTTTCGCGCTTTATATTGCTGGTGGCCACGGGCATAAAGCATTGCACGTAGTCTTTTCTACGAATCCCTGAAAATTTTTAAAATTTACGCAGTAGAACTACTCTGTTTCAGCTACAGTACACGAAGAAAATTTTAGTCTCTTGAACCTTGGTCCACTGACGCTCTTCTCACCAGGCATTTAGGTAAGAACAGCTCGTGTTCATGCTTCCATGCATAGACCAAGAATTGAACTGTCTTCTAAGGGTTGCGCTTGTAATAGACTTTAAACACGAATTGCACTGTCGAGGGTTAATGTAACACTCAAAATAATGACAAAATTAGAGTTTCAGTACACCTGCATGAACACTACTTTGATTCGACTTAAGAACGAAGACTACATGCATGCCATCTATCATCAGTCCTTCGAATAAGACCATCAATCATACTATTGATAAAATGACTCGTGCTGAATTTCACATCTGATGCGTCGTTTTGCCGCTGCTCCATAGCCCAAACAAGAATTTTGTACAGAATTTCACTATAGGAAAGTTAAGGCATTCCATATAATTTTCTATCTCAATTCACGGGTAACCTTTCTTATCTACTTGAATCCTTTGTAAATTGTCTGTTCGCAATGATTTTATTTTTAATTAATCAGGCGTACCTGAAGCTCGCACGCCTAATTGTTTGCGAGTTGCTCATATTACGTATCAGACTTGCTATTATACATGAACAATCGGGGAACAGTAATCCTAATTTACAGCATTTTGGTTGCATTCTAAAACCACCATTACCACCCGAACATTTTCCTCTCAGCATCTATGTGCTGTCAGCTCAAGGTTTATTTCACCATCTACGAGACAAGCAATGTTTTGTCTTCTCTGCCATGAACAAATGGCACGATTCAGTTTAGATGCACGAGTAATATGACCTGAAGAATTCGATCTCCGTCAAGCAGCGGGATGTCTAACTTTCTCGTAGACGGGCTTGACATTTCTTGAACACGCCTAGGATTTTTAATAAAGAGGCAGGCAGGAATAATTGATGAAGCTATCATTAGTGTTAGAAGTGGCACAGAATGAAGAAGTTGGCTTGATCTTTGCACAAAGATATGACGTATTACGCAGCCGACACCTTGTAGTACTCAGAGAAATGAGTTAAACATTGTCCAACTTGTGATGTACTTTTGCCAACGTATGTGTCATCCTCACCTAGTTTGGCTGGCCGAAGGACATATCAGTGCAACCTCCGTTCTCTGCTTGCGCCTTAGGGGTAAAATGTATCACTATTTGGACAATATGACCCATTAATTTTTTGAAGTGAGTGACGCTTTCTTAATTGAATTCTTGTTGATTCGTTTTGGAGGATTGAGGCAATGTGTACATAATGCAAGTATTCCATGAATGATCCGACTGCACCCATGCAGGTATTATCTATAGCTACTGTGAACACCTAAGCATGCATGCCAACTATCGTTTTTTACCTGGTTAAATTATTCACTGGTACTATGACGAAGCTTTTGGTACGATGACACTTCTGTTCGCTCTACGCTCCGTGTATTAACTAAGTATTGGATGCAGTGCATTTTTTGACTACCTGCATTGCACGCTAGCTGTGCTCTTTGTTATATATTTTTAGCTCTGCCGTCGCCCACGCTCCGCCAGTTCAAGCCTGATTATATTAACTCGACGTCTGCAATTTCGCTGATCTCTAAAATTATTCTCGTGCAAGGCTGCCCTGCTTTGCCATTTGAAAAGCCACTGCCCTACCGCAGTCACCGTACGGAGAACTGACTGTTGGACTTACCGTGATTGCCGTGCGCTCGAGGGCTTCTTAAGCCTGCAATGTGGACTGGTAAGCGATAATTAAAGAAAATTAGGCAATAGGTACTTTTGTATGTTACGCGTGCTGCGCATGATTAGGGTACTTTCGTAAATACTGACTTCGCTATTATTCCCATGTGATTTTTTAAATAACTTTGATATTAACGCATACAAGAGATACCTCCATAAAATCAAGTAATAGTTTATACTATCATGCGCACAAACCGTCTCCTGCGATACAGGTGGTGCGCATGGTTCTAATACTTTCTTAAAATAGTGATTCAAATTTTAAGTAACAATCAAGTTATCAATTAGTAACCTAATTGTGTAACGGAGCATAATTAGGATCGTGTATAGAGATGGGCGTTGAATAGCCTCATTACCAATGGGTTTTGTTTAGCGGTGGGTCCATTCAAGATTTCTCATTGTCGGCCTGGAGGGGACACATATGCGATTTGCCTAATGACAGTAATCCTGTTTTTAAACCCCTGTTATTAACTGCAGTTTGTAGTTTTTATATCCTTGCTGCTACTTAGTATACTCTTACAAATTGTCTCCTACGTTTTTATTCTCTACCAACCCTTTCACTTATATTTTGTCTCGGTGTTGCTTCTGCCAAATTGGCTCTCATTCCAAGTATCCTGCTGTAGCTCTCGCTATTGAATGGTTGACGTCGCAGTCTTGCTTCTGCTACTGCAAGAGCTGTGACCAAATTGAGTTGTGATATGAATTAATTTATTGAAATAAACTCTTCTAAGTGTTTTTCGCTTCTTGCTATCTAGCATTCGACTCGTATCACTACTTTATTTTCTTTCTGTTAACTCCACTTAACTCAACTTTAGCGTTCAAGGTACTCATCTTGTCTGTAAACATTAGTCTCAGCTGCCTGCTATTTTTACAAGACAGTAATTCCTGTTATTTCTTTATTTCTACTAATTTATTCATTTGCTTTTAAGCTACTATTCTACTGATAACTTTCCAGCTCTTTTTGCTCATACTGCTGATGTTGCTCTTATGACTGCATTTGCTTTCACAGCTGCTTTTGCTCCTTGTATTTCTGTATCTCTCATAACTGTTGTTACCTCTTTGCATTGCTGTTGCTCCGTCCGTTTTTTGTTGCCCCTTTGCATTGCTGTTGCTCCGTCCGTTTCTTGTTGCCCTTTGCATTGCTGTTGCTCCGTCCGTTTCTTGTTGCCCCTTGCATTGCTGTTGCTCCGTCCGTTTCTTGTTGCCCCTTGCATTGCTGTTGCTCTTACTGCTGTTGCTCCATCCGTTTCTTGTTGCCCTTTGCATTGCTGTTGCTCCGTCCGTTTCTTGTTGCCCCTTGCATTGCTGTTGCTCCGTCCATTTCTTGTTGCCCTTTGCATTGCTGTTGCTCTCACTGCTGTTGCTCCGTCCATTTCTTGTTGCCCTTTGCATTGCTGTTGCTCATACTACTGTTGCTCCGTCCGTTTCTTGTTGCCTTTTTTTCATTGCTGTTGCTCATACTACTGTTGCTCCGTCCGTTTCTTGTTGCCCTTTGCATTGCTGTTGCTCTTACTACTGTTGCTCCGTCCGCTTCTTGTTGCCCCTTTGCATTGCTGTTGCTCTTACTACTGTTGCTCCGAACGTTTCCTGTTGCCCCTTTGCATTGCTGTTGCTTCGTCCGTGTCTTGGCTTGCTCCGCGGGCCGCCGCTGCTGTCGAGGCATAAACGGTACTGACCGACGCAGGTCAAAGACCCACCTCCGCTTGAGGCCTCAGCCTCTCGGCCTAAGAGCCTCTCGTTGTAACTGACAACCGCGGCCTGCTAGCTGATGCCCCTGCTCGGCGCTGTCCCCTATACTGCAACATCGTCGCTCCCGCTTGTAGCGTCGACTAAACACTTATGCACTGGTGCTGGAGTATCAAAAATAGTTAAGAATTCATAACTCCGGTAGCCAATGGCAATTAACGATGGCATTTCAAGCTAAATCAACCAATCACAGACGAGAAAACGGCCGCTACGTGCCCTTAAGCTGCAACGTGTACTTAAAATAGTTATAAATGCCCGGCCGTGGATTTCCTCAAGTCACTTATGATTTGCAATTTAATTACGTAATGGTGTTGTGGTAGACGATAAGAAAATCGTAATGGTGTGGTGGTTCGCCATAAGAATTTATGGCGAATATTTAGGGATCTTAGTTTATGACTGACATCTTTCTTTCTAAAAGATTGTCATGCGTTAGATGTCCTTGGTTGGAGATTTGCAAGCTTTTATATAATTGTTCCTGATAGTTGCTTTCTGGCACGCAGATCGCTCTCTGCTGATCTATTTTAGTAGGAATAATTTTTGATTCTTGAGACCTCCTCGAAAGATTTCACTTTTCTAATCTTTTTCTGGTGTTTTTTTTTCTAATTCACCTAATGTCTTGCCTTTTTACCTTTGAAGTTTTTTATTTATTTTTTCTCACTATAAATGTTGAGCTTCATACGACGACTTCAATCTCTAGTTTCCATTCAAGTGCGACTCTCATGAAACTGAATGCAATTTACTTAGATTATCTTATACATTATACCTATCCAGACCATGGAGATTGCTGTCATTATGTTGCATGGTATGACCATTAACCAACCACATGGCAACTACCATCGTTCTCTTGCACTGCTGTCACCTGCAGGCGACCACACGACAATTATTCAAAACCTGACACCAGCCACGTGTTAATCACGTGCTGGAGACGCTCCATTTGAACGTATTAATCTTCCCCTAGCGTGTACGTAGCTGGCACTGGAATATATGCCACATCATCCTTGCTATGTTTGTTGTTACCGCATCTGGGATTTGTCTTGGAGACGCGCGTCACGGGCCGTGTTATTATGAACACCCGATCTTCCTTCTCCGTATCAGTCGCGCTCATTTCTCACAGTGTTCGTTTCTTGAGCGTTCTTGGCCAGGACAGCTCAGTATTTGGTTCAGTTACGATGCAAATTTGGTTCAAATGTTCTTCTTAGGCCTACAGTACCGCAATTTAAATATTTTCAGGCAACTTATTACTTTGTTTGGTTACTTAACTATATTGTTGCTGACTGGTTACTCTCAATTTATTTTATTGAAGGGAACTGTGTGTGTGAAACTAAGTTTGTTTGTGTGAATTATTCTTCAAGTTATTTTTTCAATTAGTTCATTAACCCACTGAGCACCACTGGCTGGCACTTCTTTAATGCATTCTCGCATCGTACCCGCTTTGAATTGTAATTCAACGTTTACAAGGCAGCATTGGTGTTTTTATTCACATTACCACACTCCCCTATTTTGTCCTGTGCAGCTTACGAGAGAATCTGTTCCATCCATTTAGGTGCGATTTTCTCTAGAATCTTGAAATACCTCTCATCATAATACCTCTCATTATAATACCTCTCATCATAATACCTCTCATCATAATACCTCTCATTATAATACCTCTCATTTTAATACCTCTCATCATAATACCTCTCATTATTAACGAATACATTATTTTACCTCGAACAAAATCACAACCATTACTTACGACGCAACCGTTACGTACGACACAACCGTTACTTATAACACAACCGTTACTTATAACACAACCGTTACTTATAACACAACCGTTACTTATAACACAACCGTTATTTATAACACAACCGTTACTTATATCAACCGTTATTAATAACACAACCGTTACGTACGACACAACCGTTACTTAGAACACAACCATTATTTATAACACAACCGTTACTTAGAACACAACCGTTACTTAGAACACAACCGTTACTTAGAACACAACCGTTACTTAGAACACAACCGTTACTTAGAACACAACCGTTACTTATAACACAACCGTTACGCACAACACAATTTAAATGAGAAAGCAGCTGGTCAGATAAGTTGGGCTGAACGTGATTAGAAAGAATTAATAAGACAAGCCACGTTGATTGCCTGTGTTGGTATGAGCTTCATTAATTCAATTGGCTTCATTGTGGGGCTGGCCATAAGCTTCAACGATTCATTAATTTATTCTATTGTTATTAATTCGGCATGATAAGTCCATTAGTTTCGTACGTGCTTCATCGCCAGGCAGGTTCTGAGCTCTGAAATGTTTATTACACATTTGTTTATTGTGTGGTATACTAAATGTACTATGCATTATTACATATTATGTTTTCTCCAACCAGCGACAGTTAGGCAGTTATCTCTTGCTAACAGGTACCACTTTTCTAAAAATAGTGTGTACGTCTCAAGTTATACTTTGGGAGCTAGATGAATGCAGTGATATTATTGTTTATTTTACTACATTCTGACCATGTTTTTCTCTATAATTCTTTTCTGTTTGATGATTTATGGCAAAATTTTTCATTCATTGCGATTAACATTATCTGGACAATCCTCGTAGTTTTATGCATTAAACTCAAGATGACCGATATCCGCGTTTTAATTCCTTACCCTATTGCATTGAACTCAAGATGACCAGTCTCCACATTCTAACTCCTTACCGTTGTATTTCTTGATGATGATTCTCAATAGTCGAAAGAATTGCATTGTTTCACTCCGCATCGTCATTTCGCATTCAAGACACGCGTGCATTCATAGCTAATTTACCCTGGCATTCGACACAGCTTGGCCACAATCTTTCCTGGGTTTACGTGTCGTCGTTTGTTGTTAAGAGTACTGTTCCGTTGCAGAGCCTAGCGTGGCTGTGCTAGCTTTATCAATTCATCGTACTTAACAGTCTTTATGGCTTGGAGGCGTCCTGTTTATGGCCAGTCATCAAGTTCTAGCTTTATTACAGCGACCGTAAAGTTCGTAATTGCCGAGGTGAGTGAGAACTTTTAAACTACATTCAAGACCGCTCGTTTATAATGCCCCAAGTTTATACCGTTACGACTGTGGCGCCAGCTTCGTTGAACGGTATGCTTCAGTGGTTTTGTTTATAAAAACCAGTATGGGTTGCTGCAGTGGAGCTGGTATAATGCATATATTAGGCTGAGCTTTACTTTTTTATGCAGATCATGTGGGGTATCCCTTGAGTCTTGTTGAACCCAATGGTACGGCAGCATTCTTATCATTCTAGTGCTTGCTTTCTACTGCGTAGGTTACAGTCGTGACGTTGAATGTTAATTATTACAGCCTCTGCTCTGCGTATATATGTACATTTCCAACTTGAATCTGTCGTACCACTTCGTAATTTTGTTATCATGTAACAACAATTAATAGCCAGTTTGATTTCTGCGATGAACATAAAAATCATTCCTCGATTTATGAATTCCCTTTTTTAAAAATACACAGCCTTGGATGGCAGGTTAATTGTGGCAGTTTCCTTTCAATTTATCCTCAGATTTCGGTTGAAGCAAACGTCGTGATAAGCGCTTCGTAGAATATTAATAATAATAAAATATTTGACTAGCTGGAAGTCGTTTGTTAAATTCTTGGGATTGTAGAATTTTTTAGTGTAGTTATTCAATAGTTAATTTGTCTATAACAGATTTATTCTACCAATAAAGGAAACATAAATATAGTCCTTTTGTTATATATTACTTAGGTGAGTTTTGTTACGTTAAGTAATTTTTAATTAGGAGCAATACGTGATTTATGCAGCCTCAGAAAATCATTTTCAAAATTCCATTAAATGTAAAAAAAACTAACCGTCCTTATAGTTCGCAAGCGCAATTTTCTTAAAATTGCACGAGTTCTAGGTGAGAGAACGTGATCTTACTGATCCTCATCCATTAGCTGAGTTAGTTTGCTATCGAGACACATTTAAACAGAATTTGTCCATCGTTTGTTGGAGGTCGTCGGAGCGTTAACACATCGTGATGCAGCCAATAAACTGCATTACTCAGGCGCTCACATCGCTGATCTTAAAAGCCAGATGATGTTCACGACTTTATGCGAGGCGCCTAATTTTGCATTTAATGACGTGCTCTCTAAATCCTTTATTGACCAGTTTATTATCCATTAATTGCCGTGTGTCCCTTTTATGGCTATCTAATGTTTGAACTGGAATGCCTGCTGCTTTAAATAATGAAGATTGACTATCCACATGCTTGTCACTCGGTCGTTGCATTGTTGCATTTTTATATTTTTCCGCTAATGCATGTTGTGTGGCATCCACGAACGACGTGGCTTCAGAGGTTTCGATGGCACCATGATCATATATCAAAAACTAGATCGTCCTTTTCACTTATAGCTGTCTGTTATAATCTGTATAAAATCTTTTTATATGATCAAATGTTCACAAATGTCTTCTTGATATCTTTATATTGTATTTATTTAAAAAATGTATTTTTTGGTGAATCCAGACATAGTTCCATGCGCTATTTTCTTCGTGGTATTCGTATAATGGTTCGTGACGTGTACATTTATTCGCGTATAAACTACTTTTCGACAACAATTCCAGGAATTTATTGTTGTCTCTTTGTGTTCACTTCTCTAGCAGACTCATACTTGCACGTGCAACTTTTACCTTGCCATCAATTTCAGGAATTTCTTGTTGTCTGTTTGTGTTCACTTCTCTCGCAAACTCATACTTGCACGTGCAACTTTTACCTTGCCATCAATTCCAGGAATTTCTTGTTGTCAGTTTGTGTTCACTTCTTTCGCAGACTCATACTTGCACGTGCAACTTTTACCTTGCCATCAATTCCAGGAATTTATTGTTGTCTCTTTGTGTTCACTTCTCTCGCAGTCTCATACGTGCACGTGCAACTTTTACCTTGCCATTGCTGAGGTTGAGGCTCGCTTAGTGTCGTTCATGTACGAGGTTCTCGTAGAAAGCCTGGCAGTCGGCGTACCACGTATACGCTGACCACCAACAGCCGGGCCACTCCGTGTCACTTTCGAAAGTCCGCTGGTGTTTTCGATCAGCATGCAGGCACCCAGAGAAATGAGTGAGATTTTGTCCAAATAGCAATGCATTTTTGCCTCCGTGTGGGTCATCCTAGCTGTCCCAGTTTGGACCTGCAAGAGGGGGTATCAGTCATCCGTGCAAAAAGTTGTCACGATGCGGACAATACGATCCAACCTTTTTTGGCGCATTTTCTCATTTATGGAAAAAATGCACTATTGTGCTCGTCATGTCCGTCCGTCTGTCTGTCCGTCTGTCTGTCCGTCTGTCTGTCCGTCTGTCTGTCTGTCCATCCGTCCGTGACCTAAAGTTTTCGTCGACGAGAAAATGCGCTCTCTGTCACTCACTGCAGTGAGTACTGAGTTAAATTTTTTCAGAGTACATACGTTGCACAGGTATACTCTGTCTTCCAGCTCAGTATTTTAAATTGTTTTAATTGGTTAGAATGTTATTATTTAAGTATTTAAATTATTCAATGTTGATCACAGCAATTAAACTCTTAGAATTTTTTATGTAAATTCGTTTGTACCACCGAAAAACAATAATTTAATAGAAAGTTACGGAAATATTTTTATTGCCTTCAAGAATGAGGTGGCTTTCTTTATAGCACATCTATTCCGCAAACGCTCATGCCTCTCCGCAGCACAACACAGATCATATTTTAGACTGGAATTTGCTTCTGACAGCTTTGCCCGATGCTGAGTTCCGAATCCGTTCCTGCCGAATACTTCTTTCGGCATATTATATTATGAGTATATACATATACATATAATATATACTACATAATATATAATATATACTATAATATATACTATACATACATATAATATATAATATACTTTCTATCTCGTAATCGTGATTACAATGTTACGTATTCATTCCGTTATGTTATTTTCTGCAATCGCCTTTTTCCTCAATATTGGCAAGGTATTTGCTTTAATCCAGTTTCTACAATAAATTAATACTAACATTTTTACAAAGACTATTATACTAACATAATAACACGGTCACCAATGAGCAGCCTACAGCCTCCTTCTCAGGGATTTATTCTAAAGATCAGGGGCCATACTTTCAAAACTCGCTAAGTGTACGTAAGTACTTACGCTCTATTTTCTTGTCTATGATTGGTGGATTTTGCTTGGAAGGCCGTCAATGATTGGCTGATGAACTTACGATCTCTTAACTTTTTTTTAAGTATGGCCCCAGTAATCGAGGTATGACTCACCTCGTACGGTTTTCACGTAACAGTAGTTCTGCTTTTGCCCGAGAAATAGTCTGAATTCACTGTCTTGGATTTAAACGTTATTTCTGTTTTAGACTTAACGGTAAAAAAATAATTTCGGTGAAAAATATCAGATTTTTGCTCGTGCTTGGTTTCGTTCAAGCAGCGACCGAAACAAACGCAGGGCGTTTAGTTAATACTTGGCGTGAAAAATTTATATTTTTGCTTTTATGCTCGTAAGAGAAGCGCTACTTATTTTGTATCGATTTACGTTACTGTGAGGTTCGCTGAATTTTCAATTGAATTTCTTTTATCTGCGTCGTTGTCTGTTTTATATTGCCGCTTCCTGGTAACGGTCTGCCACTCATAATTAAAGAACTTGCATTTCAAGACTGCCCGCTGGACAGGGCTTTACGATTCAATAATATAGCTTTCAGGTTCGATTAAAGTCAATGTCGCATCGCTTACCGTTTTCAATTTGGCTCTGAACTATTTATGCGACGTTATGCTCATGAACAGCTGCTCAAGACGTGCACCGCAGCAGCCTCAAGCCGCTCGCTGATGTGAACTTCGATGCAACGATCCGTGTCTCTCTCTCGGCTCGACGAACATATTTACTCCCATCTTTTATTCTTGGCATGTCTGCCTGCCGCCATGAGCATCGCCATCGGCAATTTCAGGATTCTTTTTATCGAGGCATGATCTTGATAATTACAGCGGTCGCGATTGCGTTCTTGTAAGGTGTTCGCAGATCAGTTGCGAATGCAGTTCTCTATCTTGCTTTCTATCTCGTGTGTTGCTGGCTTCTTGTCTTTACTGAAATTGTGATCGATATCGCAGGCTTCTGCTTCACACGATTCTTGGGCCTCTCTGGACCGTTGCTCGGTCACGATGTCTATTAAACGACCGCCATAACTAACTGTATTTATTTATACTAGATGTATGCATTCAGTATAGCATAACGCTGATCATTTAAGTGTTTCCAGTACAATTCAACTGCCTGTTGTTCTTGTAAGTTTCAAAAGCGTCTGGTAGTGGAAGTTAATTCTTTTTGGGTTTATACCGTGAATTTCATGTTTTGCGAATTGATTACTAAAAAACATAATAAATTGCTTTGTATCCGAATCTGCACATTTTTAGCTGTCTGCATTTTTTATTAAATCGTCATAGTAACTCCCTTACTCTTTCTAAGAATATCTCGTTAGAAAGGCTAATATTTTAGTTTGCCTTCAATTTTCTCAGCGGGCGCTGTCCTATCGTAGCGTCATCTATTAATTTCCAAGAGGCGCTGTTAGGCTAAGGTCCTCCACTTTAGAACAGCTTGAGGCATCCCGGCCGGTGTCTTGTCATCTACGTATCTCTTGATGCATCTTTCCGGTGCTCGAACACTCACTGCATCAGTAGCGAATAGGACTAAATCTCTTACTTATTTCATTCCGCTTGATCGCCGTTGAAAATTCCTGTAGACATCGCTTCGTCCTCGATAGAATATCTTTTGGAATTCACTTCGTTGTCGTGCACAGTTCTTCCACGAAAATATTTACTACAAGGGATGCAATGTGTGTGGCAAAATTTAAAGCTAAAATAAACAATTTGTTTATTTTTGTCCATGTCTTCCCTGTGTGTTTTTCAATAAAAGGAGAAGGTTTATTTCCTCTGTTCAAAATTCGTTCGCTATAATTGTAACGAAATTGTTTGCACATCTTAATAAAACCTGCATAATCACGTCCTTAGACGCCGCTTTGATTCTTTCTTTAATTCTCCCGATGAAAAACACTGGCGCAAGTTTCGAACTTTTCACTCCAACGTTGCTTATTGGCCCGATTTTCATCATTTTATTGAAGTAATAAAAGTCTGCAGTGACGCAAAGAAACTATTCCCGGCACTTTACCATATCGGTTGAACCATCTATCATAGGCAGTCTCAGACAATAGCTACTGTGCACTAAAATTCCAAATCAACCCATGAACCGTCGAAGATCTTGTAATTTCATTACATCCTTGGAATTTATCATGCAATACGTCAGATTTTTTTCTATCTCAAATCACATGGCAATTCTCAATTAGTTGCGCATAAGGGAATCTTCGAGTCCAATTAATAAGCTTGTTGGTACGACCAATGCCTCATTCGTTCCGAGTTCGTTCCGCTGAAGTACAACATTATTTATTGCTGCCTGGATCTCAAGTTGCATCATCAATTGCCAATCACTGGCTGTTAATCTCATATCTGGCGATGGATCCCGGAGTTTGAAACGTTCTCATAAACAATAATAGATTTTTTTTTACATTTTTTTCCTTTATTTACCACTTATTAGGCACAACGTTTTAGAATCGGGCAGCTTCAGCTTCCAGTTCGCAGCTCTGTTCCTCGTGTCGGGCGATTAGGCCCGAAATATTACACGCCCGTCTCCGCGGTCTCTAACCTTTTATCTGAGGAGGCTTGCCTAGGTGTCTTTAGACAATTAGCCTTTCGTAATTTTCTCTGCACTTCCTGACTGGAATTTTAAGTCAGTGGCCATTGTCGAAATCTGTGGCAGATTGCTGCGATGTTTTCATTGAAGCGAAATTTCATTGTTCAATTTTGAAATTATTGGCCAAATTGAGAATAACGTCTAGTGATTACGTTTGACTGATGGGAATGAGATTATATTTGAACTTTTATGCGTGGCTATCCGCGCATTTATAGGTTACTGGTCAGCTCGAGCTCTCATGTACCCAGCGCCAAGCTTCACTAATTTCGAATTTTAACCGGACATTGTCGTACAATTTTTGAGACGACCGACAGGTATTATCATATTTTCATATTTCAGTTTCGGTTTAATTATTTATATTAAATATTTTGAGTTCATCAGCTATGAACGATCGCTTCCAGTCACAATTCAATTGGAAAATTATAGATCAACTTGTGCTCTGTATTGAAGTTTTTTTTTTTTTTTGTTTTAATCTGGACTTTTATTCTATGGGCGACCAATTTATTTGCCTGATTAGATGGGCTCGTATTTTACTGTCCTATCAATTGATGATGATGGTTGGATATAAGTACGTGTTTTACAGTTCGAATAACATTAAGATCGCTAATCTGTAAAGGCTAGTAAGAAGTTTCTTACAGAGGCTTCTTTTTTCGATCGAAGAAAATTTGAATCTATTTCACTTTTAGAAAAATATTTTATTTCTTAATTTCTAGTGCTCTTTGTTCAAAATTAATTCATTGTCGGAAAACCTCACCATTAGACGCCTCAAAATTATTTATAATAATTTTTAGGATGTAGGAGCTTACTGTAAATGCGTTATCGCGCAAAATTGTAGCTCTTTATTAAAGTGTTCATGAGATTGCACTAATAACTCTGCGGCAGTACTATAGCAACACTATCATATGAAGCTCCAATGAGAAAATCAGAAATAGGAAATATGCATCGGAAGAAAAAATTTTAAAAGATGAAAACTTTTAACGGCTTAAATCAACAGATGATCGAGTGCGATATCCAGGTTAAGTTTTAACCTTGAGCGGTCTATGTGAGTGGGATTATCGATGAAACCTTAATTATCATTACTATATATGAGATGGGAACCGCAACGCAGTAATGGTAGTGATCCGTTAGTGACGTCCAACTGGCAGGCATCTACTGAATTTCGTACTGACTCTTCAAACTTCTAGCTTTAATTTCTTCAAAATTCTTTCTACTTCATTCACGCTGAGTGTTATCCAGCGACACATTGTTAACATTTCCTGCGTTTCAGAGTATTTGATGCTTTTGCTGCAATTCTATTACATGCAATGCATGCATGTAGTTATCTGTTAGTTTCTGTGTCTGTTATTGTGTTGGTCTTGCACATCGCATTGAAAATGGTACCGGTGTATCTGTTGACGAACATCGGACAAAATGCCAATGTATAGCGAAAAAAGTACTTGGAATTATGGATGTCTTTTGATGCGATGGTGAAAGGATCCATTTGAAGGTATTAGCTGTCACTTTAAAGACGGCTTAATGACTGTCGCGGTTTGCTTTAGTGACTGAGTGGCTCAGCGTATCCAAGAGAAAGTTTCTGCAGGACCATTGCTCCCGTCACCGCAAATGGTGCGCTAATAACCAAACGAAATTAGACGCTCTTCCCGTCGCATAGAATTCTTCTTACCTTCTGCTCCACTCCAACCACACTTTTTATCTTTTCGTCCAGTCTTTTTAAATACCTTTTTTGTCTTTTCGTACAGTCTTCTCTTAAATTACGTCTGTCAAAATGTACCGAGAATCGAGTAGTGCGAACATTAAGAAAGGAATGCGTCCGTCAGGGCAATTTTTTTATCAGGTTTTTAACCAGTGCGAACAAGGCGTCTCTGAGGATTCCCACATCAAAAATATTGGCTTGCGGTATAACTAGATGAGAATTTGGAATTGAAGTCGGCCAGAGTTGAGTAAAATGGGTATTAGGAACTCGTTATTCCGAGGCCCCTGATGCCGGGTTAACAATTAATCGCAGAACGTACGCCTCGCCTCGAGGGTTCTGACCCATGAAAATTACACGAGTCATCCAGGCAAACCTGATTTTTTAGTTCCTATTTACTTTAATTCCTTGCGTTATATAGTCGGGATATGTTTGTTGTAACGCGTCATTACTGCCAGCGTCGTGATTTGGCACAAAGTTGCGACATTTTTGTTTTAATGCTCATCATGCAATATCGTGAGGTTTTACTGACTTCTATAACGTGTAACTCTGAAGCCTGGAATGTCATTCGTACAATGAAATTAAGTTCTCTTTTTTACATTCTTTCTAGACACTGTTCGTGTTTTTATTTCACAGGCGAGTTAATTGCATTCAACGAATTCTTAGGGATTATTTTTTCCCAGCTGAAATTTATTGTACAATCTTTTTCGCAGCCTCGGTTGCGCATCGACTCTGTTGAAAATCAGTGCTTCGATAATTGTCTCATGTACACAAGCTAATTTTTTTTTAAATCAGAAACTTTAACCAATGTCAAAGGTTGTTGAAGACGAAGCGAACTTAAACTCAACTTAATTACCTTAATTAATATCACTATTTCATAAATATTTTTAGCGCATTTCCTCATTTATGGAAAAAAATGCACTATTGTGCTCGCCATGTCCGTCTGTCTGTCTGTCCGTCCGTGACTTCACGTTTTCGTCGACGAGAAAATGCGCTCTCTGTCACTTACTGCAGTGTGTACTGTGTTATATTTTATTATATTGCCTCAATTAATACGAGTGTTTTTGCACAGCCTGCGACCATCCCGCAAGGAGTGATCGACATGAACCGCGTGCTGGAGGTGTCAGGTGCCGAGGATGTCACGGGCAACCAGTTCTCGCTGGCGATCACATCACCTGATCGTGTCACGTTCGTTAAGGGCACGTCACGGGAGGAGAGCCGGTGGTGGCAGGACGTACTCTCCGTCTTTCCTCGCATGCACAAGGTACGTCAAGTTTTAGAGCTGATTTTTATTTATTTATTGAGGAAAAGTGGTTACCCCGATGGCTCGAAGAAAACCTTCACATTGAATTAAAAATATATACATATATACATACAAGTTTGATTGAAGACCAGAGCATGCTTTTTATTAACAATCTTCTTGTTCGTCTTTTCAATGAGTCGAACCAAATTTCTAGCTGGAGCCGGGAGATCGAAAAGCAGGTTTCCGAATGACATTTTAATAGATTGCGACGTTTCGAAAATACAATTTTCATTATCAAGCTGGTGAAGGTTTTACAGCACTTGAAATTAAATTTTGGGAATGACAGAAACTATTTGGGAACAACTATTTGGAACAACTATTTGACAGAAACTATTTGGGAACAACTATTTTACTCTCGTAAAAACTTATTTCTCATGCATTGAACTTATTGATGTATGCATTAATTATAGCACGGACGCCATAAGCGCAACGCCACGTTCCCCGGCATCAAAGGCAGCAGCGCCCCAGCCTCGTCTGCCGCCGCGCATCCTGCCGCTCGGTCAGGAGCTGCAGGGAGAGGCAAGTCATCTTTAATATTTATCATGCACACTTGATTCTTTTTATTCGTAGAATGATGCTAAGGTCTTTTTAGCGCATTTTCTCATTTATGGAAAAAATTCACTATTGTGCTCGCTATGTCCGTCTGTCTGTCCGTCCGTGACCTCACGTTTTCGTCGATGAGAAAATGCGCTCTCTGTCACTCACTTAGTGAGTGAGTAGTGAGTTATTTTTCTTATATTATTTTCAGATTTTTTATATTATTTTTTAAAAATCTTTATTAGAACATGTATTGTAACTACAATCGAAATTAAAATGGAATATTGTGTGCAGTGCCCAGCACGCTGGAGTCTCCAGTGAGCCAGCGCGTGCGGTTCCACAGCATCAGCTCAGACCTGCGCGGCAACAGAAGGCCTTGTTCCGCCCCATCCCTGGACACTCAACAGTCTCTGTTTACACATCAACAGCAGTTCAGCGGCAACAGAAACTCCTCGGGTAATGTCCAGCTCCTATTCTACCCTTTAGATTAGCAAATTATTATCATTTATTACGCAATTTCTCATTTTCTTTCGATTTGTAATATGGACATATCTTTATGAGATTTTTAATGGGCCTTTTGTTTGTCAGATTAGTGTACTATAATAGTTTTTCTTTAATTTGCATCAATTTAATAATTTTTCAGAAATTTTCCGAGTGTGTTTCTATTGGAAAAACATGTTGGAGAAATAATTTGATCTCAATATTAGTCCGTTCTCTTCGATCTAGCCTTACCGTTCGTCCGTCTTAATTGCAGGGCGGCAGTACGACAGCGTTACCGAGAGTAGCAATGGCAGCGACAACAGCAACGAGGATGATGATGGTCTGTCATCTACGAAAAATATTGATAATGACGACGACATTGAAAAGAAAAACCAGATCAACTCCTACTATTCATCCAGGCTTCCAGGGTCACCGACTTCACATACTATTGGCAATGATTCCGCAGGCAATGGACTTGGAAATAACATATCGTCGATCGTTAGCTCGACTGTAACACCTTTCAACAGCCTTCATCATTCAAGATCTAACCCCATTCCAACGCCATCGCAAACGCCTTCCCCTCGAGTGGGGATGACCACTTCCACAGCCCCTATCTCGCCTACGATCCTTCCATCGACTCCCCCGAGACTTGTTCCTGACGATCATAAGGAGAACACACCTCCTTATGTTCCTGGTAAATAACGATCATAAGGAGAACACTCCTTATGTTCCTGGTAAATAACGATCATAAGGAGAACACACCTCCTTATGTTCCTGGTAAATAACGATCATAAGGAGAACACTCCTCCTTATGTTCCTGGTAAATATTCCTGACTTATGTTTATCTATAAGCAATATTCACTTGTTTGGATTCACGACTTTTTTTTGCTTCTTAAAGGATTGCTTTTATGAAGCAATTCTTTTGAACATACAGAGGCAGCATTCTGTTTCTATTGAGCAATTTATTTATGGTTCCCGAGCTTAAGTTTCTGTTTGTAGTATGTAATTATTCTGGACCTTTCAAGCATTGTTGAGGTCAATGTTCATAATTTGTATGGGATTTTTGCCTCGTCTTACTTCGGATTTCCGAACATGGAATTGAAGTGTGTTCATGGAGTGTAGATGCCATCAATTTGGATTAATTTTTTATTCATTATTCAAGTCTGTTCAAATAATGCGTATATTTGATGAAGATAGCTTGAAAACTCTCATTCATATTTAGGTTCAGACATTTATATATCAAATTCATATTACCGATGTATGAGTAATACGGTAACAAATAATTTGGTAACAAAATAATATAATAATAATACGGTAACGAAATAATAATTACGGCACTGGCATAAGAGAACAACCTCGTTTCGGTAAGATTTATCGTAACATGAAAACGGTCTTCACGAAAAATATGAATTTCTGCAGCATGCTGAAGAACCTGCTTTGTTTGACTTGGGAAGAAAATTTTCATCATTTTACGTTACAGAAGTCGCGCAAGGTCACACTCAACACACACGATGCTTGGAACTAACTAAATTATGACTCAAAGGCCAATTCCCTTAACGGCTGTTGGTGTGTCCCAAATGCTGACAGTCGCTTCAACAATAAACACAATATATATAGTGTTAGTTAGGGAACTGGTTTCATTCACAGGATTGAAGTCTTCTTCTGGGCCTATACTTTCAAAAAGTTAAGAGATCGTAAGTTCATCAGCCAATCAGTGACGGCCTTTCAAGCAAAATCCACCAATCATAGACAAGAAAATAGAACGTAAGTACTTACGTTCACTTTGCGAATTTTGAAAGTATGGCCCCAGACCATTTATTGTGACTGTATTAGTTTATTTTCTTACTAAATTGTAATTACATCTTGCACAGCGTACAGCGACCATTTATTGTGACTGTATTAGTTTATTTTCTTACTAAATTGTATTTATATGTTGCACAGCGTACAGCGACAACCCGCCCACATCAGAGAGCCCCCCCACACAAGACAAGCAGACTCACAGGCTCAGGACTCGCCGCGCTTTGAACAGAGAAGCCCGCGCGTTGTCCCAGCCTGGCAGTGAGTGAAGCCTCATTCTATTCCCAACCACAAAGTTAAATTCGGAAAAACGGCTCCATTTAACTTTAAACTCACTGTTCAAATGCTGCCATGAGTCGTAAAAATTCGAACTCATCGATAAAGCATTATCAGAGTTGAAAGGTCTACAACTCACTATCATATTTTAGTCAGAAACACAAAGTTAAACTCGAAAAAACGTCTCAATTTAACTTTAAACTCATAGTTCAAATGCTGCCATGAGTTGCAAAAACTCGAACTCGTGGATAAATCATCATCAAAGTTGAAAGGTCTCCAACCCACTATCATATTTTAGTCCCAAACACCAAGTAAAACTCGGAAAAACGGCTCCATTTAACTTTAAACTCAGAGTTCAAATGCTGCCATGAGTCGTAAAAATTCGAACTCATCGATAAATCATCATCAAAGTTCTAATGTCCACAACTGTCATATTTCCAAATCATATTTCCAAATCGCACTCTTTAATTCTGGTTACATCCTTATCAAAAGTCACTATCATTACGCATTTCATCTCTGCAACGTTGTTTCTACTTCGCATGACGGTGCTAAAGGATCAGCTCCTTGCTATAGGTAACCCCTAACCATGCTTGGATTTATATAATCCTAAACAGTAAACTTCTAAATATATTCCCAGAAAACTTAACTGCCCGGCAATACTGAAAACAATAAATAACGTTAAAGCGTTCTTAATATTGAAGTTCATACGTTTTTATTAATTCATTGGATTGATTTATTGGTTTATGGTGTTTCTTGCGGTGACTTAATGCGTAATATGCAGCCAACGTCTTTTTGCGCCTGTGATCTTGGTACTCTGAACTTTAACCACTGGGCCACCAATTCAACTTCATGTCTTTCATCCGAGGTTTGGTTCGCCTCATTTGAATTGTAATACGATGTTGACACCTTGTTTTGAGGTTGATAACCAAACCAGCGTTTATTTTTCCAAATGATATATTTTTCTTATCATGCGTTTCCAATATATGCAATATATCATGTTATTTCTCAAGCTTGACCATTTGGGTCCCCTTTTTATTGTGCGAATTTTGTCTAAAATGCTTCACTATGAGATTAATTTTGAAGTTATATCGTACATCAAAGAGCAGTTCTAGCTTCTTGGAAGCCTTTATTCTTGCGGCCAATTGCCTACCTTCATTCCTTTCTCTTCATCCCCCATTCTCTCGTATTCACTCCTCATCCTCTAGTTTTCATTCTTCATCGTCTAGTGTTCATTCCTCGCTCTCTAGTCATTATATTTCATCTGCTAGTGTTCATTCCTAGCACTCTAGCGTTCATTTCATTCCTAGTTGTTTTAGTTTATATTCTTCAATTTTTCCAGCTTGGCCTCGTATCAGTTCCTCTAATGATTGATAGTTCTTAAATTGATTTATTTAAGTCTTTTGGCAAGTTTCGGTACGCATATTGGCAGAAACTGTTCTGTTCTGATTATCATTTTTGTTCATAGCATGTGTCTAGTGCTAGTTTCATGGCTCTTTCATAGTGTTAAGTTTAGTGCTGAAAAAAATCTAATCAAACTACCTTACGCCTGAATTAAAAAAAACTACCCTACCTTCTCGGTGTTTCAATAATGGAATTCTTTCTGAATTTTTCTATTTACATGACTTGAGAAAGCTGTCAGTATTGATGCAGTCCTCCCATCTTCAACCAGATGCTATTTTCTAACTAAACTTACTGGCAATAACGGTTTCACGGACAAATATCTTGAAATTAGAAGCTATTTTCTAATAATTTATGCATTACTTGATTCCAGTGTTCATGTTAACAATGCTTGTGATTGATCTCCGGTTACATAACTTAGCTGAAGCATGTTTTTTGCAGAGAAGCTAATTAAACAGGCCTTAATCTTACACTTGCTCTTCCGATCGGTAGCTAGATTTTGCATGCTAATTTTGTGCTTCTACTGGCTAAATTTTCCCTTGCATTGTGCCTGCACTACCCTCATCTAACCGTTTCTCATTGAACTGCTTGCAGGTAGAGAAACTAGTTCTACTCACGGTATGACATCTGTAGCTCTAGTGCGTAGCGCCTACGTTGCATCTCAGCTGCACAAGAGGCTGCCGTCTGGCATCGACAGATACAGAAGTTTACCATGTACTACAAGCCGTGATTCTGATTCATCAAACATGTTTACTAACTCCGATCTTAGAACAAATCCATTTGTTGACTTTAGAAGCCGAGCTTTGTCGATTCCCATACAAAGTGATTTTGGGTCGTCCCCGGCTACTGTTGAACCTGATGGAACGAAAAGGTTGGCCGATGAATCATTCAAAAATGTTTGCAAAGCTCCTCTTGACAGTCCTGTATTAGGCAGCTCTTATACTCCTGTATATCAACCAAGAACTTGTATGCCCCTTAAGAGTATTTTGAAGAAATCAGCTTCTGCGAGCTCTTTTGCTACGTATCGACCTAGATGTGACTCTGGGTCATCGAACACATTTCCGTCGCTGGATGGCGCCTCGTCTTCTACCGACGACAATCAAGTGTTCGATTCTAAACCAAAGACAACTTTTTTTCCTTCTACTGCTTCATCCTACGTGAAATATTCGCCGGTACCCGACATTCTTAAAGACTCCATGTCTCTCAAGCCGTCGTCGGCTAAACCGAAACCAGAAAACGAAAACCTCCGTCGATGCGACATTACGCTGGAAAGAACGCATTCCTCGTCTCCATCTTCTGATGCTTTCGATTTCAAAACCGAAAGTTCTCGAGGAAGAAGTACTTCCTCATCCACGTACTTACATGGTAACGGTGTACTAAATTCTTATGCATCTGAACTGTCACTGGGTGCGTTTTCTGTCACACCCCTCTCTTAATATTTATACATTTGGCCTAAGGTTGGTGCGGTCTGTGAGTGGTCAGGAGGATTAATGAGGCATAGAGTAAGGATTAATCCAGTATTATTTGAAGATTATATACGGCTTACAGTTTATGGGAATATAGATCAGAGCAAAAGGTTAACACTTTCTGGCAAATGCTCACAACTCTAATGGAATTGAGTCTGAACATATCCGCAACCGTTCTTTGTCCTGACTACAGTTCCTGTTAAAGTGTACCGTTAAATAGTCTATATTTAGCTGACGTCACAAGGACGTGAGTTGCTAACTGTTAAGTAGGAAGAGGGTATAGATAAGGAAGATTTCATTGACATATGCCAATCATGGAAGTTATCTTCCGAAAAGGAAGTTATTAATGAGAAAATATCCACGGTCAAATGATAATAACGAATTGTGACCTGACAACAAGTCTTTGTTTAATCTTATCTGAATATTCGCCTTACTGGTGAGTAATTGTGGAAATCATTACTTGATATCAGCTGTTTTGCATGTCGACATCGCATGACTCCTCTGCTAGTTGTTTTTCTTAACCATTTAATTTTGAAATCATTCTGATTTAACAATATGACAACTTATGGTGCTATTCATTCGGTTTTGGTCGCTGTTGCAACATATAGCTTTGGTGCCATACTTGACCCATGGCTTATTATACCTTAAAAATATCTTTATCATGTTCCTATTACAGATCTCGAAAAATTACCTTGCATAATTGAATTATAATGATTTTTATCACTGACACTCATCCAGCAAGTCATTACGATAATCAACACTCGTCCAAATTTGTATTTATATAGTATACATTTTTTAAAGCCTCATTTATACTATTTTATGTCCATCTGCTTCAGTAACTTGCTATTAAAAACGTAGAATTTAGGTTACTAAGTTTTTGATCATCACTTTAAACTTATGTTTTCACACCGAAATGAAATAAATGCATCAAAATTTCAATACTCAATTTTACTTAAAAGCGACCAAGCTCTATCAATCTTATGAGATACAAACAATTTTAACCGATCTTTAATATTTATCAAAGTAGTGTCCTGTTGCTTCGGTCGAGTCCTGTTAACCAAGTTTAATGGATGAGTCAAATTAATTATCGTAAGTAAATGTGATACGAGCAGGCGAGCTTGAGACCAGTACAGCACTGGCAGACCTGGAGGCCAGTAAGAGGGAGGCCAAATTGAAGGACATAGCAGCGTCCATCACCACGACCTCCTCCAGACGTCGCCAGTACCACCATCTACACCATCAGCAGGTTCTATTGGTACTATAGTTATAGTTCACCATTCTCATAACTTAATGTACCACCATCTACACCACCAGCAGGTGCTAATGGTACTATAGTTAAAGTTCACCATTCTCATAACTTAATGTACCACCATCTTCACCACCAGCAGGTACTAATGGTACTATAGTTAAAGTTCACCATTCTCATAACTTAATGTACCGCCATCTACACCACCAGCAGGTACTAATGGTACTATAGGTAAAGTTCACCATTGTCATCACCAATGTTGTGTACGCTACGTTCATCACCGCAACCTGGTACTAGCGCCTATTGATGAAATCATAACAGGAGTTTTGTTAATGGTTGAAAATAAAATGTATCTTGAGATATATAGAAGCTGCATACATAATTATCACCTAAAAATTGCCTAATAATTACAAAACGAAGAAAATGTCGAATAAACGTATTGTTTTCCCTGTAAACGTTCCGGAGTCATTTTAAATTGAAGCACTTCAGGAATACCAGTATAATCAATAGAATGAAGTAATTAAGAAAATTAAATTTAAATTGCTCAATATATCTTGTGTGAACCACGTTCTACTTCAAATTATCAATCAAAAGGATTTTTGGCCACTCACTTTTTTGGAAATCTATATTTTTATCTTGTAAATTTGTGCATCCTTTTGATCTTGCCTTTTTAAGTCTTTGAACTAAGTACGGAGCTGGTCTCCGGCACGTTTTTAATGGAGTATAATGAATTAACTGCAATATCTTAGCTTTTAAATCAACAATTAATTTGCGATTCATCCAAAAAAAATGATTTAATATTTGAAAATCATGTAAATCAGAGCAACGTGGCCGACAAACCGACTCGTGACCGCGACACCGACGTCCTGAACACCAATAGCGACCCAACCGACATACCGCCATCGCAGGTGATGTTCTGTTTTACATAAAACTTATTTTAAAACATTACCCTTTGGACTATCATTGGTTCATTTATGTAAATTTATTTTAAAATCTTAAACTTTGGATTATCATTGGTGAATTTATGTAAATTTATTTTAAAATCTTGCACTTTGGACTATCATCGGTTCATTTATGTAAATTTTTTTAAAAATCTTAAACTTTGACTGTCATTGGTTTATTTATGTGCATAAATTCACTGCCACTACCATGCACAAACAGTTGCAGTTTTCGATGCAAGAGCGACTGATCGGTAGCTTTTTTCATGTATTTTGTTTGTTCCACAATCTACGTATATATTTACAGAATGTTTTCCCGTGTATGAGACAGAATGTTTTCCCGAAACTGATTCAAGCATGAGACGGATTCAAGAGCTGACGTTTTCTTAAGTTGCCCTAGATTTAAAAAAAAGTAAATATAAGAAGAATTAGCGGTCGATCGTGATATTCCGTGATTTTGATCCGTATCCAATGTTTTTAAACTGTTTACGTTTCAACTTCTTGCCCTACGTACCAATACCTCTTCTCTTCTGTACCAATACGTAACTTAATTGTTATTTTCTGCTTCAATTTCCGATTTAAATATAATAATGCTATCGAGCTACAATTTCATTTTGAGCTTGATGTGAATTTGTTGTACTTCGTCTGTGATATTTGTGGTTATTTTTCGTCTTCAATTTCCGAATTAAATATGATCATGTTTTCGATCTACAATTTCAGTTGCGCTGGATACAAATATTTTGTACTTCGTCTGTGATATTTGTGCGTCTAAACAAAACTTAACTTCTGAAATATTCAGTATGTTTTAGAGCTACAATTTCAGTTGCCCTAGATGTGAATATTTTGTACGTCGTCCGTGACATTTGTGCGTCTAAAACTTAACTTTTAAAATATCCAGTGTGTTTTCGAGCTACAATTTCAGTTACGCTGGATGTGAATATTTTGTACGTCGTCCGTGACATTTGTGCGTCTAAATCTTAACATCTAAAATATTCAGTATGTTTTCGAGCTACAATTTCAGTTACGCTGGATGTGAATTTTTTATACAACGTCAGTGATATTTGTGCAGCTAAAACTTAACCTAAAAAATATTCAGATGCGCGGTGCCCCGGACGGGTGTGGCGGCACTGACGAAGGAGGCTCCGTAAGCCTGCCGCGCGTCGACCTCCCAGCGGAGGACCTGCTCTTCATTAAGAAGGGCTGGTTGCTGAAGGCGGGCGATAACCAGGTGATAATGACCTTCATAAACCAAGTGTACTTTTGGCACTATTTCATCTTATATTCGATATAAATGGGCAATATAGATCAACTATACTAAGCCATGGAAAGTAACTTGGAAATTTGTAGCAATACAATCATAAACCAACTGTACTTATGGCCCTATTTCACCTTATATTCAATATAAATGGGCAATATAGATCAACTATACTAATCCAAGGAAAGTGACTTTATTTTTTAATAATGGAAATTTGTAGCAATACAATCATAAACCAACTGTACTTATGACTCTACTTCACCTTCTATTAAATATAAATGGGCAATGTAGATCAACTATACTAATCCAAGGAAAGTGACTTGGAAATTTGTAGCAATACAATCATAAACAACTGTACTTATGACTTCTTCACCTTATTGTCTATATAAATGGGGAAAAAAAGATCAACTATACTAAGCCAAAGAAAGTGACTTTATGTTTTAATAATGGAAATTTGTAGCAATACAAGCTCTGTAAAATTGAGAAATTATTCAAAAATCATAAAATTGACTTCAATTCAGGAATGCCTAAAATGGTTCATGTTTCATTCTATCTGTAGCCAAAGCAAGCATGAAACTTTTATATATATATTCTCGCCAGCGCCCCACTGTTAATAGTTTCTAGTTGAACGCGTTTTATCGTAATATTTATTATAGTTGAACGCATTGAACGCGTTTTATCGTAATATTTATTATAGTTGAACGCGTTTTAGCGTAATATTTATTATAGTTGAACGCGTTTTATCGTAATATTTATAATATTTGAACGCGTTTTATCCCGAGCAGGAATGGAACAAGTACTGGTTCGTGCTGCAAGGCGCCGGCCTTCGCTTCTACAGGAATTCCAGCGCCGAGGACAACGGCATACTGGACGGCATCATCGACATGGCCACCGCTGAGGACATACATAATGTCGACGTCGCCAGAAATTATGGCTTCGTCATCAAAGTGAGCGTCAATTATTGAAATATTTGTCATGTCATATTTATGTTGGATTTGGCGTATTAGATCGCTGTGTGTCTTCAAATCTGCATTGTTTTCGGAAGTGGCGGATCTAAATAAAAATTCTGGATATTATTGGATATTTAAATTTTCAAACTTATATTTTTATTTTCGATTTCATGACTCGCACAAAAATTTACATTGGGCTGGATTACATGTGCCCTTCTCGGAAGCTTTACAAAACATTACAAAATAGCAATTTCAAATATTAGATTCGTATATCATTCACGTAGACTATTTATACAGGTGATTTAGCACGCGTCCTTTTACTTTTTTAGACGTGGTCGGAGAAACAGTTTGTTTTCTCTGCCGTGACCGCGGGCATCCGCAACAACTGGGTGACGGCACTGCGGAACGCCGCTGGGCTCAAGGCTGTCAAGACCACGTTGGAAAAAGAAGCGCTTCAGAAAACGTGAGTATTTTCAGTTAAATCATAATTTTCGGATGCATAATATTGCTGATATTATTAAAGACTCTAGCTCGTTTGAACATGTATTTTTTGTTGGATTAATTTATATCACATTGCGTTCTAAGTTTATCTAACTAGAACAATTTGATCCTCATGGTTAGTTTTTAAAACATCTTTGCTTCTTCATTTTTTTCTATCAATGATCTGTTATATTAATTTGTGTTATAATTATAAATTTTATTCTTGAAGTGCGACCATTGAAAGCATCGCAGCCGAGCGCGACAACTCTACTGTAAACAAAAGTTTGCTCTCGAACAACAAGAAAAATGCCTCCCAGCTCAACAACTCTGGCTCTAAACTTGAGTCTTTCTCCACTCCCAACGGTGCGCCTAAGTCTAACTTCTCTTCAAGTGAAGCCGACATCTGTAAGCCCTTCGACGGCATTAAAGACGAGGATGTTGGTGAGATACGCAGCCCGTCTCGAGTTGCTTTGTCGTCTGATGATGAGTACAAAACAGCGTCCGAGACATCGGGGGTTAGCAACGTCAGCAACGAGAACGCTGAATTCTTCGACTGGGGTGAGTTGCAGGAATTGATTCATTATGATTCATTCAATTGATTGATCAATTCATTCAATTGATTGATTCATTCAATTGATTGATTCATTTAATTGATTTATGCATCCAATTGATTGATTCATTTTGCTAATTCTAATCCGCGATAAGCCGTGCGAGTTGAAATAGCGCCTCTTCAGATATATTTGCTTGGACTGATTTTTTCAAGACTGTTTTTTTCCAATTTATTTACTTGGTATTTGTTATAGAAATCAATTTTCATTGTTCTTTATAGTTCATTATACAAGTTTAACTAAGATTGTTAATTTTGTTATTTTCATCAGATGGGTCACGACTTCCGCACTCCACCAGCAGCCCCGTTAGAAAGCCTCGGTCTCAGTCGTCCCCACCCAACTCCCGAAGAACAACCGCTGATACTTTCCCGACTTCGGAGAGCCCATTCGGTCTGGGCAGGAACCTTCTGGACCGCTACAGAGACATGCAAAATCTCACCGTCAAGCAGAACATTCCAAAGACTTCTATTTCTGATGAAGTTGATTCACAGTCGCCTTGTGGTCGTGGTATCGACGGCCACCCTTGCGCCGCCCAGTCGACCTGCGCAAAGTTGTCCAACTTGCCGACCGGCGTCTCGTCGCTCAAGTTGTCCGACTCGCTCAGGTCGCTGGACTTGGAAGGCTCCATCAATCACGAGAAGGCAAGTCTGCAACTTTGATCAATAATCGCCTACTGCGCATAATTTACAGTGTGATAAGACTTTAATAAAAATTTATTTCTTCAATTACATTGTAACTCTGCATTGGTAGAATTATATTTTGAATTTTTATACATTGAATTTTTCACTTACTTGCGTAATATATGTGATGCAGGTAACTTCAAATTTCAAATTTACTTTAAATAAATTGTTCCTAAATAACAATGAAATGATATGTTCTTTCTGCAGCCATTTCTCTGATGTACTGCAGTGTTGCTTCTTAATTTGCGATACCTTTCGCAGTGATATGCATTAGTACTTAGTTATACCATCCTCAGAGCTGCATCTTAACTTATTGCGCCATTTGCAGTGCTGTAACTCATTTTTTTGCGCCATTAGCAGTGTTGCAACTCAATTTATTGCAGGATTCGGAGTATTGGATCCTAATCAGTAATTATATATTGTTCATGTGCAGGTCTCTAGCTCCGGCACGCTCGCGTCAGGCAGCGGCGACGCGCTGCTGGTCGACCTGCTGGAGACGCAAGTGGAAACTCTCAAGGCGAAGCTCGAGGCTACTCAGGTAAGGATCAAGGCTTCTTTGATTTTCTATTTCTATTCGTAGTTTTAAATATTTTTAAACTGAGAGTGATTTTTTTAGCTAATGGAGTGCATTTGTCTTCAAATTTTTTGAATGTAGAGTGTTTTCCCTGCATCGAGCAACCAGGCTTTGATGTTCTATTTCTATTCGTAGTTTCAGAAATTTTTAAACTGAGAGTGATTTTTTAGCTAATGGAGTGCATTTATCTTCAAATTTTTTGCGTGTAGTGTTTTCCCTGCATCGAGCAGCCAGGCTTTCATGTTCTATTTCTTTCCGTAGTTTTAAATATTTTTAAACTGAAAGTGATTTTTTTAGCTAATGGAGTGCATTTGTCTTCAAATTTTTTGAACGTAGAGTGTTTTCCCTGCATCGAGCATCCAGGCATTGATGTTCCATTTATTTCCGTAGTTTTAAACTTTTTTATTAAAATGAGTGATTTTTTTTTAGCTAATGGAGTGCAGTTGTCTTCAAATTTTTTGAATGTAGAGTGTTTTCCCTGCATCGAGCATCCAGGCATTGATGTTCCATTTCTATTCGTAGTTTTAAATATTTTTAAACTGAGAGTGATTTTTTTAGCTAATGGAGTGCATTTGTCTTCAAAGTTTTTGCGTGTAGTGTGTTTTCCATAGTATGATGTGCCACAGAAGCGTGTGATCAACTAATGCATTCACGTTCATTATCTCAGCACTTAGTCTCATATTCTGATCGATCAAAAATATGCATTCCTCATGAAACCTTCCCCTACAATTTCATAACAATTGTAACAAACACGATCTATAATTAAACCTACGTAGGGCAAAAACAATGACGGTGTAGATTCTATGATCAAGCCCTAATTCACCAAATGTTTTCTCTTGACTCAAATGGATTTTAACCTAGTTTCAGTTCTAGACAATGCGCATGCGGCCGATAGTTAACGTGCAAATGCGCCAGCGCTTTTGACGTCGTCAAAAATTTCTCAATAATAAATTAGTCGGTGTCTCATTCGGGGTTTTCAGTGTAAACATATTTTTCGATTATTATATAGCTTTCAGACTTACCAAAAATGATACCTAGAAACTTACCGCCTTTAAAGCACCTCGTACATCGCTTGTCTAAAACATGAATATACTCTCAATGCTTTGTCCGGGTATTGCAAGAACTGAAATATGATCAGTGACAAGACAGCACTTGACGTAACGCTCATTTTTCTCCAGTATATCATTAACATTAGCACGTATAACGTTCTTATTCAGCATTTGATGATTGACTATATCGGGAAGAGAATTAGACTACCTCACATACCTAGCGTATTCTGACTCGCTCGACTGGTTTGCTCTGTGACGTAGGCTGACTTATTGGAGCTGCACAAAGAGCACGTGGCTCTGCACCAGCGCGTGACTGTCGCTCCATACTCCAGGGGCTGTCATGGAGCTCTCCTCACGGCACCTCAGGTAGCGTTGCACATCATAGACTTTAGATGGACAGTCATAAAAAGTCATAAAGTCATTCATAAAGTCATAAGCCTTAACCTGACAATCTCAGTTCAAAGACATAACCGCTTCGATGGCATCAGTTTCATCTTTCTTTTTAAAGAAACTGCTTCAGCAATTCAGATTATTCCTCTAAATTTTTTGATGTGTTTCAAATTCAACTCAATTTCATTTTGCATTATTTTCCTCAACATGATTAATCTGTTACGCTTTTTTCAACGTTAACTCTGTTTTTCGTATGTAGTCTAGAAGAAAACCAAATTATAAGTATAACGATACGATTACAATGTCTACTAAAATCGTAACACGAATGTAAAATTAATTATTGACAAGTTTTTGACGTTATTTGACTTAATAATTACGATCAATTAAATGTAATAATATTTTCTGCTGCACCAGTCAACTCCCTGCACAGTTTACAAAACGTCGAATTTGTGATGATTGAAATTTATTCTTTTCTCACAGTTCTCCACAGCGTTTGCATTTAATTGATATGTTTTAAATAATAATTAAAGTGAGAGTGTAAAACCTTTGTGTCAGAGCGAAACAGCATTGCATGCACTTTACACTTCAGCATGATTACGTTGATAAATCATATCCTATACTCTCGTAAACGTGCACGTCACTTCGTTTTGGAGCACATGCAATGACCAGGCGATTTTGTGTAGCACCTCCTATTATTTTTCATCAAAGTATATTTCTGATGCACCAGCATGTCCTCTTCACCTGTATTTTCGAGGAAGGTTTGTGAGGCCGTTAATCAATCTTATTTCAACGGCGACACTTTTGCAACGTCGCTCCGTTAGTGTTCCAACCTACACACATTTCCTTTATTCAAATAATCTTGCTATTGTGTATCGATCGAAGCATCATTTCGTCATTCCGAATGTTTATTTGACAACTTTGCGCGTCAGATTGCCCCCTCAAACGCCGAAGAAAGTCCGCCTGAATCACTGCAGGAGCTCGAGAGTGTGAGATCAAAGTTGATGGCTGCCGAAGCCAACCTGGCCGAGACCTTAGAACAGCTCTCGGAACTACAGAACTTGAATCTCGATTACGAAATACAGCTACAAGAACTGCGCGACGGAAATCAAGTCGTGAGAAATGAGTGCGATGAATTTAAGGAAGAAGCAATAAGATGTCGTAAACAAGTTGAGGAACATTGTGCTACAATTCTCCAGCTTCAAGCTTGTGTGGATGAATCCGATGACCTCCTCTCGCAATTCCGACACCAGATTGAGGTGAGGGACAAAGAATTGGATGCATTACGACTAGAGTTTCTTGATGCCCAGGCTTTTTTCAACGAAAAAGAAACTGCATTGGATGAAATTCAACGCAAGTTCGTTTCGGAGAACCTAATATTGAAAGAAAAACTCGAGGTGACTGAACACATGCTTTTGGAAGAAGAACAGAGAAATGCAAGATTGGAGGAAGCCACGCTTGTCGCTGACGAAGATAATACTATAGCACGATCTCAAATGGAAGAAGTTCTGACACGAGCTGACTTCTTGCAAGGAGAGGTAACCGCCGAGTTCTCTTCCGTCCCCTTGTAGAGTTTGCTGGTGCACTTGGGGTCTGAATTTACGTTGATATTTTTTTGTAGAATCGTGTAATAATTCTTATGGTGCTTCTATTTTACATCTTTACAGCGAACCACAAAAATTCTTTACAACGCTCGATGGTTGGATGGTACTTGAGCTCTCCCTTGTATGCTGTTTACTGAAAAATCTTCATTGACTTTACAATTCTACAGCTGAAACGTTGTTTATAGTTGTAAAAACGAACACATAGAAAGTAACATGATGAAGCGTGCAGATAGTTTGTGCTTCGAAAGTGTATATAAATTACTCGTATATTAAATACTCAATCCATTTGTAATGTATTGCCTCGTATTAATAATTTAGGATATTGTGTTTTTTTTGTAATCACTCGTATAATTTTTAGTGCATTTTTATTTCTTAGCGGCATTAGTTTTATTTGATTTACCTCTTGTAGTTTTTTGTTGCGTTATCTTTCTTTCTCATTTCGATTAATATTAGAAGTAGCTTTGTATTTACCCCTGGGTTTTTGATGCTTCCACTGCATGTAACACGCATGTTGACTTGTTCAATGCTAAGTCACTGCAAAAAAACTCAAAAATTTGTTCTCGTTACTTTCAATGATGAAAAAATTCCCTTCGACTTTTATTGGTCACTTTCATTTAATTGGTATTTTTTCGCTGTTGAATTGGCGCTACTGAGAGTTTGGGTGCAATACTAACTCGAACAATATGAGCTGGAAATTAGATTTATTTTATAAGTTTTAATTCGTTTTATTTTATAGGTACAAAAAAATTGAAATGCAATTTTTTGTGCGACACATTTCTAATCACTATGAAGAATTATTCCCCATTTTTAAAGTTTATTCATTGTAAAAAATTTGAAGGATTTCATATATGTCCACATGGTCGTAGCGCAGACTGAAACTAGAAGCGACAAATCTGAACAATTGGACGAATGACCTTCACACATGAACAAAATACGTTACATTTCTAATGAAAAAGCTGGTGACATGTAGTATAATTAACACTTGAATGAAAATACGCTCAAGTGCTACACTGAAAATATCGTTTATCTGAAACTTATTATTCGACGTCACGTCATGAGGGGATGTGCCTTACACCCTTCTGGTCAAATAGTTGCTTCGGTAGAAGCATTTGTTGCACGTTCCTCCTTTTTTATTTTTCATATATTCTGACTGGACATTTTCTGAAGATAAAAAACCATGTGTTTTTGCAATTTCCTCGCTTGCACATAACGCATCATGGTTTCTGTTTGAATTCACTATTACTAGTTAGCTGATGGTCAGGCAGTTTCTTCCAGGTAGTGTTGTAGGACTGCGTCTGCAACCCCGGCATGCAACGTAGGACGACATGTCATTGCATGTTATGTAAGACTGCGTACGTGCCCCGGCATCTAGTACTACAGGGCTGCGTGTGCACTTCGGCGTGCAGTGTAGGACTGCGTGTACACCCCGGCAGTATAGGTGAACATCGTGCTCCTGCATGTCGTGTAGGACTGCATGCGCGCCCGGGCATGCATAGCAGCTAGGACTGCTACGTGCTACCTTGCCTGCAGTGTAACTCTGTTACGTACGACCTTGTCTAGTGTACGACTATTGCTCATCCTGTGCCTTGTGCATGGCTGTTGAATTTTGCGAAAACCAGATCTTATTCTGATTTATTACACCCTCGTGGAATCTTATTAGGGGCTTCTTGTTAAAAAATTTCGAATTCAGAGGGCTTGATTACAAGTAGTATCGGTCCATCCTTAACATCTCGATGACTTTCTTCTCAACTTTTGGGTGACAGTATTGAACAGACTGAAAAGTCTTCATCAAGAACACCGTCATCATCAAATAAATTGTGTTTAGAGGCACTGGGAGAGGTAGTTTTGATGTGTCGCTCTATTTTGCTGAGAAGCATTCTTATAGAGTAGAAAAATTTAATTGGACTCCAGTAAACAATTCTGTAGAACACAAAATACGTCAATATGTGCAGTTAACACTCTCACCCGCTAACATAACGATCAATAATTGACTAGTTTCAAAAGCCTAGTTAGATTTACATAATTTATTTTTAGTCAATATTTCACCGAAATTTTTCAATATGCAAATGAAATTAAGTGAACCCATGACCTTATTAAAATTATGAGGCTATGTTATATCACTATAGGCATAACTACGCTGAATTGCCAAGTATCACGCAAAGAAGTTCTGTTTACAGTGTTTTGCGACCGACTGGACATATGGGCAGAATTTCCAGCGGATAACCGTTAAATTCAAACAATCATTTTCTCAATTCATTAATTATTTACGCCTGAGGTTGAACAAAATGCAAAAACTACAACCTATTAACAGCCAATACGATAGTAGAAGTCGGTGGGTCGGTGGCAACCACTATTGGAAAGAAATTTTTTTGAGCCGCACTTTACTCGAGTCATTAACTCATAAGCGAAATGAGTTTCATTTCATTTTCTTTTATAAGTAAGATGCCTTCTTCAGCTACTGTCAAAAGCTGGCATTTAGCTAACACGTCTAATTTCTGTTATAACTGCATTTATTGATGCAAGTCTCGACCTGCATGAGGAGTCTGTTCGTTATTTGTGTCGCGCATGGCGGCAGAAAGGCAGATACTCGCTTACCAATATGAAAACTCTTTTGCTTGTGACCTTTCGTGTTAAAAAAGCGGTACTATGACGGGTACTCATTATGCAATCAAACGCTCGATAACATTTTTGTGCATTGGTTAATTACTACGTCAGTATTCGTAAACGACAAAGTTTAACACTCGAGCCAAAATTTTTAAATTTGATTTTTCACTTTGAAATTTTTTTTTCATATAGCGTTGGCTCAGTTTGAAATCGAAATGTTCCGTGTGCCATTACGATATAAATTGACGATTTACAATGCGCCAGACGATTTACAAAAAGGTAAATTCATCACAAGGCCAATATAGACTTATTCTGTAGTGTTGTCTTCCTCTCTTGAATTTATCAACTTTTTAAATACATTAACATTATCACTAATTTTGTTTATTAGTTCCTGTTCGATTTCATGATACTAATCGTTAGCGGTCCATTCAGACGCATTTGTTTCTTATGCTTATGCTGCTTTTCGTACGAGAATGTCTTACTTATTTGATGATTAACAGCGTGAATGCTCGCAAGATATTCTTTGTTTGAAATTTCCTTGTGAATTTTTCAATATTAAAAGATATTACTCCTCGATGTCGCAGGTGGATCGGCTCGTGGAACAAGTAAACATCAAAGACCGGCAGCTGGTAGAACAGGCGAACGTGCTACGTGAACTTCAATCAAAGTGAGTATCAGCTTTGGGATGGTTCAATATCTTTATCGCTTCAATATTTAATGGTAATCTGTGAAGTTGATTACCTAAAAATAGTGTAAAACTGTAAATGAATTGATTATCATGGACACGTGCAGATAGTCCATTTGCAAAATGATTTGCAAATTGTTCGAAGTTAATAGCTACGGTTTGGGTTGTTGTTGAGTTATACTGAAACGCTTGCCAAATTCGCATTGCAATAATTTATACTATACTTTTGTTTACTACGAATCATTCGGATCGACAGTTTTCTTTTTGATTCGCCTCGTCGTTAACTTCACCACATGAACGTTCCCTCGATGTAAATTGTAAGACATATCCGCACTGCACTGCATGAATCCTGCCATCGTTATAGGAGCAGCCGTCTTGCATATCATCACTACACTGCATGCATCCTGCCATCGTTATAGGAGCAGCCGTCTTGCATATCCGCACTGCACTGCATGCATCCTGCAATCGTTATAGGAGCAGCCGTCTTGCATATCCTCAATCCTGCCATCGTTATAGGAGCAGCCGTCTTGCATATCCTCGCTGTACTGCATGCATCCTGCCATCGTTATAGGAGCAGTGCTTCATATCCTCAGCTGTGTGGTGATCGAGTTCTCACGGTCACCGCTATCTTGAGCTGAACTGGGTCGCTGTCATCAGCCATTATGGTTTTTAATTCAATGTCTGTTTCATTTATACCTGTCTTTTACAAATGGACGTATATATTACGTTTTTTTACTAATTCTTCTTTAGCCGGCTATACTACGTCGTTCTTACTTCCTTTATGGTTCGGAATTAACGTGCAATTTTAACTATTAAAATGAGATGCAACATTCTAATAAATTTGAAATGTGGAGTTTCCTCCATGTAGATTTAGGAAGTTCCTATGAAAAGAATTTCATTTTCATTCAATTTCCAAGCTCTCAAAATTGTCGGAAAAAATGTAGAGTCTCCTGAAATTTTTTGCAAGAAACGATTGTGATCGTGATAAAAGTTCAGTTTCTTCACTTTAGTTTTCTCCCAAGTGCATTCCGGAAAAAAATGTGCTCACTGATAGATGCCAGCTAGTCGGCCTTTTCAGTCGAGCTAATACCGTGAGCATTGTGTCGTTTCCCGGTGTGTGCATGGGAAAGAATCCCACAACAACGAACTCTTTATGAACTTTTTCATATGTATACACTCTGCCGTTTTCCGACCTAGAAAAAAATTGTCGTGAAATAACCGATACCATTTTTTTACATTTACAGCCTTACTTGTTCGCGTACCGTATAAACATTTGCAATCGAATAAAGTTTCACACATGTCGTACTTGTATGAAAAGAGTTAAGGATGTCTAATTTATCAGAAGAGACTTGGTTTTTCATGGTTCTGAACTGAGTGCTAATTAATGGAATTATTGACATCATTCCTCTCCTTAAACTGTGAGTACTTGAACCTTGACTCTACATTTGTAATAAACTCATTCATTCAATTTCCACAGCGGTTAAGGAATGTTAATGCATTGCAAGTAGCTGTCGTTGAGCGCGAGGCACTCAACTACAAAATGCTCAATTTCGGATTACTTTCAAAAGGAATTTTTTTATCAGAACTGCTTAAGCTTCACTTTGTACAGTCTTTAGCCAGCTTTATTATATTTTTTGTCTTTTATCTACTCTGCTCTCAATGATTTTTCTCATTAATTTACTGCAAGTATTAGCTTTTTTCAAGTGTTTTCGAGTAAGGGATTCCATTACTCTGAGTAATATGGCCAGTTATCTGATGCCGGAAGTTTTAACTAATTTTTTTCGAAATCGTGCGCAAGAAGTGGCTTTCGTCATCAAGTGTTGCGTAAGACAAGTTTCTCCAGTGAGACCTGTCACAGCTTAAACAAACAAGTATACAATTTAGTAAGAATATGAAGCTCAGATCCCTTTTGTCTACCAGAGCGTGAACTCGTCCATTCTCCTCGCATCCGCGTTAAATGTCACCCTCATTTTCTCAAACTTGCGTGGTTTTTATTTCAAAATCCCTTGCATAATACAGAACGCTTGGATGTTAATTATATCGTATTGCTAGCATTAATTATGAATCTGTTGATGCAGGTAGTCATAGATTGATTATGAAACTAATATCGATACAATTGCATCTGTATTACATGAAAAAATTGTTTCCATTAAAATCTCTAAAGTCAATATCTACTAATAATTTATAAATATTTGTATCATTTGTCTGCTTAAATCGCGAGTTCACCAATAATTTAAAAGCAAGTAAAGCGTCAAGAAAACTAAGAGATGGATATAGTGAATTTACTTGGTGTTATCGTTGCTTTTAGATTCTTAGCTACTTATCATCTTATCAAGTCTTGAAATTAGAACATTTAGTTAAGCATCAAACTAGGTACATCTTTTTCATTTATTTGTTTCTTGAATTGTTTTTGCAGCTAGCGCATTGAATTTTTATTTCAATGCGATTTTCAAGTAAAGTATCAATTCCTCAACGATAATATGAGTCATGTTGAATGCTGGCGCATCCGGATGTATTCCATTTAAAAGACATAATCAAGAGCGAATGCGGGCGTGTGTTAAAGTATAAAAACTTGATTTATTTCGTTAGGTTTTATAATATGAGTTGTATGATAATGTGAGTGGTATTAGTGGTATAAGTTCTCGGTTGTTTTCATTATGAAGTTACCCAGGGCATCCACTTTTTCCTCGTTAGAAAGTTGTTAGAGTCTGGTCCATGCTTGCTTGCCGACCGAGCTTTCTTTTACCTTGCCTTTGTTAATTTTTTTTTCCTATTGTGGCACTGACCTTTTTAGTATCTCTTTGTATTGATGCTGGTGCAATCTTCGCGCACTTTACATTTCTACTATTCTAGAGAATTTAATATATTGAAAATTCAGTGTTATTGGATTCAGTATTGGTATTCAGTATTCAGTTATTTTCTCTTCATATATTTGATACTTAACAGAAAATTCAGTATTATATTGTATTGATGCTGGTGCAATCTCCACACACTTTACATAGCTACCATTTCACAGTAATAATATATTGAAACTTTAGCGTGAGGCACTCTGTGGCTGCCTGTTCGTTGTTATCCTCCTGTGTTCGTTGTTATCCTGCTGTGTGTAGTGTGCTGTGTAGGATAACAATGAACTAGAAAATATCTGGTAGTTATGATACGAACTAACTACCTTCCCCAATTCCCAAATCTAGTGGATCGCAGCCGCTCTCTTCTTTCATCGCTCAAACTTTCGGCATACTTTTTTTATGTAGGAAAAAAACCATCATGGAGCCGTGCAAACATCCCTTATTTTCTCTGGCCTTGTTTGCATATGATAACTTCTTCCTGGTCATGTAGGCATACACCCAACTTTCCCTCTATTATTCATTAGCATTGTGACGTATTAGCAATTAAACTTTGTTGAGTGCACCATGCGTGGGTAGCCAGCTGGACCGCTGCCTAGATTTCGGGTGACTTTTTGTCCAGTTTTGTTGCGAACTTTTTGGTTGCGATTCCGTTTTGAGGGCACCCTGATATGCTCATTAGTGTGCGCATATCTTGATAATGCGACATACTTTGGCAGCTTTATGTTACACTCAATGAAGCGAAACTGTTGTCGTTAGCATTACGCGCCATGATTACAATTTGGACACTTAACGGTTTGTTGCTGGTGTGGCTTAGAATACGTAATATCTTCGAAGAAAATAAGTATTATAGATATATAATAATACTTATAACTGGGTGCAGGATTTCTGTGTGCGTTGCATTATCTTAATTTATATTATGTCAAGGCGTACGTGTATTTTAACGCTTTTATTACCTGAGCCTTCAATTAATTCAATGAAAGTTTCAGATAATACATCCATCGAAATGTTTAATGCAGTAACTATTTATCGGTCATAGTTATGAATTGTAGTCGTGCATGCTCCCTAATGTTTTTTTTATTCGAGTCTCCGAGAAGATAGTAGTTAATGATTGTGCTCGCTCGCAAATGTTCTTCTATTCGAGTTTTCGTTTTGTAAACTGCAATAGTTTTGGTCGCATTCTAATGGTTTTTTTATTGATGTCTTCGATGAGGTAAGCGTTAACATAGTTGTGGGAGCTTGTTCCCTTGATCGTAACGCAGTCGTGCAGAGAGCGGTGTGTTGGATGGTTACACGTTTGGTCTGTCCGTAGCTCTTGCGCGATTTACCGGACACGAATATGATGTGAAAGGTCTGGGTCCTAGTTTGGTTTTAAAGTCCATTCCTGTATTGGTTCTAAAATTGGGACGGTTTTATTCTAGGAACTACATTTTCTAGAAAGTCGTACGGTTTACATCTGAAAGGAGTTCCTAACAAGAGAGAATGGAAAAATAATGGAAAATACGTTCAATTTTCGTGAGTTTTCAGTTGTGTACGTATTGATTTAATTTGCATTACATTGACTAGTGACAAACTTTCACAATTAAAAAGTGTTCATTTTTTAGGTTGATCATCTGGGTAACGAAATACGATAACGGGAGTGGAAACTTTTGAAGTATAGAAGCACATTTATCATGAAAAATTGAATGGTGGCTCTAATTGGGTGAACTATAACTTGCACGAGGCAATACTCTTGAATTGTTATACATATTAAAAGTGATAAACGTCTCCCATTAAATACTACGACGAGTGTTATTCGCCATCATGATTTGCTCGCCGCCGTTTCGGTACAGCAACTCGCGAAGCTTGTATGCACATTTCTTCTCCAAAGAAGGGTGAGTTACGCGATCAGTTCTCATTAAAACATCGCGTCTATCACTGTTTCCTTTCGTGTGATTTTTAAACATGTTTTCGAGTGCTTGAATGATCATTGATTAATGCACAATTTTTCCAGTCTAGCATTACACTAATTACGTGATTTCTGCACACCAAAAATTCAACTTTTTTGTTTTGATGGACAGGATCGGATATTTTTACTGTGTTGATATGTAGGTTTCGTGTTACGAACGATAGATTCCGTCACATCCTGACTGAACGCTCATTTGATCGCGTCAACAAAATTCATATAGATTCCCATTACCAATTGTAAATATTATCAGAATTTGTTGTAAAATACACTGTCTCATAGTTTGAAATATTTGTTTCCTGTCATTCTGTTTTCCATAAGCAAAATCATTTTTTTTTTTGGAAACGTTTATTCTCATGCATGCATGAATGCCTTTACAATATTAAAATTTTTCCGGGAGTGAATTCAAATTTTTAGACTAATCATGCGTATTGTAAGCATTTGGACTAATTCGGGCCTTTAAATTACGTAAATTTTGTATGATGTCATTAATTTGCAATGATCGCTCGATATAATTTGAGATTACTCCATTTCGAACGTTGTTATGAAATATTAATCAAATCGAATCATTTTTTATGTTATGTGGGATTTATTTACTGTAGTTGGGGGAGTTTTTTTATACATCCTATTCATAATCCCTTGATTAGGATTTCTAAAACCTTCATTGGACACGCATTCATTGGTCGTGAGCGTCGTAGCTCTCACGATAACGTTCGTTGTGCGAAGTTTCCGTTAAGGGGTAATAACAGCCTGCTCGTTATATTACAGTTAGGCTGCGAGAAGCGCGTGTAATTTCCTACAGCACATTACGTTACTGCGTAAATTGCCAATTTTGTCACCGTTAAGGTAGGTGAAAGTGCGCATGACTGACTTGCGTAATGGGACAACAGCTGCTTGATGGCTCTCTGTCTGCATGACGAGGCCGGACTTGCAAAGAATGACGTGAAAGGAAAAAGAAAGTGTTGCGAGATGAGGTATGCATGCATAAAATATATACCCTTTGGGCTAATGCTACATCGTATTTGTGTCTCAATTACGTCATGACCCATTGATGAAATTCGAAATTCAAATTTTCTATCTGCGAGTCTCTCCGAAAGTTTGCTATTCATAAAGACAATTATGTTGTAGACATTCTGTTTGCCTAATTCTCCGCTAAAATTAAAGCGGAAATTCTATAATTTCATGTTGTGAAGAGCAGAATATGTTACGTGTCGTTATACATGAGCAAATAAAGTCATCTTTTATATAATAGACGACGTGAGTGTGTGTTGGACTTGCTTTACGTTTCAGCCAAGCATTATAAACAGACGAGTTATTCACTCGCACGTACTCCAAAAAACTTACGATGGAAAGGCATATTGTGTAAGCCAATGCCTGCAATTCAATACCACTATACGAGGATTAGATGAAACTTGTATTGACAGCGGTCTAGGTGGAGCTATACTCAGTTATATCATTAAATCGCTTTCCTTTATTAGTCTCGTGTGGGGTTTATCGAACCAATTAAGGAGCGAGTTCGTATATGTATAAGTGCCTTACGTATGTAGATCGCATATAACTGACGTCAATTTCACTCTTAGTATATTGGATGGATTTTTAACCTTTTGAAATTAAAAGAAATCCTCATACCTTTTCTTGCGTTTGCTGAGACAATACCGATGGATTAGGGTTCTAACAGGAACTGAAATGTATTTAGAAGAACCCACTTTAATTGATTGAAAAAGTAGCATCGTTTTTCATTAGGGCTTTTTAATCAGGTAGTCTATATATTAGTCATATATTAGCACTGAATGTTGGAGACAGTGAAAAAAGCTTTGGTCGAGCTAGGATTGCCCTTCAATTCACTCGTTATTGACTATTAATCTATTTTTCTAAGGTACAAGTTTCATAATGGAAGACGTTCCTTTCCAAATACATTCTAGTTCCTATCGCCGATTGGTTGCTCTTCGTGTTGGATGTGCCACATCGTATTGTGCGTTAATTGCGTCGCTGCGTGCATCGTTGATATTGCGAACTCCCCTCGAAACGCTTCCTGCTTAGCTTGTGTAAACGGTCTGGAGCACGTTTTTCTTATTTACCAGGCGAAGTTGTATTAGGATTTAAATAGCTTTCATGAACTATTTAACAACATTGTTTTTTAGCGCATTTTCTCATTTAAGGAAAAATGCTCTATTGTGCTCGTCATGTCCGTCTGTCCGTCCGTCTTTCTGCCCATGACTTCTCGTTTTCGTCAATTCTGAGAAAATGCGCTCTCTGTCACTCACTGCAGTGAGTACGGAGTTATATATATTTTATATATTTTTAAATTTTATGCCTCATTCAAATTGAAATGATGACTGTTTTTTGTCTCGCAATGCAGACACGAGCAAGAGAAAGCAGCCTGGCGAGAGGCCGCTGAGGGAGGGAACGGTCATCTCGACACCGTCCGGCAGCTCAAGAGGTTGGTTGCACATTATCACTAAAAATACAATTATGCATAATTTAAGGATTAATATTACGAGTAATTGATTTGAAAATCTGTTAAAGAAAATATTTGTATTCGTGTTAACGTTACTACTTTATTTTTGAAAATTCGCACGGTCAATATCTCGACAATTTAGATTATTTCCGTCGTAGAGCCTTAACTCGTATTGTATTTATTAAATGTATATCGCATTTTCTCATTTATGGAAAGAAAGGCGCTATCGTGCTTGCCATGTCCGTCCGTCTGTCTGTCCGTCCGTCCGTGACTTCATGTTTTCGTCGACGAGAAAATGCACTCTCTGTCACTCAATGCAGTGAGTACTGAGTTATATTTTTTTATTATATCTATTGAATACTTATAAAATGATTGTATTTTTTCAGCTCACTGGAAGAGTCGGAAAGACGCGTGACGGCATTAAGGGCTCGGCTGGATGATCGTGACGTCACTGATGGACTGAGGGAACACAAGACCCCCGCGTCGCTGCAAACCGACAACTCTGCGCTACTTGCCCAGGTGAATTTTTTCTATTTTTATGTTACGCGCTCTACTATAAGGGTTAGATTACTCATCTCTAGTTATTATTTATATACTAGCAGGTTAGCCCAGCTTGAAAATTCCTGCAATTTCGTAATTTTGTTTTGCCAAATTTTGTCATTACTGAAATCCCTATTGCCGGTGATAATAATAAGTGTATATATTCTAATAAAATAATCCTTTTAACCCACAATTTACGTAGAAGATATGCCTCCCATTTTGATCTCGTTTTAAATAATGGAAACAAAATTTTGCGTCTTTTATATTGAATTTATAATTACCACTTTCAAAATCAACTATAAATTTTTGATCCAATCCTTTCCTCCCTTTCTTACAATTCTTTCCCATTCTCCATTAAAAATGAGATTTCAGGTCCAGGTAATATTCCGACTCGGTAGCTATCCTTGATATGCGCCCCAACAGCCTCTAAATATTTACTGTGCCAGGCTTCCAACAAACACGTATATATACGCACGCAAACTTTTATAAATGACTCGCTTCAAATTTAGGCTGAGGTCACTATTCTTTAGATTTTTTTACAGTACGCGCTTCTTTTAGGGTGGTGTATTTAATATTCCGATTGAAGAAGAACTTGGAATTTGATTTAAAAGTTGGACGTACTGTTTTTCAAGTTGAACTTTTGATATAGCATGAAAGCCCAGTCTGGCTAAATTTTGTCCCTGTTCTTTTGTCCGAATTGTAAATTTCGACTTCTATTTACTCTAATACTGAGCAGTCATGATAGACCCTGCGTCATCGGTATATGAGTGGCTACTTTCCACAGGAGTCAAATAAAAAGGCATAAAGGAGTCAAATAAAGGCATATCATTGACAGCTAATATGAATAAATCTCTTAGACACAGTAGTTTTACACAGCGAGACTGCAAATAATTCAAGATCGGTAAAGAAATAACAACCACTACTAATTAGCAAGGTTCGGTAGTATAACAGCAAATGCTCGAGGTACACCTAACAAATAACGGCGACTAAGCACCAAATTAGCTTCGGGCTCATGGAAGCCAAACATGTTGTGGATGTTGGATGTGTGGATGTTGGGGCATATGCTCAACAGAGTCCAATGTGTCAAATCCTAGACGGGCTCTCCAAGTATCCCACCCATCTGATAAACAAAAATGTTCAACATTTAAACGAAATGGGCAACTAAACTATACATAAACCTAAACCTTACAAGTGAAGTTAACATGCAAGGAATACAAGGACGACAATACCTAATATCGGCAGCAATGGAGGGGGCTTACCAATTTATGTTCATTAACTGAGGAATCATTGAGGCAAGGTTGCTAGAGAGTGTAAAAAATTTGATATCATAAGTACGCATTGTTCAGCAGCAGGTAAATCTGATAAATTTAGCTGATGAATAATACTCTTCCCGCAGCCGTGAAAAAAGGAGGCATAAGTACTAGTTACAGGCAACAAGTTAAGCTTAACAATCTTGGAAAAGTAGAAAATAGTGGCGTACCGTGAACAAATATGACTTGATGCACAATTAATTCAATAGGTGATGATTTTTAATTTCACAGAAGTGACCAGTTAGGAAATACACTGAAATTAAAACTGCAACCAAACCAACACGCGACATAACATCTGGTTCAACTGTTGCCAACGTTAGGCGCCAAATCCTGGGCTACTACAATGTTATATGTTATTAAAGTTTCAATACTTCCTACAGCTCAACGACTGCAAGAATGAGATCGTGCAGCTCAAAGAAAGCATTAAATGCGAGAAAAGTGAAGTTTACAAATGGAAGGACCTTGTCAAGGAGCTCAGGTCTCTACTCGATGGACGGAACATCGACATGGACAGGAAAAGAGAAGAGGTGAACCCCTTTCAAATGTAGCGTTTTCTTGAGAGAAAAATGCCTTGAATAGCCTTATTTCAATTTAAAGTTGTCCCAAATTTTGATATGAATTGGACGAACTAAAATTGAAATTGTTTCTAGTAAATGTTTTCATATGAATTAAAAATATTGCTCGAAAATTTGCCTCATTTCTCATTTACATGTTTGATCATTTGCGTTTTATATCTGTCCTAAGTATAATGAAGCTGATAACAAATATCAGCAGAATAAAATTTCAGAAATACTAATTTAAATTTGAAAATGTTCTAAATAGTTATTTTTTAACCATGTTAATTGTTTCCAGATTCGGCAGGCTCGCGAGAGTCTTCGCATATCTCAGCAGGAGCACGAGGTGACCAGAGACAGACTGCAGCGCGGCATTGAAGAGAACGAAGCTCTCAGCGCCAAGCTCAGGGAGCTGCAGAGACAGCTTACGCCACATGACAAGGTGTGTTATGTTATGTTACGGCTTATAACAAGGTGCGTTACGTTATGTTACGCCTTATAACAAGGTGCGTTATGTTATGTTACGCCTTATAACGAGGTGCGTTATGTTATGCTACGCCTTAAAAAAGTGCGTTGCGTTATGCTACGCTTTATAACAAGATGCTTTGTGTTTTTACGTTACACGTTATGCCTTATAACAAGGTGCGTTATATTTTTACGTTACTCCGTAATCGAGGTGCGTTATGTCGTTACGTTAATACGTAAACGAGGTGCGTCATGTAGCTAAATTATACCGTAGACGAGGTGCGTTATGTCTTTACACCGTAAAACGAGGTGTGGTACATCTCTGCGTTATACCGTAATACGAGGCGCGTCACGTTAAACAACCCCACTTGTGGAAGACAGGTTAAAGATACGAAGAATATTTGTCTGTAAAAATTTTAAGAGAAAGACTGTAAAGACATTTCCTTTGTAACTTTCAGAAAAAATTAATCAAAGTCTTGAGTGAGGCGAGACAAGCGTTACGTTACGTAAATGATAAATTATCAAGCCGCTACCGTTTTGGTGTCACAAAACTACTGATTGTTCAGAAAAAATAAGTAAATTTGCAGTTGCCTTTTTGCTAGATATTTCCACGCATTTGAACCGCCATTCTTCATCACATTTCAATGTACTTCTACGATGTTTATTGCAATTCTATAGAAAATTGCATCAGTGAAATCTCTTGTACAAGTATACTTGACATTCGATGTCAATAGTACTATTTGCTTTACTTTTGAAGTACTATTTGCTTTATTTTAAATAGTACCAATAGTACTATCTGCGATATTTTTGATGCCAATAGTAGTACTATTTGCTTCATTTTTGAAGTACTATTTTGCTTTATTTTAAATAGTACCAATAGCACTATCTGCGTTATTTTTGATGCCAATAGTACTATTTGCTTTACATTTGAAGTCAATATACTTCAATTCAACATGACTAATTTTTCGCCATGACATTACACAGCGGACGTGCTCTGTGACGTCAGTGTACAGCAGCCGTGAAAAGTTCTCATCGCGCCGCCACTTGCCGCTCTTCGACAGTCTCAGCGACCTCAGCAACGTCGACTTCTCTCTCGACCCTGAAGCTATGGACCGAGAGACGTGAGTTGTTCATAACAGTTAACTTGGTGCTCTACTCAGTGACTTGAAGCTATTTTTACCAGAAAGTCAATGAATGATACTATCATTAAACATTTTACATAAACAATGAATGCTTTCATTAAATTTTACCTGATCGCTCACTTTTTTTAGGACTACTTTTTACCAGAAAGCCAATGAATGCTATCATTAAAAATTTTACATAAACAGTGAATGTTTTAATTAAATTTTACCCGATCGCTCACTCTGTTAACGTACTCCAGACTCAACGACGAGTTTTGCAACGTTCGCTCGCGACTCGAGCTGAGTTTAAGTGAAATACGCGCGCTCCGGCGCGAGCTGCGCGAGAGTCAGAGTGAGCACGACGCACTTCAGCTCACGCACATTCAGCTCGGTCAGGACTGCGCTAAACAGCGTCAAGATGCTGAGGCTCAGCTTGCGCTCATGACTGAAAGAGTGCAAGACCTCACAAACAAGCTCAGCAACTCGGAGAAACAGGTGATTCACGAAAAAAAATTACCGTTATTCGTCTATCTTATTTGCTTTGAATTTTGTCTCGTTTAGACTCTTGATAAAATTGATTTTAAATTTTCAGAAGAGATATTTAAATGTACAGTTATTCATTCTGTATTTCTTACGATGATAAAATCATATTAATTACGAAAGCCGTACTAGAATAAACAAATCTTGCTAAATTTCTCTCCTCTGACTTTGTGATACTTGGACCACATTCCAACAGCATATTCGTGATTTGGCCAGCAGTAATAAGACAGGGATTACTTCAGGTTACTTCTCAGTATATTTAGACTAAACCCGACGTATAACAACTCGTTTATTTTATGCCAGGTTCGTCAAATGAAGACGAAGATGACGCGTGCCGAGTCTCGTGATCGCAGACGCACGCAGTCGCTGCGCGGCAAAGACGCCGCCGGTGTGGGCAGGGATGTGGACGCTAAGCTGTGTCAGCTCGAGGCTCGCATTGACCAGCTCATGCCCACCATCGAGACCGCCGACCGACCACAATCTTCTATTCCGGTACGAATAAAATATTTTATGAGAGTAATGTTGACAATAGGATTGTATTTGATGCTTTCGTAAAGATGAGAAAGGTTTAATGCGACTTCACTGTATAATGGTTTAGGTCTATTATCGACATCACTCGGGTTCGACGGAAGATAAATTGAGGCAAGATACTTTCTCTCTCGTATTCCCAAATTGTTTGACAAAATACTAGTACGATTTATTTGTTTTTATTATCCTCTTACAAATTATCTTTGCAACTCATTTGAATTTACCATATTTTTTCATTATAGTTTTGCATTCTAAATCCTCCAATCGGGATTTCATTACATTTTAGAATTTCATTACAGCTGCTGGTACGTAGATCCCTATTTCTTTTTCTGAATACTAAATCTCCTATTTCAACCTAATTTTGACCGAATTCTAAAAATTAAATTCTTCTGATATACGCACTTGCATGCGTTTATAACTCTGTCTATCTTGTTTCGTAAATTTCAGCTCATTTATATTGCCTTGCATTACTCCCAACCTTCGTTGTGCAGTCCATGGAAGACGCGCGACTAAGTGAGAGCCAGCGTTTATCCCTGCACTCCAAGAGCGGCAGAACAACAAAGCGCTCTAAAAGTTTCGACGACCCGACCAAAGCGTCGAGGTTGCGTCGCAAATCACTGGAGAGCTCGGCGGCAGCAGGCGACGGTGTTACCGCTGCGCTAAGAATAACAAAACTCGAATCTAAAGTCGCCGCCCTAACTCCCGCTCGCAGTTCATCTCCTTCACGTACCGGATCACCTGCAGAGTAAGAATATATCTTGCCTCATTTGAGAAAAAAATATGTATATATCTCAGTACTCACTGCTGCGTGTGATAGAGAGCGCATTTTATCGTCGACGAAAACAAGAAATCATGGACGGACAGACGGACCGACATGGCGAGCACAAAAGCGCTTTTTATCCATAAATGAGAAAATGCGCTAAAAAGATAGTTTCACCCTATCTGCCAAGTCTGATATATTTTTCGTCTATATATGAATACTTTTAGCAAGTTACAAAATTTATTATCCTTCAAAAGGCTGAGCTTAATTAGTGCCAGTAATTTTAAACTTGCCTAATTAAACATGCTGTCACTGAAAATATTTCAAATTACTTAATAGTTACTCTCTTTTTAGCTGTCCTTCACTAGGAGGTCGCAGTAAACTAAGGAGCAGCGGAGAGCGCTACAGCCGATCACGGCGCGGTGGTGCCGAAGTTGAACCTAATCTTTCTATGGAAACGCCTGGTGACGTCTTGCCTTCCCTTTCTATGCAGGTAATTGTTGTAATTCTTCAGAAGCTGCTGGTGTAGGTTTCTTTGGTTCTCAATATGGTTATTTGTTTGAGTGTTCTATCCGTTTTAATGTTTTATGGTTAAATGTTTGTATTTTTGTTAATGGGTTTGTTTCACTTACCTCAATTTCTCATGCAATGCATTTCGAATGGTAGAAATTACTGATTAACTTATTAGGCCCGATACTTTCGACAAGAGTAACTTCGGTTATTTCGGTTCATTATATTAACATGCATTTCAAATTCATACCATTTTCATTTCAGTCGATACATTTATCATTTTTCACTGACTTGTATAATTCAAATGAAGTCTCACTAATTTGTCTCACTTTAAATTAAATTTTTTTTTTATTTTACGCTCTGCGTGCGGCAACGCAACTGCTCAAATAATGTGTATTGCTTTCTTGTATATGTAAATGTTTTCAATTACCACCCTGATGATTATATTCGTAACTTATAAAGAATCCTCGACCATGATTTTATATTACTTCTTCTTTTATATTACCGCTGAACATTCATTTTCAGTTGGGCGAGTGTGTGGAATTGTTGGACGCATACCGATGCTCTTGTGGGCGATCAGACTTGTCTTTCTTACGTCATCGTCTGACAGCGGCCTATCGAACGGTAGCCGTGGACATGCCACTGCCTCCTGCTCCTGCGCCTCTATCGCAAGCATCGGAGAAACTTTTACCGGTCGTGCAGCAGGTTGTTCTTTTACTTCAACAGAAATTGAGCTCCTTGAACGAACGTCGAAATAATCTAAAGAACAGCAATTCATGGACGAAGGAAGCACAGCTCAAAAACTTTGCTGAAAGAATTGCATACGAGACAGTTCTATTGGGTCAAGTTTTGCAGGCCCTTAGAATATGTAATCAATCTCATTGTAATTCAGAATCAGTCAAATTACAAGACCTCATGGAATCTCACCGGAAGATTGCTTTCTTGGAAAAGAAATTAACTAATCCTGAGTTTGACTTGGACACAATGGCACCGCTAGAATTCTATACGAGTATGCTTGCGGAGAAGCTTGTCGTCACAGGGGAAGTGTTGTCTAGTGTCAATACTCCAGACTCACAAGAACAGAACCCGGTTCTCAGTGCAACGTGCCGTGACTTACAGTTGCGTTTGCTCGAGCGTGAGCGCCAATTGGCACAATTAATCTTAAATTACAAAGAGGAGAAGCTCCATGAAATTGCTGTAGTCATGACGCAAGAACAGCGATGTAGTGCACCTCTCGACGAGTCTATTTTGCTTGAAGAAGTTAGAATGCGAGAAGCGTGGGGCAGAGCGCATCGGTTGCTCGTGCAAGAACTGATCAGTCATCAGACCTCTCAGTCGTTGTTCCGTATGACACATATGCTTAACTTGAACGATGAGACGGTCTGTTCTGCTCCTACAGCCTCGTCTTTATCCTTAACATTATGCTCGGCAGAAGCCATCGATCGGTTACAAGCCGCTGCTGAGGAGTCTCTGAAGCAAGAAATGGAAGAGTCAGTGTTGACTTTGTCGCAGAAATACGAAGAAATTCTGGCCCAGCAGAGAGCTGGTGACACTTCTCTCATCAATTCCGTGTCAGCCAGCATGGAAGAGGTGTTGAATGAATTTGCCGGCATTATGGCTCAAAAGGCTCTCATCGATGGTCATTTGGCGTTGTTGCAAGAGGAATTTGATAAAGGTTCTCTGCCCACCGCTCAAAATTCATTGCAAATATCCGAAGATAACAAAGACCCAATTGAATCAGCTGTTGATGTTCTAGATAGTGAAGCTCATCTTCTCATGTTTTTAGGTGGCAAAGATTCTTCGGTTGAATCATTAGTCAAACCTGCACTTTCACATGCTGAGTTTACTTTCTTGTACAACAAAGGAGTCCAACAAGGCAATGAAGACGCCGTGCAAGTTTTGTCCCAAATTTTACTGAAGAAACCTGAAGTTTCAGAAGTTCGTGCGCTAGCGTCATCGTCGAGCTACAGATCGTCATCCTTATCGCTACAGCAGGCGTCTCCTGTCGCTTCAGATCGGGACCTGGATGTCATTGAACAACCTCGTTTAAGAACTGCAATTTCAATGTCCAAAATTAATCCTTCGCCAAAGTCTCGTCGCAAACACGAAACAAAAAAATCTCGTCGGTCTTCAGACATAACAGGGATGACAGTTCCAGGCTGTAAAATGTGTGAGGAACTTCGTCACGAGCTTGCCAAACTCAAGAAAAAACATCAAACCCAGGAGAGCAAGTGTGACAATTGCCCGAAACTGTTGGATACAATTGAAGTGAGTTATAACGGATGACTAAAGTGTAGCGTTGGAAGACAGGATAAACTTGTGTATTGTATCTATGTGCAATGATACGCATTTTTAGTATTAAAATAACTTCCTACATCATATGGCTTCTTTCTTGCCACGATACGACAAAAAATGTTCGCGTTATTTTAAATGTTCACACTGAGTTGGATTAAGCCTGATTTGTATCATGAACCTTGAACTGGACACTGTTAACTGTTACTGTTTATTCTATATATATTAAATTTTGTTCTTCCTCAGCGTTTGGAGGCAGCGCAACGTGCTCGAGTTGAGCTACTGACTCCGACCGATAGCGATCAAACTTTGGCTGAAATGGAGAACAGGATTATGGTTCTGGAGGCAGCATATGAAGCGAAAATTGCAGCACTTGAACTCCAGTATAAGCAGGCTCTTGACAACCATCCTGATAGCGGTGACGATACCATCAGGAAAAGGTATCAAAAAGAGATCATAGAATTGAGGGTGAGTACTTTAAAACTACCGTGAAGTTTTATTTCCAGTGTTAGATATAACAAAATAAATTGTATCAATATTTTTTCTGGGTGGAAAAGTTTTTTCTTCTGCCCATTTTAATACTTTTACGAGAATTTTGAAATGGTCGTTCATTTTCAGCGGAAAGCTCTCACCAATTTCTCAACCATTCAATTATATGAAATTTTTTCACAACTCCTCAAACCGTTTGCGTCAAAATTTTCAATACAGTTTTATTTATTCTACGGCTCACCTATATATTCTCTCCTTAGCATAGGGACAAATCAACACTACTCTATTTAGTCTAGGCTCATTTATCTATTCTCACCTTGATACAGGGACTGTGTGAGAAGGGCTTAGGAACAATGGAGATTTCCACGCAGCGTATAGTGGCTGAAATCAAAGAAAAACATCGCCAGGAGTTATCGCTCCTGCAGGCAGAAAAAGAACAGGCGTTGGCTGAAGAGACGCACGCCACGTTGGCTGCGCTCGACGCCATGCGCAAGGCTCATGAGGCCGAGGTTCAACGCGAGGTCGCTAAAATGAGGGTGCGTATTGATTACTATGGTTATTTATAAATTTTAGTTGCATAGCTTATCCCAAAATTTTCTAGTCATAATTAAAAAAATATAACTCAGTACTCACTGTAGTGAGTTACAGAGAGCGCATTTTCTCGTCGACGAAAACATGAAGTCACGGACAGACAGACGGACATGACGAGCACAATAGTGCATTTTTTTCTATAAATTAGAAAATGCGCTAAAATCGGAATTTTAAACATAATTTTGAGTGATTTTATTTATCGACTAGGGATAATTGTAGATAATTAGGTTGAATAATACAATTATATTCGTATAAATAACCCAGGAGGAGTTCATATCGAAGATGCAAGCTGGTCAAGACTTCGGGGAAATGTCGCAACGCCACGAGACCGAAATGCGCGATATCAGGAGAGAAATTCTCTCGCTCTCGGAGAAGTATTCGGTGAAATGTTTGGAATCAGCTGACCTGGAAACTAAAGTAGATAATCTAGTGAAGCAACTGAATGAAGCCTGCAAAACTATAGCCGATCTTGAATCTAGGAATACGAAACTCAAAGCTCAGCTAACGGAGAAAATCTCTTCGCTCAAGGTTAGTGCATTTTGTTCATAGTTTGATGCCTTAATGACACCAGCAATTTTGTGTACGGTGTTCCGTGTTAATTTGCACTGAAATTCACGTTACGTGGTAATTTGCACCTGTGCTTAATACAAGTGTGACTTTAAGAATTTGCGATCAACCAAGAACTCTATTATTCGACCTCCATCGATGACGTAACTGACTAGGGAAATATTGACGTTAACTTTATTTAATTAACAACTTTTGTAATTTCGATGATTGTGTTTGGATAATATTGTAGATGAGCGTTAATGCATGTTCGTATAGATGTTTTTAAATTAATTTTATTTATATTTCGATTCGACAAAGCGCATCCAGACATTGAATTTAACCCATTTTTGACTAATCCACAATTGACGCAACTTTTGTGAGGTGTTTTTCTTCTACGTCTTTTAACACCGACAGGGTGGCAATTGCACGACGATGTTTTACCCTATATTTTAAATAAATAAAATCAATGCGGATAAATAATCAAGGCAGGTTCATCAAACAAAGATTGAAACGGCTTCGAACTTTTCGTTTTAATTACTCGATTCAATACCAAACAATTATTTACAAGAAGATACGAATTTCATGCCGGTGGAAAACATTAATAATGCCCGTATGATTTCGATGCATCGATGCATCAATTTTTTCCCGTTGCTTATTTCTTTTTACAATAATTTTTTTACCCAAGATAACATAACGGCATCTACTCGTATGTATGATAAACTCTGTTATTGAGCGACGTGAAGCGAAAATAGCCTGGAGTTCATATCGACAATGAAGCCGTAGTAAGCCATTGCTCATGACTGGGAAGATGAAGTCTAGGTTTGATTCTAGTATATCACCGACAAAACTTTTATTTATGCTGGACTTATCCACTTAAATGTAGAGAAATAGAGTAAAGTTTTTGTGGTTATGCTCAGGCAACTACCACTCCGGGAGATACTGAGTCTGAACTGAGACTGCGTGTTGCTGAAGCCTCACTTAAGGATGACAAACTTGCTAAAATGGAAGCAGAGCTTCAAAGAGTCCAGTCGGTGAGTGCAGACCAACAGTTTTTTTTTCATGTCAAGCTCCATTTTTTTGTGGTGCGATAAATTCTTTAGTTGTCTTCATGCGAATTGTAAACAACATATCAATGCGAAAATCGGGTAAGCCCATTTAAACTAAAGTGGTTTCGCCACTTTTGAGTTGGTTTGAGACTTGAAAATTTTCGTCTCGTCGAACAGGACGACCGTAGCTAATGTAAATGATCGAGCTTTCACCGTCACAATGCATGGGGTCATAGCTTAAAATTTTGAACGCGTTTAAATGTTGATTAGAATCCTTGTTTTATATGTGGACTTGTGTAGTGTCACACTCGATGCACTCGCCTTTTAACGATTAGTTATGCTTTGCAACCTGGTGTGCTTTGTGTTGTTCCTTATAGTGCATGCGTTAATAATAGTTAGGCTACGTGTTTGCGTTGGCTTTGCTTTTGACGTTGTTGCTTACCAAACAGCACGAGGGCGAAGTTTTGGAAGTTTGTCGTCACCTACGTCATTTTTTGAGAAGTGACAGGCCGATCATGGCCACTGATCAACTATCTGCAGTTACTGACAGACTTGAACACTTGATGCTGACTGCCTCGACGGCGCTGCGAGGTAATGTATCCAATATACTTCTCATTAACACTCGAATTCATGAGCTACTTTCTCGAAAATTATTACCGTGATCCTGAGCAATGAGAAGTATAGGACTAAATTCCTTCATACAAAATGGTTGGGTTTGATGGCATGCTTTGCATATGCTCGAGGATTTTGTAATTGTTTTCTTGAGTGCGATCCTGTTTCGGTAACGTTCATTGCTTGAGCTAGAACGCTTGCCCTGCAGTAGCAGAGGTATTGTTTGTCGCTTTCAGTATCCTTAATAAGTCCTATTTAACGTAAATTTTTGTCTCTCTGCTCGACTGTCAACTTTCTTCTTTGAAACTTTTGTGGTTTGCTGCCCTAACAGACGTGCTTCCTACCATTTACCTTCTTTCTCTGTATTGTTCTGAAATGTCCAACCTATTCTTTCATGACCATGCCATTTTTTTCCAAACATCTCGGTCGTAAATTACTTGTCACTACAATTTTAATCAAAAAATTGAAATAAAATTTAGACTGTCTTTTTTACGTCACGTTAGTTTCGTGAAAGGACCCAATAAGAAAAGAAATATTTTTATGATATGAACTAAAAGGGTTTAAATCCAGGTACGAATGTGCAAGTATGCATATTTTCAAAGCGCAAAAAAATGGAATAGAATGGCCATTAATGTGAAATTCACAGAAAAATCTGAAATTTCTTATCACATGTTCCCAACTTGTTTTGATTTTCGTTGTTATTTTGTTGATATTTTCCAGACAACACTGAGGGACTCAAGCAGCCGAGACAAACGCGGCCGTCCCTGAGGCGACCTAAAGTCTACTCCAGCAAAGGTGACGAGCATATATGTAACAATGAATAAAATTTTCAATGAAAATGAAAATTTTCAAAATTTGAATCAAATTTTCATAGTAAATCATTTTGAAAATTTGAGATTTTTGAGGTTAAAATCGTGTCAAAAAAACAATACTACGCGACTCGCGTGATAATTCTAATATAGTTCTCTGAATTTTATCAAGTGGGATTAAATTCTGAATTGAACACCTAATGTTTCAGGCGGTGATCACACAACACCTATACAAAAATTATGTAAATTAGACATTAGTGATCACTTCGTAAATTTTGATTAAAGCAACAATTAAATTAAATTATTATAAACTTGTGACAAAAATCTTCTTTTACGCATTGTTTTAATTAATATTTAATAATATCATTAATATGAATAATAATACAATAATATAATAATATGTGGATATTAATTAAATATCAATATCCACAAACGAATATTTAATTTCAGAATTGACCCGCTCGCCGAGCTGTCCCCGTCTCGGCGCCCACCCTCCAAGGTTGTCGTGCCCGACAACAGCGATGGATGACCTCCTGCACTGCTACCCTCTACCCAACTCCCCTCTCTCGGGGATGGTCGCTTCTAGGAAAAAAGTCTTCGAGAACACCGACAGCAACTCGTCAAAAGCCTAACTAAATTACTGTAGTTTGTGACTTAGTTGATATAAAAAGCAATGCTATGAATTTTTGCAGAGTTGCGCAGTGGTCGATAGATTATTATTTAATTCACCGCATGGAAAAAAACGAGAGATCAGTTCTTCGAAGGCTTTTTACAACTTGTACTTAATTTGAAGTCAATTTTTGTGCCATGGTAAATAGTACTAACTGTAGGAAGCTAGTACTTTCCGCAACAAAAATTGCTGAGTAAACTATCATAAGGAGACTTGCATGTACATTGCTGACGAAGTTTATATTATTTTTTGTGACTTGAATCAAGACTATTTTACTATTTCTGCTGTTTTTTGAAGTATAAAGCATCGGTAAGAAATGGTGCCTTCATGCCTGCATAACACACATAACGCGTCACTTTTTCGGAGCTGAATTGTCCATTCTTACTGATAGGATCAAAAGATATTTATTCTTCATCAGTCTGCTACACGTGTTCAGTTTTAATGTTGTTGCAATACTGACGTTGTTTTAGGCTTAATTTAATTGACAAAACAATTTCGAAAGTCAGTTCGGGGTGAAATGAATTTTTATATTTTTCTTGCGATTTCATTTTCCGGCCCATACATTGGAATAAAATTAAGTGGGGATAAGAATATGATACCTGAGAACAATGGAAAATTACGAATTGAAACTGTCGGATAATTTATGGTACATCAGCAAATTAAAAATTTGAAGGAAACGTGAGAACGTTAATGATGAGTGTAAAAAATTTTGATAGTTGAAAAGTGAGGCAACTTTGAAAACATGGTTCATTTGTAAGCAACCTATATGACGATAGAGCAGAAATTTAATTATGGTCTACCAATCAAAACAGGTTATCTATTAAGTGGGGATAATGGATTTCAACGTTTATTACAGACATAGACACGTTGGAGACATAATGACTGATGTCAAGGGAAAGTAGTGGCAACATCCAGAACAACTAAAATAATATTAAAATGAAATGCCCACTTCTCAGCTTTATCATCATATGAGAGCTGTGATCTCGTATTATTTAGCAAATCTGAACATCAACCGCGGAATGAGTTCGCAAAACTGCAGTGCCGAGGTTGGTGAAAAACGTTCAATATTATCATGAATGCTTCCCACTACTTACCATGTACAGATAGGCATGCCGTCGTATGGCGCGTAAAATACGAGTTATTTAAAAGCAATTCTCTAACATTAAATTTAACAGATGGGTTACAGTATCATATTAGTCGCGGGCCAGCAGTCATTTATTTAAACGCCATGCAATATTTTCACTTATAATCGTCTACAGAAGCAACAAATTGCGGGCTACAGGAATCAAAGAATATAACCTGAAAAAATCACCACCTCCACATGCAAATCTATGGATAGACTTTATACTCTCATTTAAAATATGAAGAGCGTTAAACGACGACACTTTACCCACAAAAAGTGGTGAAGAAGAGAATACGATAACGTCAACAATTGAGGCGCACTCACGAACACACACACACACACACACGCGCTTATCATTTTAAGTATTTAACACTGGGCTAGTTAAAGTTTGTCTAACGCTATCAATGGGTTTAATCTTACAAATTAATGTCAAATCGTCATGAGAGAGATGAGTAGCATGATATAAGAGTTCAAACGCAGGTCTTCAACGTCAATGAGTCCAGAGGAAGTAACCGGTGGTCGCTGGCTCCAGCTGTTCACATTAAAGCTACTATCGATAGTGTTAACAACGATGATATTAACTCATTGTTGACTACGTGTCATTACGGTGCAGAAAATTGCCACTTAGCACGTATCTCCATCGAGCGAAGTGTGTTCTAAGAGTAAGTTATCAATTGGCATTTTCCAGTAAAAATAATACATCGAGTTTTTAGTACACATCAGTCCCTTTCTAATACCGATAATTTGGTATAATCTTGAGGATCTGAATGCAAGATAATGATTCAATAATAATCATCCCACGGTCTCGAGGTAGAACGTCTGTGGCGTGTAGTGCGAGGAGGCGCAGAGAGTCAACTTCTCTTAAGTAAAACAACGGCTAAAATTTCGACTGGAATAATTCCAAAGGAACCAACTGCATTTTCATCCTGATGGTGGTTTGCCAATATTTTGTGTATTATCATTTTTGTAAACGAATAATTAGATTTTTAGGTGACAGTAGCCATAACTACAGATGGAATATATTTTTTCGATGAAAGTTTTCTAAAAATGTCCGAAATTAATCGTAAAAATAACTAGAACTACAGAAAAAATATAATGAATGAAAGTTATTGAAAAATTATGTCACAAATAAATCGTAAAAACAGCTAAGCAAACACGTTTATCAAGGCTCACATTGATATATTAGCTCCCATCATAAAGTAGAGCACGGCAACTGTACGACAATCTCAACCCATTTGTAGAACCCACTACAGGATTCACCCATCGGCATCTATTGGGAATGAATAGAACGTAAATACAAGACTTTCTGACAGCAAAAATCAGATAATAAGGAGCTGTCACTCTCATTGCCATGGCAATAAACACAAAGTTCCATCATCTCACACGCTTAAACAAAAGGTATATAAGATACATAAGCTATTAATAATTGTTTATAAACGCTTGCAATCAAATACACGGGCAAACTTATGGCACTGCCTTCTATAAATCATAATTCATATTCTTACCAAGAAAATAAAACCTCGTAATTTCAGCCAAACCCGACAATTTCATGTTATTTTTAACGCATGGATAACATGACATATGCTGACGTTTAAACTTGTACGAGACACACAAACACGATCCAGAAATATTCACAATAGCTGCCAATAGGGTTAACGTGGCTGCTGTACATGCAATGCATGTCTTCTGTTCCAGGGAAGATGAGTTAAGGAAATGAGTGAATAAAATTAGTAGAGTAAAGAAGATGAGTGGAGTAAAGAAAATAATTAGAGTATAGAATAAAAGTACAGTAAAGAAAATGAGTAGAGTGAAGAAAACGAGTATAGAATGAAAGTAGAGTAAAGAAAATAAGTAAAGTAAATAAAATGTGTAGAGTAAAGTAGTAGAGTACATAAAATGAGTAGAGTAAAGGAAATAAGTAGAGTACATAAAATGAGTAGATTAAAGAAAATAAGTACGTACATAAGATTGAGGACTGGAAGTGCGTCGACGTGGAGAAAACACCAAATGTAACAGCACAGGTGACATCTTATACAGATAACGGAGAAGGAGGGAGTAGGTGATACAACGTACAACAAGAGCTTACACCTACAGGAAATGTACAGCCGACCGTGAGAAAGTTTATTTACACTTTACGCTGCAATCAATCGCGCTCCATAAACAGGGCGAGCGGACGACGTTTTCCTTTATGCAGTTACACGGTCTTCTGAGTATCGATAATATAGTTATTTTAACAGGGATGAAATAACGACACACATACTCGCAAGCACGCAACCAACAACGTATAAAGATCTGGAAGTCCTGGTAGAGTGGGCAAACGGACGGGCATATTTACGCACTGCTCACTACTCCTCGCCTTCAAAGTAACGACTCGTTTTACATCCTTAAAATCCTTCAGTATGAGAGTGATTAGCAGAATATCGCATACTTATACATAACTCGAAAATATATAGATTCACAGCGGAAGCAAATTCATACAGGTTTCACAATTTAAATATTAACGTGATTAATTGTGAATGATAAGCGATCATGACCTATAGTGTATAGGTTGTTCTTACAGCTTCACTACGACGACGTCTGAATTACAACGGAAACTACCGATTCGCAAATAACGACTTAAAAACCATACGTGTCAATTAATGAAATAAAAAATAGATTAGAGAATAGTGTTTGATATCAAATTTTGTAAAGTTCATAAATTTAGACTTTGCACCCAAGTAGGAGTGAGAGCATGCGAGCAATGCGTTAGAATGCCGGTACTTCCCAAAAAACTTTGTAATTGCTGAAGCATAGCGAGGCCATGGCCGATATAACCTAGTCATTACAAAATTATATTTGTTCCATGATAGCAAAATCACGGAAATTCAATGCACAATTTGTACCAAGAACGATTCGTTTCCAATACAAGGCCAATCGTGAATAATTTAGGGAGGGTAAAATAGGGCGACCGAGTTGATGGGATTGCACGGAGCTAAGAATTACCGATACTCTGAGCATCAGTATATATGACGGATAAACTAGGTGTTCGTCATATATTATCATCATTATGCATCATCATTTGCTACTAAACAATTCTAAAACTTTATCAGCTAATCTTTGTTTAGGCAGAAAAAATATTAAAGAAGAAAAAGAGAGCCACGGTCTCGTTCGAGTTAATTGGCATAACAGTTTTGTGGCAGAACTTAATTTAAAAAAGGAGTGAACTGTAAGGGGAAAAGTTAACATGATGAACTGTTACAATTTTTAAATGAATTTCTTTGGAAAAATTATGCTACGACTTTCCTAGAATGCAATTAACGATTAACAAAAATATGAAAAGATCTCTAAGTCAGGTGAAATTTGAAAAATATTCAGAATTTGAAACTCACTTTTTAATTGAAAATTTTCAAAGCCAAGCAAATCCAGAAATCCTTCTTAAGCTACGTCCCATATAAGAACTATGAGTGTAGCACCGATGGAGCCTAATGAACATCTGTGCGTCACTGACGAATGTCGACTAATGCAAATGGCGGAACCGATGACCAATTGGCTTCTGTAACCATCGATGTTACACCTATAATTTTCATTTGGTGGATGTACTAATTCTATAAATACAATAAATTAGTGGAGGAGTGGACACCTCAACCTCATCTTCGCACTGTCACCAACGTACAACGAATGATAATCGAGAAGGGACTTGACGCCACATGCTTTCTCATAGAAATCCTAATAGTGACCCAACCAAAATCACCAAGATCATAAAATAGGCTGACAATTCTTTTAGGAATTCAAAAATGTGGAAGTGCACACCTAGTCAATAGATCACAGGTAATGGAATAATTTTGAACTTACAAGATTCATAAAATCGAATCAGAATTGTAAGGTCATGCCATGATAGTTGAAGGGGGCGATTTGGAATCTTTGGAAACCTGTGAAAGAATTTCATTTTTTTACCAATAAATGCTATCAATATTAATAGCGAAGAGATGGCTCCCTGTGCATCCGAATAGAAAACTAAACATTTACTTTTACCGAAAATAATTTTCAAAAGCAATCGATGTCATGTAATCAATGTATCAATCGTGCTCAATGTAGAGCAATTGAAATTGATTTAAATGCTTGCAATATTCTCGACTGGAAGTCCATATGACATTGCGTAGAGGCGGATCAAGCTTGGAATATTTATTACCACACGACGAACACACTCATGCTGAAATCTATGGTCACGCTGAAAAAAATTTACTACTGCAAGAAGCAAGCCGCATTCCACACACTATTATCTCGGCAGCTATCAACGAAACTATTAACGCAGGTCAACGCATAACATTTCTACATTTGTAGAACTATACAAGAGGGAATCATGTGCACGCTTTTGCGCATCTTATTACTTAATTAATAACTTAGAAATACGTATCACGATAAATTGATAATAGTGGCAACACAATCAGCAACGCAATCACTAAGAAATGGCATGCATCGGACTTAAACAATCGGTGCACAGTTTAACAATGGCTACGGAATTTATTGCAAAGAAGAAGGTCTTGGGTTCAGGTCCTGTATAAATTCCACAGTCTGTTGGGGACTGAGCAACTTAATGGGGGAAGATATAATGCGTGATTGACCTCGTACAATTAATTTATAAGGGAATAGGATTCATGAGTCAAGTAACGTTCCATAATCACCAACATTATACAAGATCAACAATCGAAACCAGGTTGGGTAATCAATAACATTTTTAAGCCAGTTGGGATGGAAATAGAAATTTAAGCAATATTGTTTCTCCACTTGAATGCTATTTGTATCTAACCTACAGTAAATTCTCATTTCTCTAAACAGAATAGCTACTTCAAGTTCTTATACTGCCAATGATAATTCGAAGAACATCGCAAATTTTCAGTCTACCGTACAAGAAAGGTAACCAAAATACACATCACAGAAGTCCACCACCTTTCACCATTTCTTCTCCTTCACTTCAAAAATAGACAGAACGAACGAAACTTGGGGACGTAATGAAGATATTTAGAATACAATTATTTCAGAGCGAAATCCGACGGTAAATTCGTAGTCCAAGAAGCAGCGCGCTGTTAATGTCTGCTCTACGGATCGAACGAAATGATGGCATGCAAGCTTGACGAGTTTTACTTCTAGTTGATGGCATGCAAGCTTGACGAGTTTTACTCTTAGTTGATGGCATGCAAGCTCGACAAGTTTTAGCTGCACATTGACAAACATGACAGACACAGACACTACGCATCACAAATGAGACGATCAGCGTCAACGTGTCATGCGGAGCTAGCCAGCCGAGAGAGAATGCGGCTGGAGTTGTAATTTATGCCGCATCTTCTTGGTGAACTGAAGAATAAATGTGTAAACACAATTAAATGTAAATATGAACGAAATGAAATGAAAATATGAGGCAGTGGCACTGTAGACATTCGTATCGTCCAGCAATCGAGCCAAGACGAAGGCTCGTGAGGATGTTTACGGCAGAGGGTTGACAACTTGCACGTAGCTTACGGGGAAGAGGCCAGTTTTTCCGTTTATCGTTCCTTCAAACCAGTTATCGTCGATGCGTTGGTTAAGGTTGATAGTATCACCTTCCTGTCAACAGAAAATGCCAGTTAAAAAGCGAGAAATTGATGATATAATGTATTACACTATAAGAAATACTTCATTACTACACAGTAGTGCAAGATAGAATAGAAAAAGTCTATATTTTATAAGAAGCCGAGCGCTAGGTTCTCCGGTTCGCTAAGTCCAAACTAACGTAAACCAAACGTAAATAAACGTAAACCAAACGTAAATTACGTAAATAACGTTATACGTAAGAACGTAAACGTAAACCCAACCAAAAACGTAAAACAAATAAAATTAATTCGCTAAGCGATATTAGTAGAAATTTCAGGGTAGACTGAGTAAAATATAATAGTAGAATTAAGACTCACGTTGAAAGCCAGCTCGCCGGGGTTTTCGGGTTCGAAGTCATAGAGAGCCGTACAACAAGGCTGGTTCAGCATGGGCGACTTAGCAGGACTCTTCATGGGAGACGGCAATGGTGACGCTGCAAATAGTGAATTAGTTAATGAAAAATCGCATTCATCTATTATATATTGCAAAACACGCAGTTCTCTGCAATAGAAAGTTATTGTGAGTAGTAGTGCTTCAAACGAATAGTGTGCATTTATTAATGTACAAATTAAAGCATTTATTACCTGATTGCAAAAGAAATTGCACTCAGTAGAAATTATTTCAAGAAAATGCGAGATTTTTTGGATGACTGCATGTAAATTGTACAGTATAATTAACGTTTTATTAATAAAAATCACAAAAAGCAAGGGGCAAAATGCTCGAAGATGAAGAAGATGATATTCACGAACACTGAAGAACCAATACACTTAGTTGAACTTTGAGACACGTAAAAGAGTGCTTAAGACAAGAAAATGTAAGAGAAAATCTTTTCAAGTTATCGCGCCGATTTGAACATTGCTCGTTGAAAGCCATAATGAACTTCTCACTCATAATTTTGCCGTAATATTGAAATATATGTCATAAAAATATATTGTGAGGCAAAAATAGTTTTCACAGCATTTATTAGGATAATTACAAGACTAACTTAAATAATATTAAAGTTGAAGACACATGCCACACGTGAATCAAAAATACACATGCAATATGAAGCGTTAATAGCTACAAAGAACACTCGTGGGATCAACATAAAAAACTTCTCGATTCAAGTGCGATCACATCGTTTTAGTTAATTCAAAATTAGGTTAATTCATTGGAACAAATCAGCGACAGCACTCGATAATAGAAACGTTAAAGGCGTGTATATCCAGTTTGTGAGAAAAATACTGTTCAGAAAAGAGAAAAAATATAGTTTTATCAAATAAAAACCCAAATAGAAACGTTGAATGTGCTGAGGGCAGCCCGCATCAAATATGAACAAAATATTACAAGAAAAAGTAGTGCGTATGTGATAGTCTGCATGTAATTTATTCAAATGGGTACGATGGTGCAAATAAATTTCAAGTGCAAATATCAATACGTGGCACAAAATTTTTTCACGCCTAAGATGACGCGAAAATTTAAGAGGACGAAGAGGCATACGATAACATTTTGCAACTGCTACGTCAAAATTTCTTTCCTATCGACACTAGAGCCATAAACTTGAAGTGTGAAGTGTGATAAATTTTTATTGATGAGACTAATCATCATTAGTCTCATCATTCACAAAATTTATTTTTAAATTTCCACAGGTTCCTGACATAATACATGAGGAACACCACCCGTGCGAACGGGCATTGAAAACAGGATGGGCTAAATATCCTGATGAAATGCAAGACTGCGGTTGGTTTGGCGACAAGCTCTGGTATGATTAATGGCACTTCTGAGATTCAAATGTGTTGCGTTAACGAGGAGTTTTGGCATTGAGAGCTAAAATTAAAAAAACAGGAGTTTTAATTGCGAGAAAAATGTCAATAACTTGAGACGAAACAAAAAAGGTGCAGAGAACAAAAAGGTGTAGAGAAGTGAATGGTAGAAGAATATAAGAAATTGTGACGTTCTCGTCACAAGCACAAGCGGTGTCGGAGGAAATATGTTCTTAGTCTTGTACAAGTTTGATTCAAGACCAGAGCAAGCTTTTTATGAACAATATTCTTATTTGTTTTTTAACGATTCGAAAAAATTTTTTGCTGGTGCCGGGAGATCAAAAAGCAGGTTACCAATTGAAATTTTAATGGAATGCTACGTTTCGAATATACAATATTCATTATCAAGCAGGTGAAGGGTTTTGCAACACTTGGAATTAAAATTTTGGAATGACAGTAGTACAAATCGTGAGTATTGTGAACACAGTTTGAAACCCAAGATTAAAATTACACTGGAAATAATTTCGGCGTCCGGTAGAATCCTGTAGTTAGGAGGTTGATGGCTGGAGACTCGCTCTTGATAATGAGGGCCTCAGCTATTGCTGATAATAATGAGAGTCTAAGAGCGAGTCTCCAGCTATCAACCTCCAAACTACAGGATTCGTCCGGACGCTGAAATTATTTTCAGTGTAATTTTAAGCTTAGCTTACTAATTTTAAGCTTAATTAAGCTTACTAATTGTATCCACAATATCCTTGATTTGAACTCCCGTCATTTCCAAAAGTTCAATTCCAAGTGTTGCAAAACTTTGACCTGTTTGATAATGAATATTGTATATTCGAAACGTCGCATTCCATTAAAATGTCATTTAATAACATGCTTCTTGATCTCCTGGCTCCAACAAAAAAAATTGTCGACTCTGAAAAACTAAGAAGATTGTTAATAAAAAGCAAGCAATGGTTCTCAATCTAACTTGCATAAAAGAAAGGCTTCTGCCGAATTACACCAACTTTAGTATTTTACGCACACGAACACGAGTCGCCAACTAGACCGATTATAAGGAAGGAAAATGGAGCTATGGCAAACTGTAATGGCTTTAATTCGATCAGAAGACTAGAAAAATACGAATAAGTAAATCAGTTTATCGTCATTGATCAACCACATGGGATCCCACTAAGAGATTAGATCTTGAAAATGCCGATTCAAATAAATAATTATGAGGCATGACATATCAGGATAAGATTCCGTATGAGGTACTAGAATACTTTAATACCATAACATATGTATGGTTTTGTATGCGTTTTGACAGCTATTTAGACTTGTCAGTTGCTGCATTTCAGACACCGGGGAGCATAACTGATCAAATGGAAGAAGACATAAACGCAAACACGAAATATTCAAACGACTTCCTGAAAGCTCTACCAATTAAAACATTTGTTCGCAACATTTATTGTTAAGAAGCTAGAGTGATCAAATGAAAGAAGGAATGCGGATGTTAAATTCAAAGCCTCATCGAAAAGCTCCATGATAAAATTAGTAAGGCTTCTTCATCATTTATTACTTGTGATTGAACAAGTAAGTCCAAGATCAACGTTATGGAAAAGCTCAATGATTAAGACTTCTTGATCTAATTGTTTGAAACAATAGGTCCAAGATCAACGTTATCGAAAAGCTCGATGATTATGACTTCTTGATGTAATTGATTGAAACAATTCGAGAAGGTCGATGATTACGACTTTTTAATCAAATTGATTGAACCAATAGGTCCAAGATCAACGTTATGGAAAAGCTTGATAATTAAGACTTCTTGATCTAACTGATTGAAACAATGGGTCCAAGATCAACGTCATCAAAAGGCTCAATGATTAGGATTTCTTGATCTAACGGATTGAACCAACAAGTTTAAGGTCAATGTCATCGAAAAGCTCAATGATTAAGATTTCTTTATCTAATGTATAGAAGAAAAAGAGCTAAGCTGAAGGAAAGGCTCTTGTTTGCCACTATGTGCGAAGAGTTACCATTAGCCGAGCGAGGTTGCCCTGCATGAAGAGAGAGAGGGTCCCAGCTTGGCTGGCCAGAAGGAGAGGGCAGAGGGGACGACCCTGAAGTTACAGGGACTTATTTCATGATAAAATTTTATTAGAAGAACTAGGATCTTAATGGTGAAGTCCTGCGATCAATTCTGAAGAATATCTGAGGGTCCCAGCCTGGCTGGCCAGAAGGAGAGGGCAGAGGGGACGACCCTGAAGTTACAGGGACTTATTTCATGATATTTTATTTAGAAAAACTATGCTTTTAATGTTGAAGTCCTGCGATCAATTCTGAAGAATATCTGAGGGTCCCAGCTCGGCTGGCCAGAAGGAGAGGGCAGAGGGGACGACCCTGAAGTTACAGGGACTTATTTCATGATGATATTTTATTAAAATAACTAGGCTCTTTATGGTGAAGTCTTGCGATCAATTCTGAAGAATATCTGAGAGGTTGCGAAGCTGACATTCGTGCGACGCGGATTGAGTGAACTCAGTTCACAAGAGACGAGAAGTAAAATTATAGACTTAGAAATAGAATCGATGATCGAGAGATGTGGCCACTTCTACTGGCAAATCCTCTTTACCTCTGCATCCTTTAGTGCAGCACCACACAAAGACATACAGTGTACCATGAACCAAGTAACGTGGTTCCTTGAAAGCCTTGCGGAGAAACCGTCACCAAATGCCAATAATTTTGTGTGGCCACGTTCGATGGCATCGGTTTTCTATTCGATACTCAAAGTCAAAATAATCACCTCGTATAAGGTGACGTCTCGACAAAAGTAACAGCCTTTTTCAACAGGCATCAATGTCATGAGATACGTCTCTGTAGTGAACCGAAAAATGTGTGGTACGCAAAGATTCATTCTCGAACCAGAAACTGAACGAGTCTTGAAAAATTGCATGCAACACAATTAGTAAATAACAGAACACACATACAAATAACATCAACAGCCACACAAACAAATACCGGGGAAATAAAAAGTTGAGAGATTAAAATGAATCTTTTGTAAAATATAATGAAAAAAAACAAGTCTACGGAGGTTACACGCGTTGAAAATAGAGGGGAAAGGATCGAAATATCTAGTCAACTAAATGTTATGATTTAACTTAACCGGGTAAGCATATTTGTCAAGTGGAATGAAATAAATTATGAACGCTACAACAAAATTATGCCCGAGCTCATGAAAAAATGATAAGAGTAGCGACAGTTTCCACCCCGACACAAATATGAAAATGGAAAATGAACGCCGATCATGACGAGGCACACGAAGAAGAACGACGACATTTGCCATGCGATGCACAACGTACTAAAGTGAGACATATGTACCACTGATGAGAGCGTGGAGGCTGTATGAATGTATTATGTATTAACCCAGCGAAAATTTACAGACGCGGCAGTTTCTGATTTGGATTACCAGAAGCTGGGGCGACTCTAAATTTTGTTACCCAGTGAAAATTTACAGACGCGGCAGCTTCTGATTTGGATTACCAGAAGCTGGGGCGACTCTAAATTTTGTTAGGGAATCCGTGACATCGCAGAGGGAGCGTTTCATGGTAACAACGGACAACACTAAAGTCCCAAGTCAAAGCAAGCTTTAAATACATCTTCGACAACGCGAAAATTTTTAATTTTTGGAGTGAAGTTTAAGGAATGATGCAGGTTATTTGTCGGGGTATTAATGGCAGGGATAAGTTGTAAGGAGTGAGGTTGGTGGTATGGGAAAACTAACTCATGAGATGGAAATATTGGAAGTTTGACGAGGCGTTGTGAAAACCTAATTTGTGAAGTCAAATACATGGCACGAGAAGATACGATAGGAGTTGTTCAAGTTATTTGAGGGAAGTCAAATACAGGGTCGAAGACGTTACAATTACGGTTATGGAAGCTGGTCACAGTTGACATGAGAATTGAGGGAGGCCAGCAAGGGATGAGGGGAGGGAGGCCAGCAATGGATGAGGGGAGGGAGGCCAGGAAGGGATGAGTGGAGGAAGGCCAGGACGGGATGAGAGGAGTGAGGCCAGGAAGGGATGAGGGGAGAGAGGCCAGCAAGATATGACAGGAGGGATGCCAGGAAGGGATGAGGGTAGGGAGGCCAGGAAGGAATTAGGGGAGGGATGACAGGATGGAATTAGGATAGGGAGACCAGGAAGGAATGAGGGGAGGGATGACAGGAAGGAATTAGGGGAGGGATGCCAGGAAGGGATGAGGGGAGGGATGCCGGCGCACCTTGCTGAGGAGTTTGTGCAGACGGAGTGTTGGCTGGGGACCGAGCAGGAGATGTGAACGGCGAGCGCTGGGGGGTGACTCCTGAGCCGTCGTGAAATTAAGTTTTTATTGCAGTAATGGGCCCGCGACCCGGAAGGAATACCCGGATAGAATTATACGATACCCGGATGAAATTATACGAGAACTCGTATGGTGTTATCGTTTGAGAAGAGTGATAATCATAAGATGGTGGAGACCGGATGGAATACCCGGATAGAATTATACGATACCCGGATGAAATAATACAAGAACTCGTATGGTGTTAACGTTTGAAAAAAGTGACAATCATAAGATGGTGACGACTAGATGAAATAATACGAGAACTCGTATGGTGTTAACGTTTGAAAAAAGTAACAATTATAAAATGGGGCGACCGGATGAAATTCTACAGGAACGAGTCTCTTGTTATTTTGGTGCTGGAAAGATATGTGATGTAGTAATTCGGAGAGTTCTTGCCATTTTACTCTCCGAAAAGAACGACGATGTCTCGAAATAACGGGATAAATTTCTCAGGGAAACAATTAAACCATTTGAAGTAATCGGAAATTTAAAGATACCCGTCGAAAAAATTATCCTACGGATAATTATTTCCATAGGCTTGGTAAATGATTTTAGCCATTTGAGTAGAGTGGTAGCTAAATTGCTTCCAATTCAATTTCATGTAAAATTTATTTGTCAATTGATTATTTTAAAAACCAATCTTGATAAGATGTTATGAAAGAACCAATGGAAAATATCAAAATATAGTCGTTAAAAAACCAAGGTGGTTTCGGAGTTTTTGAAGTCGCTTTCATTTTAATTATGAAAATTCAATGAGATTTATACCACAATTGCTTTCTTCATGCTTATGTGAGCCCATTTCTAATGGCGTATGTTAATTATAAGGATTTGGTCTGTGATCTCACTTGATATTGAGCCATAAGTGGTTGATATTTTGCGTGAAAAAAGAATCTAAGAACACGCGACAAATATTACTCAAGAAGAAAATAACAAGCAAAGAATTATCATTGATGAGATAAAAGGTGACCGAGATACAATTCCGAAAAACGCTCCAGGTTCAAGAGCAGTAAGAGAAGATAATTTTTCATGACAAAAATTACACCAGACGCGTTTTTTACCCGACAGACCAAAAAAATACAATGATTGACCGATGGACATTGAATTTCAAATCTAGAACCTAAAAGAATCGGATGGTCCGATAGACATTTACCGCTTCAGTACAATTCATCATATGGAATAAAATGTGAATGCTCGGATTGAGATGGACGACGCCAGACGAAAATAAAAAAATCTGGATCTCTACAGACCGTCCCCGAAATCATACAGAAAAACGTGTATTAAATGATTAAATTAAATGATTAAAAGTAAATGGAACTACTAGTGTCATGTCGTGGCCGCAAGACTACATAATAATATCACAAGATCGCAGCCTGTATTCGGGTTGAGAGTGTTAACCAGTATATCTACAATAAATATTTGAAAACAAAACAGGACGTTCGAACACTACAAAAGTAACCAAAAACGTCTTAGTATAATTTGAGTTCTAAAAAATTTTTCTTTAAATTCTTTGTTAAATTGCGATTTAACGAAACTTAATTTAAAAGTCATTTCAGTTCCTTCGCTAAATAATTCAAATATGAAGGGCCTCGACCGGCGATCAACACGAGATGCACCAACCACTTTTAATATGGAAGATGAGTCAATTATAAATGAATTCACGGATGCAAAAGAAACTCCAAAACAACGATAGATTTGAGAAAACCAATAATGAAATAATAGAAGAGAACAAAACTAGATGTAATGTAGATACAAAAACAACATGGTCCATACACGCAAGAAAAACGTAGTTGAGAGCTGCAAAGAAGTACTCAATTCATAGCAGACCTACACCGAGAAACTCAGAGAACGTAGCATCATCTCAGAAAGAAACTATAGCAAGATAAAGAACGCTGCACAAGTGAACAAGAAAAATAAGAAAGACCAAGAAGATCCGTTGATAACCAGGTCATGATGCCATATTAAGCTACAATTGGCCACATAATACTAACAATTTAACAAATAACTGAATATGAGAATACGGCCGTACCTAGTCTGAGCTTACACCGAGCATAACATCTAGCTTACGTTACGAGCAGTTAATGTTATTATCACTTCTTGTAGTTTGTGACGGTGAATTTTGTTGGCATAATAATAGTGATTCAGGACAGGAATCTCTTACAGGCAGGTAATTCCGAAAAAATCGACGTATGTCATCTTTTAGCTGTCGAAGCAGTTTCATTTTTAATTTCAATGTAGGGTATAAAAAGGGTAAAGTTGACTTATAAGGCAAGGTTGACTTATCATCGTGTATAAACTTAAACACAAATATGTTATTTCTGCTCGCAAATACGAACCAATCTGATGCAAGTTTATCCTGTAACATATAATTGTCCTGCCTTCTCCTAATAACGGAGTTTAGAGTGTAAATTAATCGAATTAGTATATGGGGAAGCAATTCATATTCATTCGTGTTGGCACAATTACGTGGATGAAAAATAACAAACTTTTTTAAAAAATGGGACTTCCATATTAAATTTAATACAGTTAGTTAGATTCTGCCGCCTTATCTCGAAGCAAGCGGGGCGCTCAACTACAGATATTTCTCGTTTAAATATTTGATGATTACTTTTGTAAGGAATATGGTTACGTTTCTACTCAAGATACACTCTAATCTCGGAGTCAGTTACTTATATAGGGTCTTAAGTTTACTTTGTAGGAAGCACGAACTATTTAAATTAGAGTCTATCGTCTTAAAACCTGGTTGAATGTGGGACGAAAGTATAAATTCAGTAGAATTATCGTGCCTCGGTGTTGGACTTTCAGAGCAGATATGGCCTTGAGTAAAAATCACATAGACAAGAGGTTTGATTAAGAAGTCCTACCAGAGATGGTGTTGGCGTTAGAGGTGGAGAGCATGCCGTCGTGGGGCGAGTCCAGCACGCCGAGGTCAGACAACGTCTTCGGTACGAACTCCTTCTTTGGCCTGTTGACCGCATCGTTCTTCCTGCAATAACAGATTCATTTTCATTTCGAATACAGTTAAGAAAGTATCAAACACGTAAAAAAACATGAATTATAACTAATGGCTATTATAAGAGCTTTTTGCTGTATCAGAGCAAAAATTCACATAGTTAAACCCACATTTTCTAAGCTGTGCCTCGTTGAGGTTCTTTCTCACGATTCGCGAAAAGTTAGGAGAAAATCCTTAATTGAAATCGTCATATATATATAAGTCTTTCATAATGTGCGTTTGTAGCACAATATTCTATCATCATCTTTTAACGATAGCAATCTAGCACTGGTTGCTGAAGGTTGAACTAAAAATATGATTAAAATAAAAAAAGAGGAACAGATAAGAGAACATTGAAACAGTTACTGATCATATCACGTCATATCAAAGTGATGTCATTGCTGAAGAATAAGCCTGGTGTGACCTGTCGCTAATTCTTGTACTTTTTGTGACTTGACACATAGGAGATCTAAAAAAGGTCCTTTTACCGGATCTTTTCAAAACTGATGATAGTTTGAAATTGCTACTACACTTCTACAGGGTTCGATATGGTGCTAGGCTTCAAGTCTGAACATATATCAAACGATGTCATCGGGGAGGCTGTTCCACATGTCGGTGATTCGAAGCGAGAAGAAATGTTGTGCATGGAGAAGTTGCAACGCAGTTTTTTTAGTTTATAGCCGTGACCCCTGGTGTTGGTTCTTGTTTCAAATTCTAGTAATCCTTCTGGGAGCTTGAATAAACCATGAGTATACCTGTATACATCAATGAGGTCACCACGCAGACGTCGATAACGCAGGGGCTTGGAAGCTTCATAATCTTTAATCTTTCTTCGTAAGACTTACCCTTCAAGCCTGGAATTATCCTTGTTGCTCGTCTTTGAACATTCTCTACTAAATTTTTGCCCTTTCAAGTTTCCACGGCGTTTTTAAACACTAGGTTCGTTTTTTTTTGTCCAAAGCGTTTCCAAACACTAAGTTCGGGAGCACGACAGCAACAAACAACAGCTTCATCGCTTCTGCATCTAGGAACTCGCAGAAAGGTCTGATCAGTCCAAGAAGTTTGTTGGATTTATTAGCTTGCTTTCCAATATGCCTAGAAAATTTCAGCTTTTGGTCGACATAAAATCAAAAATCCCAAATCTTTTTCCACGCTGGACTTTTCAATCATTACTCTCTCGTTGCAACCATGTTTTCTCATGCTGTAATCTTGCTGTTCATTGTTCTTCCGAGGTGAAGTACGTTAAACTTGTCAGCATTAAAGCGCAGCTGCCACGTATCAGCCCAGTTAACCCAACTATCAAGCTAATCTAGCAATTGCACTTTAATTGAAGCATCCTTCACTGTATAATAAACTTATGAGTCATCAGCATACATGGAGCACACGCTTGACATTACCTCTGGCAGATCGTTTATAAAAGCAACGAACAAAACAGGCCCAAGAACGCTTCCTTTTGGCACACTGAAAGTCATGCTCGGTAAATGGCTGTTTAGTACTTCATCATTATCATAGGAACTATTTGGTAATCTATACATGACGCCATTAAGAAGGCTGTCCTTGCCTTTTAGAGAAAGTTCGCACCACACTGATTCTATAGTTGATTGGGGCTCTGCAGAGAACTGAACTTACTGGGCACCATGAAAGGTTCTAACCCATAGAGCTACACCTCTACTGCACAGGGCCTATACTTTCAAAAAAAGTTACGAGATCGTAAGTTCATCAGCCAATCATTGACGGCCTTTAAAGCAAAATCCACCAATCATAGACACGAAAATAGAGCGTAAATACTTACGTTCACTTAGCGAGTTTTGAAAGTATGACCCTTGCTCTTCATTTAAGTTACGAAAAAAAGGAAAACCTTGCAACTGAAATCCAACAGGTACAATTTCCTCCTGTGATTTTTAAGGAGTGTTTCTGTAATACAAGTAATATTAACACATTCGTTTGCGATTACAGTTAATAGTTCACTTTTACTTGTTGTAAAATCATTTTAACTTTTTTTGTGCACTTTCACTTTGATGTATGAGGTTACTTTTTACATTATTTACAGGCCTGGATCTGTGGACATGACTTATTTCTTGTCTTCCAGCTCCGCTGACTGATCGTGTGCGGCCGGTGTTGTCCGAGATCGAGAGAGTGGTTGACCTGATTTTCCGTGCTTTTCTGTCCGATTCTCTCCTGACATTTTTGCGAAAATCCGTTCTCTCTAAAGGGGTAGAATTCTCCACAAAATCGGACTTGTACTCAGCGGATTCTCCTAGCTTCTCGCTGCCTTCAACACGCTCCAAACCTGAGCAGGTTCCTTTACAGTCAGCAACAGAGGTCTGCAGGAGTTGGTAGCAGCATCTTTCGAGCTTAGAGTCTTGCACAATGTAATAACAACCGGTGTGATAAGTGCCTTGCTACAACAGTCTGCAATAAATGCAGTTCAGCCATCACTTAAGGTATTCATATCAGATGCTGTACTTTCGGGAATATCAAACCACACAAGGTTAGACTTCCTTCGTTCTCTGTCAAGTAATGCGCGGGAGCTTTCGCTAGCGACTTCAGATAAATCATCTCTCTGGTTCTTTACTTCCATTTTTTCTGTATTTTTTTTCAGCTGAGCTGTCACTTCAGTCAGCTCATTGCATAGCGAGCTCAATTTTTCACTCAACGAGCGTACCAGATCACTCGAGGAGTTTACTACGTCATCCAACGATTTCGACTCATTGCCGTGCTCTTCCAACGGCTTAACGCTTTGTAGAGCACCAAGAGTTGGCTTTTCGCAAGCACGATAAACCAATGAAGTAATTCAGTTTTCTGGAGAAATGAGTACTCCTTAGAGCTCAACTTATTTCAGCTGATACAAATGAAATCCTCGCAACGTTCACAGGTGACCGTCTGATCAACTTTGCTCACGGACATCTCTTTGCAGTACTTGCAAAGTTTCATCTCTAACCGAGCTGATTTGATTTTGGCTTTTTGTCTAGCGGAAATAGAAGGCTTTTCTTTTTTTATCTAGCAGAACTAAAGGACATTTTTTCTTCTCTGTCTAGCCATCGTATAATGTACGAAGAAAAACCACAAGTTTAAAACTGAATTGAGTTGAGCTATAGTTCCGTCGAAAATTCCGAATCCGGCACTACAGCTGACAAGGGAGAGACAGGGGTGGGCTGAGGGAATGAAGAGTTCGACACGACAGACGGGTAGAGAGGTGGAAGGGCAGGGTAAAGGTAGACGGAGGGGCAGGGTAAAGGTGTAAAAACCTGGCTCAGGAAAAATTAGGCACACGTCCTTGTGACACGGCTTAACCGCGAATCTCGGGGCTGAGAAAGTTGGGGTGCTTAAAGATCGTTAATCGTTAAAGATTGTTGAGGGTGCTTAAAGATCGGCGTTACAGAAAATGGCGCAAATGAGAGAACATTGCACGGCTTACTATATAAAGGTGCACGTTATAGATAGTTTTACAGATAAAAGAACATTGCAAAGTTTACTTGTCATTGAGGGTGTTGACGAGCCCCTCGAAGATCTCGGTGCACTGTCTGTGGTAGTCCACGAGGTTCTCGGCAAACATGGCCAGCTGCGCGATCGCTTCAACCTGAATAACATATGCATTCAGTATTATCATAAATGACATAGGTAAGTACACTACATGAATTGTAACCAAATTTCAACATGCCTTTCAATTTTTTGAGAAATAAAACCCTCAATTCTTTCCTCATTATCTTTAAACAGTAGGGACAAAGTCTTAAATTTCATAGTGTGAAAATAACGGCCAGCATAAGCGGTCTTTACCGCTTATTAATCGGTAAAGACAATCATCTTTTTTACTTAAAAGACGATTGTCACCATTACAGGAATTACATTATACTTATCACTAAGATTTTCTATCCACTAAAGAGGAAAAACCAATACACTTAGTGCACTAGCATCAAGTATTTATACCAATACCTATTCTCTTTCCACATGATTGCAAAGTCTAAGATAGCACTCGCTATATTTACAGTTGCTATTCCGTCATATTATATCATTATTTTACCATGAGTTAGATACATGTACACGTATATAATAAATAGATAATTATCCAATATTCTATTGTAAATACATAAATATCATAAAAAATGCATGTGGTTCACTCACGTCGTTGTCGAGTAGGTTATGCATGCCCATCTGTGCGAGATGAAGAGACTCCGCAAACTTGTCTTCGGCGAGCTTGATTTCATCGTCTGTAACGGTAGATCCTGCTGGGAGGGACGGCAATGTCCGTCATTTTCAACTCTAGCATATAATAAACTATTCCAGGCCATGGTCATCAAACTAGTAATTACTTTATCAACCGGGATCTAAATTCTAAGCAGGGATAACAAAATGAACTAAGGGACGAGCTTGGGAATGATCATAAAAACCGCGGCCGCGACATGCAAAAATGCGGGACAAAATTACAGACAGAGCATATCATGGCCGTGAATTGTACGGTTATCGTAACTTTTAGCAATGCACCTGATAAACAGGCAAGTTTATTTATTTACAGTATTATTATACTAAGCTGATAATTCAGAGTAGATATGCATAACGAACTATAGCCCGGTGACTGAAGGCCGGTGTTCAGTCTCAATTATAAGCAGAGAGAAAAGAAGAGTTATACGATCGTGATTTGAGGAACATTCCAAAAATAGATTCAGCAAATGTTGCCGCAATATCAATTTCTTCAATTTAATTCATGAATTAATACGATGTATTTATATGACAAAAAAAAGCAAACCCGAAAACTATATTAAAAAATTTTCAACTTTTACATTGCAGATGAAATTTTATACGGCAATTTTGTGCTGAGAATTTGTTGACTATACAGACGGGAATTTTATAAACAAACAATTAGAGAATTAATTGGTACCTAATTTCTCTTTTCGTAGGATCAAAATTTTAATCTTTTTTTTTTATTTCCAGGCGGCATGTGAAATCCTAGAACAGAACTGAAAGCAATCTCGAACAATTCTGATTTTTTTACAGAAGCCAGAAATGAAAGAAAAATTCGGTGGCTTCGGAATGCCAATCACACGATTCGTGTTCTCGTAGCTCGTCTGTTTACACTGTTAGAAAAAACGTTGAAAAAACGGTCCCACTGGCGTTCTAGTGGCCGGTCGCCTCGTGAAAATAAACTGTTCCGCCGTTTTTATCAGATGTTTTACGGATTTCTAGTGTTAAATTAGAATAAAAACGGCGACACGGTGTTTCTTTTCACGTGCCGACCGGCCACTGAAACGCCGGTTATACCGTTAACGGTAATTTTTTTAACAGTGTACAAGGTAAAATAAATTCCTGTCAATCTCAATTTTTGTTTAACAAATATGCTCCTAAATAGAATTATTTTCAATATCGATATAGAAGACAACGAAACAAATCGGGTAAACAATAAAACTACGGTCATCATTATGTTAATTTCAAGCTCGAATGAAAGCAAAGTAATTTTACAGAAAGACTTTTCATGATTATAGAACGAAAATATAGCATGATGGCCTTAACATACAACAAAATTCATTGTGCACAGTACCACAAAAAAGTGTAAAAGTAAAAACAAAAGTAAGCAACCAATTATACATCTGATCAAAGCATGTATATCTGATCAACTTTAATTCTAATCACTGAAGAAGCGAAATAAATGTAGGAAGGTAGGAAGACTAAAAAAAATCACGCCAGAAAATTGTAATTTGCATACAAAATAAATGTAAATAAAAGTGAACAGCCCTCGCCCTCAATTGAGGATAAACTTAGTTTCTTAAAGTTCTGCAATTATCACAGCATTGCACGCTTACATTATTTATGTTTAGCATTTGATATTAAGGGGATCGACCTAGCTAAAATTTTCAATTTTGACGTTTTTCGGTTTTTGGGCTCATCTGAAAGCTGGAATTCTGCTCTTTCCAATGGTACCACTGCCATCTCTCTACGTGAATATTTACGTTCATGACGTCTCTTTAAAGGGAAGCGGGTGAGAGAGTTCTTTAACTAATTGGATATAAAGTAATTAACATTTTACGTATGTATGTGAAGTTTCATGACAATCGGATAATAACTGTAGAAGTTTTCAAAATGCTAGGTCGATCCCCTTAAATAATGAGAGAAAATGTGCAGAAAAACGTTAAAGAAACTTGAAAGCAACGTAATTCTGGCGTAAGTGACACTTTGTTCAACGTAGCAATTTTGTCCTCGTGTTAGAAACATAGCAGACAAAGTGAAAGATCGGTCGGTAATAAGTTGCAGCTAAAAGCAAAAGATCGAAGCAAGCCCCTGGCACGGAGATGCGCCAGTATTGGAAACTAATCACATTACGAACAGGTTTGTAAAGTTAGAGTCCGATTAAACGGTTAAAGGGAAGAAAAAACACGGTGGCTCAAACTGCCGTAAGAAAATTAGACAACAATTTTCATCATACCGCGATGGCTATTGAAACTGACTATTTGCAATAATTTCACTCCTACCATTCAAATTACCTTTATAATCAGTCCTAAAATAACTTAGTAAAAAGTCCTCAGACATTTAATGCTACTTGCATTGATAGCACTAAAGCGACTTAACCGTGACCTTTACTTGCACAGGCTTTCTATAGTTCTCTGATCTTTAACTCCAATGAACCTTATGTTCTTAATGAGCAATCTATTTAGTCGGGGGCAATAAATTCAAGCTGAAGCTGTGATATTGGATAGACCGTGGACACACTACGGCACGGTTGAAGTACGCACGCTAAAAAGTTATAATGAACATGTAGCGCTCAATATAATTCATTAACATGATAACGTTGACTCCGTATACCACGAGGTATATCACGCCAAAACGTTAAGGTATATACGTATATATTCCATTTAAATTATTTAATACCTAATTTAAAAATTTTACCTCACAAGATTTTAGAGTCACTTTATATATTATACCGGTAGTATATAGGATAGGGAAAATGAAAAATCATTACAAGTCTGAAATTAGTAAAGCTTATCTTAGCAAAAAAAATTAATTTGTCACCGTCTGTTAGGGAATTCAGACAAATAGGCAATTGGAGCGAACGCGTTAGCCCACAATTGGCGGTTGTAAAACATGCAAGCATTTAAAAATGAACATCAAACCACAACACTGACCTTTGACGGTAACTGTAGGCGGCAATATGCGGCAGCGCAATGTGTGTGTGCAGACGTACAAGCGAGATGAGAAAGAGTGCAGGAGATAAGAGAGGGAGAGACAAAGCTGTTGTATTACAAGTTTATGTTATAGGACCGAGTGTTGAAATGTTTCTGCTGCAACTAAGACAAGCAATGTTCCCATTTCTTGGCCGGGAATATTGGCGTTAATATAAATAAGGCTAATTGGACTAATCTTAGAACAACGCAAGAGTATCGCAAATTCTGCAAATTAGATAATTCATATTTTCGGACTGTACAAATTTAATTTTTTACTTTTAAATATTATTTTACCACACAAGGGCATTTGGAGCAATCTTTGTGCCTGGAATAAATCAAAATTTCGTTCAAAAGATACTGTTATTTTTGATTACTCATGTCTTCAGGTTTATATTTGCGCCAACAGTCGCAGATAAAAATGATAGGCAATGTGATACTTGTCTTTTACAGCAGAAAAAAATCAAACGCGAGTCTCAGAAATGACTTGGCACAATCAACCCTGCAGCCCACACGTATTGCAATATCGTGATCAGAGTTTTATAAGTTTATTTAAATCAATCACTTGTATTTTATGATCATCACACACAACGGGACACAGCAAAATTTGATTTATGGAAGCATTGCGTGCAGTCCAGGGTGATGAGCTGCCAAGTATAACAGGGTGAACCAGAATTAACTGACCCTTTTAATTTGTTAATAAATAAAAAACCAAGAACGTTATGAAGTTGAAACTTGTTTTATTTAAAAGAAGAACATTTTTATGGTAATGTTGTATCCTAGTTAAAATATTGTATCCTATTACAATATTTTATTATTGTATTAGTTAAAATATTTATTATGTATTAATAATATGTATTAGTTAAAATATTGTATGTAACATTGTATCCTAGTTAGTTATTGTATCCTAAAAACTAGGATACAATATTATCATAAAAATTTTCTTCTTTTAAATAAAACAAGTTTCAACTTCATAACGTTCTTAGTTTTTTATTTATTAACAAATTAAAAGGGTCAGTTAATTTTGGTTCACCCTGTATATAGAGATTAACATGCACGGTTATAAAGACATATATTACCCGGCATTAGAACATATCGTTTGAGCTACTTTCAGCTTATGAGGTAATGAATGATATTCAGTTTACTGAGGGAAAATAGCGACGCTCTGAAGGAAACACTGATGACTGAATAAAGAGGAATTGAAACCTGAGAAACTGTATGCGAACTCGTACGATTTAGCAAAAAAGTTGCTTATCAAAAAAATAGGTTAAGATTTAGCAAAAACCATTCCTCTGAAAAATCAACATCCAAAAAATAAGTTGTGCCGGCAAATAGGACGAAATTTTTGTTAACAAATTTCTAAAATTAAATTCCATGAACTACTACTACTTAAGAATAAGATAAAGCAGTGATTCATTCAGCTTGGATACAGCATAAGCAAGAAACTGACTCTTTCTTAGCTGATCATCTGAATTCTCATTGGTTTATAAAAGCCGTTTTACTTCATACATTTATGGCAACGATGAGAAATACTTCATCTATAATCAGGGCCATACTTTCAAAACTCGCTAAGTGAACGTAAGTACTTACGCTCTATTTTCTTGTCTATGATTGGTGGATTTTGCTTGAAAGGCCGTCAATGATTGGATGACGAACTTATGATCTCTTAACTTTTTTTGAAAGTATGGGCCCAAGTTCGTATTCCCGGCAAGCGTCTTCGTTATGCAAGAAAGTAGCTCAAACGTACGACTACGGAAATTTAATAAGAATAATTGTATAAGAATATTACGCACACGGTACAAGCCACTACTCATCTGCAACTGAACATCGTTATTGAACATCCAAGAAATTTCATTATTTAATGAACAATCAATATTATTTCATGATTTCACAAAATGTCCATACCAATCATGGACGGTAGAGAGGAAGGAGAATTTTTTTATATGAACATCGTTATTGAACATCCAAGAATTTCCATTGTTTAATATATATACTCAATATTATTTCATGGTTTCACAATTTAAGCAATTTCGATCACATGTCCAGTTTAAGTATTAATAGTTTTTGATATAAAATATGTTTATACTGCCATCATATTCATTTTTAACCAGCTCAGCAGCAAAGTTTGGTGTATTTGATCATGAAAGGTGGGCACGAAATTCTGGCTAATTGCACAATGTATGCAAATTATGTCAGCAATGAATCAAAATTTCACGAACAAAAAAAAAAAATCAGGAGATGTAGAGAAATGCCAGTTTCATGGAGAAATTCATATCATAGGAAAATTTAGGGATAAAGGTCCCCAAAATAAATTATTTAGTTCGACTTAGCATTTGAGGAAGTAAATTAAGAGGTGATAAAGTGGTAGGAGAACGGAGGATATGTAAAGTAATGTCTTGTTCTACTTGTAACTGTAGCAACAAAATCGAATACAAACAGCGTTATACGACCTCACTACAATTACATTATAATATGTAATTTCTGTGAGAAAATGGCGCTGGAAGTTGATTGACTATAAAAAAGTGGCACTCTTGCATAGAATAAACGTTTAATAAACGCTTACTAGCTGAATACATGAAACCATGAGAAGTAATAGGGGCCTTGCTGAGACGAAATTCATTCATTCAAAATTAAAAGAAAAATAAATTTTTTTTGTTGGTCAGCTTAGAAAATGATGAAAAATGGTCGGAGCAAAATGTTTAAGAAAAACGGTTAACATTGGAAAAAAGAACAAAAGTGCTTTGATACAAGGCAAGTAGAGAATAAGAAGGAAAACATGCATAGAAAAAAGACAATATAATAATGACGAATATAGATCAGAATGAATAGAATGAAAAAAGTGCATTAAGACTGTAAACCTACAGTTACGTATGAATTTAGACCACAACAACATAAAAGAAAGAAGTACATCATACTTTGCTGCAGGGCTAACCATCATCAATCACAATTTCAGTTAAATGATCGATATACCGTATACGTTTACAAATTCTATTAAATAATCAATACATTCATCGGAAGTTCAGTTAATTGATCAATTGAGAGCTTTTAAGTTCATAAAAATAATCAATACAAACTTTGAAAGTTCGATTAAATGGTCAATACATACGCTGACAGTTCAGTTCAGGGGCCATACTTTCAAAACTCGCTAAGTGAACGTAAGTACTTACGCTCTATTTTCTTGTCTATGATTGGTGGATTTTGCTTGAAAGGCCGTCAATGATTGGAACAGTGCATAATTGTTTACAGTGCATAGTTGTTTACAGTGCATAGTTGTTTACGCAGTGCTTAGTTGTTTACAGTGCATAGTTGTGCATCGTAAACTGAGGTGCTGACTAGCACTATTGAAGCGTCAATTATCACACATCAATAATTAACAAGCACTAGTATAATAATCTATTAGAATAATAATACCGAAATTGCACATGAATGATGGAATAATTAAGCCTTAATTTAGTACACGTTCCTCACGATAAGGCGATGAAAATTTATTTAGTAACGAGGCTTGAACATGAGTATGATAGATATGATAGATAACTTACATAGAACCATGAAAGTAATCTAGGCTCGAGCCAGGACCCGATGTAACCATTGAGATGCTACGGCAGATTTTAAAATTTTCTTCATATGTAGGAAATTTTGCGAAGTTTTCCATAAAAAAAATATGATTTTGTTTCGTTAGACAAATTTTCTAAATCAATAGTAATAGCAATATTTTAGGTGTGTCGATGAAAGACCTTCACATATATATATAGACATCAGAAATAAGTATAATCAGCTGAACTATTTTTTCTCAAAATCTAACATAATGCAACTTTTTTATTATAAGCAAATAGTAAAGTAAGAATTGTACATAAAGCGACTGATGAGGAAGACTGTGCTTTAGTTGAACGTTTTCTTTATATGGCATGGAGTACATTAAAACTATCGAACAAAAATAAATATAAGCTTTAACTTCCATTTCATAGCATTTATTATGTTTATAGGAAGAAAACTGGTTGAGCGTCGCAGGAAATGAGTATATAATATATATCCATTCACAAATACGAAGGAATCCAAGGATTCATGAATTCAGTCTGGAAATCCAACAATAAATTTATCTATAATAATAATCGAGGGAAAGCGCGTCAAGCCTGCGTCGCACCAAAACTCAGATGATTCCTGGTATCATCGCTATAGGAATCAGGAATCATAGATTCCTGGTATCATCGCTATAGGAATCAGGAATCATAGATTCCTGGTATCATCGCTATAAGCTGCTGAACACCACTCCAAATTATTTATGATTGAAACAAAATAATTTTGACGTAACATGAACTTCTAAATTTTTGAGAAATCTTGTGAATACGTTGGAAGTTATGGCGGTTCTTTATGACTTTTTGGAAATATGTAAAATTGCAAGTGATTTTAGTTTTCCCGTTTCAGTGCACTGGCATCTAAGAATATCCTAGGATTAACATAACGAGATATTTACAGTTTTGAATATATTTATATTCAAATTTGAATATATTTATATATATAATACTTGAATTTATGATAGAGATTAAGAGAGCTAATTAAGTAAACTTTTAACGCATTAGCAAAGCTAATGCGTTAACGCAATTAAAATAAAACGCAATTAAAATTAAATGAAGAATAATTAAATAGCATAGTTGCACTCAATATGTTAAAAGAGACTGAAGTTAAAGGCATCTACGTTCCGGAAGAACAAATTAACAAGATTTTTTTTAGCATTATATTATGAAATCAAGGAGATAATACTCGTTCTCTTGTACTTATCAAAATAATTTCGTCAAAAGCAGGGGAATTATTTGATAAATTACAACAATAAATTAAATTGTCCCAATTAATGTTTATAAATATAGTGGATGCGCATACAGTCTACATTTTAAAGCTTCACCAGAATACAACAAGTAATAAAGGCAAATGATTGCTTAAATCGCAAATTAACATAAAAGAATTTAACATCATGGTAATATGAAGCAAATTCAGAGCTAGTATTGTCAATACTACGGTTTCAGCAACAGCCAAAAAGTGCGGCGGTTATACAAAAAACAGAGGGAGGAATTTTTTTTACTTCAACAATAGCAATTACGTGGACTCAGGTTTGGGCGTTCAGATTTCCAACAATACATTACCTTCATCAGTAAAAAAAGCCGCAAAGAAGTGAAATTAGTAATTATTAATTGAGGTGCATTCCTGGAACATCATGGCAATAATGCTCAACGATGATAATTTCGTAACTATCGATTAGTTTTCACTAGCGCAACTAATGGGTAATCATAATATCATAAATGGATAGGTCTTCAAAATTTTCTAGAAGGTAGACATGATGCCTATGTGAACTTCTCCACGCACTACATGAGGTATGTTATCATAGATCTCGTGCTTCAATAGAAACATTCGTTATTACATTGAACTTGTGAAAAGGTCAATTGTAACACAGTTTAGAACGATAAGTGACAATGTTGTTGGCAACGATGCGGCCAAATCACTGAACACCGTCTAGAATTTAAAATAAACTGAATATTCACTTTGCTTATGGACATTTTAAACTACACCAACACCGCAGATAACCGGAAATTCCTACAAAACAATCGCGTCAAAAATTGACTTGCAGCACAACGATAGAAGATCAACTACTGGTGAGACCAATGCAAGTGATACGACCATAAACAAGAATTTTTTAATACGGATTCATAAGTCCTACACGGAACAGGATATTCTCATAAAATTCATACTTAACAAGCGTTACTCGCAAAATTTTTGAGTTCATTTTGAGAACTGCTATATATAGCAGGTTAGCCACGCTTGCTCTGGCTTTATAACTCCTACACTATTGGAAACCAGTTATCCCGAATCCTGAGGCCATACTTTCAAAACTCGCTAAGTGAACGTAAGTACTTATGCTCTGTTTTCTTGTCTATGATTGGTGGATTTTGCTTGAAAGGCCGTCAATGATTGGCTGATGAACTTACGATCTCTTAACTTTTTTTTTGAAAGTATAGGCCCTGGACATTCCAGTTACCCTTGATCTCGTAAATAATAAAAAAGCTTATGTATTTTAATTGATTGAAGAAAAGATCCTTTCAAACTCACATTTGATGCATAGTAATAGAACACAGGACTCCTATATTTTTCCTGTTTAAAACAAACGGCCAAATTAAAAATTTGTATGCAATCCTTCTCTCCTTTTCCCCCAATCTTTACTATTTTCCCACTAAGAATAGATTTTAAGGCCCAGGTAATATCACGACACTTAGACAAAAATAGATTAGTTTAGGGATTAATAGTGAAGACATTAAAGTAAGACCAATCTCTAAGTATGTGACGATGACGACATTAAATGAATACGTATATTTTTAGGAAGTGTTAATAAAGGCTTTGCATGAATATGAATCTTTAGGCACGTGATAATGACGGCTTTGAATGAATACGAATCTTTTCACTGTTAGAAAAAACGGTGAAAAAACGGTCTCACTGGCGTTCTAGTGGCCGGTCGCCCCGTGAAAATAAACTGTTTCGCCGTTTTTATCAGATGTTTTACAGATTTCTAGTGTTAAATTGGAATAAAAACGGTGACACGATGTTTCTTTTCACGTGCCGACCGGCCACTGAAACGCCGGTAATACCGTTAACGTGAATTTTTCTAACAGTGCAGGAAGCAATATTAGGGGCTTTGTCAACAATGAATAATGAAGATAAAATTCGCTGCGCAAATGTTGTACATGAATAGAAATAAAAAAAGTAAAAAACGAAAAGAAATTGGTTTCATAAATCACGCAAAAATTAAAGGAAATGAAATTTGAAGAACGAAACCGATATATAAACAAGAATCCAGGTAAGAAAAAAAACGTGTACGTATAATGAGCTTTCGTGTATATGAAACTACAACATATAAAGGGCGGAAGAAAGAACTGTGGAAGTGAATTTTTAGATGAAATCTAGTTGGTTGGTGAACTTAATCAAAATGTGTTGAATTTAATCAAAACCCAAAGTACTTCTGCATTTCACCGACATTTAGAGAAGCAGCTGTGAGCAATACCACTATTATAGGCCAATAAGCTCCTCCATTTGTGAGCTTTACTTTTACTGATAAATTTACTATTTTACCGATAACAATTTATTATTCTTGAAGAGTATGCAAGCAATGAGAGTAAACGAAACGATACGCGCAGCAATAAGTTAAATTATAATAATTGGTATTGCGAAGGCATGCAATGATGTAGAGAACACGCGCCCGCTACACTGTTAGAAAAAACGGTGAAAAAACGGTCCCACTGGCATTCTAGTGGCCGGTCGCCCCGTGAAAATATACTGTTTCGACGTTTTTATCAGATGTTTTACGGATTTCTTTTGTTAAATTAGAATAAAAACGGCGACATGGCGTTTCTTTTCACGTGCCGACCGGCCACTGAAACGCCGGTAATACCGTTAACGGGAATTTTTCTAACAGTGTATGAGTATACCGCTCGCTCCTTACATCGTCGGGATAATGAAGTCTTACAATCTCCTTTGACCGGATATTAAATTAAAACAAATACATGAGACTTGAATTGGATCCTGACTACTTGCCAGTGTGAGTTCTATAAATTAAGCCGTATATACTTGAGACTTGAATTGGATCCTGACTACTTGCCAGTGTGAGTTCTCGGAATGTATAATGCGCGTCTGCAAATCTTGTTCTCCGTTTTTAACCTACAAGTTTACCTGAATTAAAATCATCAAAGCAAGAATTGGGGAATTGATTGCATATAGAAGCTTCTCACTACACAGTCATCGACGATAATTTTCTGATTTGCGACAGACATTTTTGTCAAGGAGCGACAACAAATTTGTTGCATTAAATACGCGACAAAACCAAATCAAAATCAAAAAGCAACATCACTGGTTCAAGTCAATCAATTCTAAAAGTAGCGATGGTCACAATTCAAAATATCAATCACGATCTACCAGCATAGCAGTTGAAAGTCATTGTTCAGAAACCGAAAATGCATCAAGTGCATAGCAAAAATACTACAGGAACTCTAGCAAGTGTATAAGCCTGAGAAACCTACTGAAGAATTGCACGTCGTTTGTAAACTGCCAACGCTCACCTATAACGGAAATACGCCAAAAAATAACTAATACGAATGTTCATTGGTGCATACATACGAATATACAGAGAGCACCAATATGAATTGTCTTTGATGAGCTACATTTGGCAAAGCTACACGAGCTAAACTTGTACGCAGTAAAAACTAAAGGTATGCAGTCGATTGGGAGAGTAGCTTTCGCATCTGTAATCGAATAATAGTAGGAGGATAAAATTTACAATGATTGATGCCTATAAAAAATTTCATAGTCATTATTAATAGTGGTAATTTTTAACTTATGGTGATCAAGCGAGCGATGAGATCAAGGCAATGTTTTTAATTTTTTATTTATTCGTAATATTTTCACATCAAAACTTTTTTTCAAAGCGAACATCTCGCTTCAAGGTCGCATTGATAACAAGATGATTTTGGAACGCCAGAAATTTTCAGAGTTTTTTTTGTAAGCCCTTTCAATTTCTTTGGAGAATAATTGTAAATAAAGCATAATTTGAAACCTCCAACAAATTTAGGCGATGCGGAACACGATGGAAGATGATGGAAGTAAAAATACACTAAGCGGAACAATACATTTCCACGAATAGCCATCATTACCAACACGGGACAAAGAAATCTTCTAAATAGAATTATTCAGAGCCCGCGTAACTAGCGCCACTATTTATACAATAATAAATCTGTAGCAAAATCAACGCAACAGCGAATGACATAGTACCCCAATGATCAATGGCAGCCTTTCTATCAAAGCAACGCAATAAAGAATGACATACCCCAATGATCAATGGCAGCAGTTCTATCACTTATTATAAAATCGGCTCGGGAAAAACGTATTCAGCAATAAAGCAGTTCTATCACTTATTTTAAAATGGGCTCGGGAAAAACGTATTTAGCAATAACGTTAAGAACATAAGCCCCCGTACAAGAAGCGCAGCAGTAACCTACCCGCAGCTCGGTTGGGTGAACGACCAGGACTGCTGCCTGGGGTGCCGTACGGACTCGCTACTCCTGACACATGCACATGTACCGAGCACGTGGGTAAAATAAAAGAATTATAGTGATAAGTTACTACTAGTGAATGATGGTGATAAAAACTAGTAAAATAAAACAGAATTAAAGCGATAAATTACTAGTGAATGATGGTGATAATAGCTAATGAATGATGGTGAAGAAAAAATTGGGTAAACAAAAAATTATCCGTGATGATGATCCGTTCCAACACCGTCCGTACCTCTGTGTTATAGTTTTATGGAAAAACGTTCTGTGTTATAGTTTTATGGAAATATGTCATGTGCTATAGTTTCATGGAAATAAGTTATGTGCTATAGTTTTATGTAAATATCTTATGTGTTATAGCTTTATGGAAACATGCTATTTCTTATAGTTTTATGTAAACATGTTATGTGTTATGATTTCATGGAAATATATTACATTTGGATATGGTAGTAGCCACAATTACTCCTCAAACGATCACATCCCAGCCTCTATGTAAGCGGCGGAGACATAACGATGGTCATGGGAGTCACGAAGCTGGTTTTGTCACGGGTTTTGAATTTTCCCCAAAAAATTGCTCTAAATGAAGAAAAAAAAGACCGCACGGCAACCATTGAGCATCATCATTACGACTCAGCATTGCAAGACATCACGAATGGCCGGCAGCATGTAACATCACTCACTTATAATTATGACAACACTAATGCTCAGAATAAAGAAAATTCAGTTATAATCACACTTCAGATGCCGTTCTCTCCATCGTTCCAATATCTCGCCGTGTTAATCCATCCAACGATGTAGGATTAAATTATTATCCTTTATTATCGAGGATTTTATTATTATTTTTTTCTTTAAATTACTATGAACATTTTATTATTATCCGAGGATTCAATTATCCATATATGTTCACAATAGGATTCTTAACTCCCATCAGTGGGCTAATTTTTACACTAATTAATTATTGACGACTGATAATTATTAATTAAAAGGAAATCTCACGATTCCCGTCAGCGAGTGATGTGTAATCTTAATAAATTCTAAAACAAGTGCAGTGTCTATGCAAATATAAAGTGTTAGTTTATTTAGTTTTTTCATGCACGTAACCAAGAAAGTTATTCATGAAACAAGGAAATTATTCATGAAACTCATAACTATTCATGAAACCAAGGAAGTTATGAAAGTGAGTGTAAAACTTATGTTATTATGATGCTGAATTAATGGTATTTTAAAGAGAAAACTCAGGGCTAAGTTTATATAGTTTCGAACCAAGTGAAATGAAAACATGAAAGTAAAACAAAAATGTCAAGTGAAATTCATGTTTTTGAAAATTTTGTCCAAGAATTGGTTTTAAAATAAATATATTCTAAGAAGAAGGAGTACATGGAGAGAAAAATAAATAAGTAAGTATATTCTAAAAAAATGGGAAAAAACACCAGGTATATGCCGTTGAAACAAAGTTGATTTGACGTCATTATAGCGAAATTAACCTTATAAATCAACGTCGCTTCCTGGCAGTATCAAAATAAAAGGAAATAAAGAGGACATCATTTTCATTTTCCGAGAGATTCAGATTGCAATTGAGACGAATAATAAAGAATATAGCAATAAATAATAAAGACATGATGATTTCAATATAGAAATAAATAATAAAGCAATAATGAATTTGCGATTAAGCCGAATAATAAAGACGTGATGATTTCAATATAGAAATAAATAATGAAACAATGATGATTTCAATATAGAAATAAATAATAAAGACATAATGAATTCAATATAGCAATAAATAAATACTCACCCTTTTCCTTTCTCCGCTTCTTGCAGTCGTAGTCTAGCCTGCGCCCCTGCAGCTTCTTCCGGTGGTGCTGTACATTATTGAAACTTTATTAACTTCATAATGTGATCACACAATCATTAACTTCATAATGTGATCATACAATCATTAACTTCATAATGTGATCATACAATCATTAACTTCATAATGCGATCATACAATCATTAACTTCATAATGCGATCATACAATCATTAACTTCAAAATGCGATCATACAATCATTAACTTCATAATGCTATCATACAATCATTAACTTCATAATGCGATCATACAATCATTAACTTCATAATGCTATCATACAATCATTAACTTCATAATGCTATCATACAATCATTATACTAGACTGTTATTTCAATAATGCAATCATTATACTAAACTGATATTACAACCATTATTCATTCTAAAAATAAATTGATTAGAGAAGTGAAGAGTCCATGATGGAATAATATATTCAAATAGTACTGAATTAATTCTTAATATTATTCACACACTAACAAATAAGATGGTTATGGACACTTTAAGTAATCACACACCTAATGATAGGAAAGTTTAAATCGTTTACGTCATCTTCATTCATATATTGTTCATTATTAAGAAACTATATTCACCTGAATTTCATTCATGCATTATGCATTATTGAGAAATTATATTTATCATACCATCACCCCACTGTAGGTGATAAACTCACCATGACCTCCTTGATGTCTTTGGTGTTGAGGTTATGGAGAGGCTCCAAGAAATTCATTTTCATGTTGTCGTCCAAGCTGTACTTGATGTCAGCCACCTGCCGCATGCACTCGCCTGTCTCCACCAGCGCGTCGCCTGCAACAGACGAACGTTTGAGTGATAACGTCGCCTGCGATGCACAAACGTTTGAGTGATAAGGTCGCCTGCAACAGACGAACGTTTGAGTGATAACGTCGCCTGCAACACATAAACGTTGAAGCGACGTTGCTTGCAACGAAGAGTGAATTTTGACGGCCGATTTTGACCGAAGTAGGAAATCGCCTAATTTTTAGATGACTGGCTTCCAGGATAACCTCGCATCAGGTATTAATAGAAACATAGGACGCAACAACCGGTTTAATGACGTCAAACAGAAACAAATTCAGCGTTTTTGGAAAGATAGTTAAATTTCAGTACTGAATTCCGTAGACTTTCCAAAAATGAACTTTTCGTAGACTTTTCCAGAAATAACAATCTACATTTAATAGGCCAGATAACACGATGCGTTTTCCTGCAAGAGCTTCAACAAATTATGATTTGGCAAATACAAAAAAAAAACAATATGGAAACATGAATAATTTCAGTGGTGAAAAGGTTTTTCAATTTGTTTATGCAGAAGGAAGAACGTCCGAGTTTCGTGGAGCAGAAGATACCATCATTACATTAAAACGTAGCCTCATGTTTATTTCAAATGCATTTCAGTAAAGTGAGTATTTTCAGTGAGCTCCGATTACTTTCTCAAATAAATCAAAGAATTAAATCAAAACTTTTTATAATCAAGTGCTTCTATATAAATTCAATTTTATACAATCTAAAACTACTAAATTTTTACCTCGGCAACGCTCGCCATACTAATTATTCAAACACAAAATAAAAGTATTCAAAATAACGAAAACTTTCCTATCATCAATAGTATACCTTCTCGAAAATTGTATTTGACGATATAAAAAGGTAAACTTAGGGAGACTTAAAATTTTACTGTAGAAGCCACCAGCTAACCATCGAACAATCCAAAATGGTTAGAATCATCGACGTACCGTACAGGCTATCACCACAATTGTCCACGTACCGTACAGGCTATTACCACAATTGTCCACGTACCGTACAGGCTATCACCACAATTGTCCACGTACCGTACAGGCTATCACCACAATTGTCCACGTACCGTACAGGCTATCACCACAATTGTCCACGTACCGTACAGGCTATCACCACAATTGTCCACGTACCGTACAGGCTATCACCACAATTGTCCACGTACCGTACAGGCTATCACCACAATTGTCCACGTACCGTACAGGCTATCACCACAATTGTCCACGTACCGTACAGGCTATCACCACAATTGTCCACGTACCGTACAGGCTATCACCACAATTGTCCACGTACCGTACAGGCTATCACCACAATTGTCCACGTACCGTACAGGCTATCACCACAATTGTCCACGTACCGTACAGGCTATCACCACAATTGTCCACGTACCGTACAGGCTATCACCACAATTGTCCACGTACCGTACAGGCTATCACCACAATTGTCCACGTACCGTACAGGCTATCACCACAATTGTCCACGTACCGTACAGGCTATCACCACAATTGTCCACGTACCGTACAGGCTATCACCACAATTGTCCACGTACCGTACAGGCTATCACCACAATTGTCCACGTACCGTACAGGCTATCACCACAATTGTCCACGTACCGTACAGGCTATCACCACAATTGTCCACGTACCGTACAGGCTATCACCACAATTGTCCACGTACCGTACAGGCTATCACCACAATTGTCCACGTACCGTACAGGCTGTCACCACAATTGTCCACGTACCGTACAGGCTATCACCACAATTGTCCACGTACCGTAAAGGCTGTCACCACAATTGTCCACGCACCGTACAGGCCATCACCACAATTGTCCACGTACCGTACAGGCCATCACCACAATTGTCCACGTACCGTACAGGCCATCACCACAATTGTCCACGCACCGTACTGGCCATCACCACAATTGTCCACGTACCGTACAGGCTATCACCACAATTATCCACGCACCGTACAGGCTATCACCACAATGTTCCACGTACCGTACAGGCCATCAACACAATTTTTCACGCACCGTACAGGCTATCACCTCCACAATTATCCACGTACCGTAAAGGCTGTCATCGCCGAGCTTCTTGCCGAAGGTGATCATGGACTCGCCCAAGACGCCCTCAGGCTGAGGGTAGGTCTGCGCCTTGGCCTGCCCAGACAGCTTGCTGATGCCCTTCACCGCCGACATCTTGGCCCGGGACGCGGGGTTCGGATGCAGGAATTCCTTCGTCTTGAGCTGAATGTCCTCCACCAGCTCGCACATCACGTCCGTTTGCTGCAACATCACGTAAATATCAGAAATATGGTCATTCTATCTCTAGGGGGTCGAGAACAATTGTTCTCCACGAACCCTGCAGGGTTATGACTAATTCAGAGAACACCCCCTAACCCTGCTGTCACCACCAACCCTTAGGGGAAGAGAAGGGTGGCCTGACTACATCGTTCGGCATGGTGGCAACTAAGTGGCTTTGGCCCTCCACTGACCTCTGCAACTGCCGGGCCACGGCCCACTGATGTAGGGTATTTCTTAACCACGGCCCACTGATTAGGGTATTTCTTAACCACGGCCCACTGATGTAGGGTATTTCTTAACCACGGTCCACTGATGTAGGGTATTTCTTAACCACGGTCCACTGATGTAGGGTATTTCTTAACCACGGTCCACTGATGTAGGGTATTTCTTAACCACGGTCCACTGATTTAGGGTATTTCTTAACCACAACCCACTCATGGCCCCAGACCTAATGATACTGACCATTGTGATGATGGATGACGACTTTTATAAACCAACATCATGATCAGAATATCAACTCCAGTAGAATCCCCAAACAAGTACCAAGATAGAATATAGCAGAGTAATTTGACGTGCTCAAACCTTGTCAAATTAAGTTGCTCAACATTTTTTCAGAGACAAGCTCGTAAGCTCTTCCTATCCGCCCCTGGTCTGACCGTCCAGCGGCTAGTATACGGCACGGTCATTGGATTGGCGGCAAATTGGTCTTATAGGCACTCCGATAAATGACAAGACTTGGTCTAAATAGCGTTGCTCTTTATGGCTCTTGGGTGGGTCATGCTAACCCAGAATTAGGACCGGGAAGGAGCGTATCAGTGCTAATGCACTCATAACTCGTGCAGTGAAGTGTGAAAAAAGTGAGTCACTGTGTGGACAATGTGACCCACTAGGGCTGGTGACGAAAATATTAAAGTGAGTCACTATGTGGACGATATGACCCACCAGGGCTGGTGACAAAAATATTAAAGTGAGTCACTATGTGGACGATATGACCCACCAGGGCTGGTGACAAAAATATTAAAGTGAGTCACTATGTAGACTCGTGACAAAAATCAGAGCAGAAAGTGAAGGCGGTATTGACCGGAGCTGACCTCGACGCCCGCAGCCGCGACGACGGCCGCTGCCGCCGTAGCAACAACGCCGGCTCCCCACACTACACTCATTCATGTGAAAGGGTCACATTGTCCAAATAGTGACACACTTGCTGCTTGTAGCACTGATACGTGCTTTTACAGGATTAACGGGGTTAATATTACTCACATAAGGACGAAAGTGCATCGCTATGCAGACCAAGTCTCGTTAATTCAGACTACACTCACTCATGTGAAAGGGTCACATTGTCTAAATAGTGAGACTTGCTGCTTGTGGCACTGATACGTTGATGTGAATGGGTCAAATTGTCTAAATAGTGACAGACTTGCTGCTTGTGGCACTGATACGTTGATGTGAAAGGGTTACATTGTCTAAATAGTGACACACTGGCTGCTTGTGGCACTGATACGTTGATGTGAAAGGCTTACATTGTCCAAATAGTGACACACTTGCTGCTTGTGGCACTGATACGTTCTTTTACAGGATTAACTGGGTTAATATTACCCACATATGAGGACGAAAGTGCATCGCTATTCAGACAAGTCTAGTATAGTTAATTCAGACTACACTCACAAATGTGAATGGTTACATTGTCCAAGTAGTGACACTTTCTTACACGAGCAGAGAGCGGGAGCATCACTGATACGTTCCTAACTGGGTCAGGATAAAACAGTCACACGCAATAAATGTATGGCTTTTTTGTACAATGTCCCACTCATTTTCATAAGTGTAAAATTTCAGCGGCATTCAGCGTAACGCGTATTGACGCCATCTATTTGTTTGGCATCATTCTAGTGTGAACCACTATTGCCTAGTCATCTATTTCAGGTTTTATTGAAATTAAATTATTTAAGTGCATGACGCGCGTTATATAGATGCTACAGTAGGTAGTGAAAGGTAGAGAAGGATTAATATGCTGTTTTAAATAATAGCCGCATCTATAAAAGGTAAGACGGGCCAAGGAAAATGCGTTCATTTTTGTTTTTTTTTCAAGCTCTACTTAAAACGTACATTTTGAAAATTCTAATAATCTCCCTCCATTATTAGAGCATTATTCTCAGCTTTGCGAAAAAATATAATCTATAAAAAAATATGCTAAACAATCTGAATTAAGTCTACAGAATTTGAGACCTGGATTTTTCATGGAATAAATAGAACTGTATTTCTTCTTACTAACTCTCAATGTTCTTAGCGATGTAATGCACTAGACGGATGTGATGTAAAGAAATGATAGATGGAAGATTGCTGAGATTACTGTGCCTATGTCTATGTTTTAGAGGAGTGTAGAAATATCACATTGAAGGATACATTCTTATGCATCGTGAAAGAAAGTGTAGGAGGAGATGGCCCCATAAAAGCATTTGTCATTTTATTGAGAATGCAATTACACGAAGAAAGCATAAGATCTTATGACGCTGGAATGTCTTCGCATTCCCTTACAAGGTTGGAATTGTGGCTCGGAGACCTCAGGTCTCCTCAGGTCAGTCCTAAGGTCAGATTTTTTTTTCTCAGGTCAGATTTTAGTATTGGTCGGCCATGAAGATCATGGTCATATTTTCAACTCCGCATAATAGAAGGCTATTATATAGTCATTAAATTGAAGACATTAATTAGCATTTCCATAGACAACCTAAAAGCCTGAGGCTATTTTCGTGGCATCCAAAGAGACCATGATGCATTCAATATAAAATTTTACATCATCCTAAAACAGGAACCAAAGTAAAGGTATTAATTTTGGTTAGTATTCATTCATTTTTACTGAAATATTCAGCAATAATATTCTTTCAATCCATCCTCTTACTCCCTCTTGGCCTTCACACGATCTACAAACATATTTCAGTACTCCAAACCATAATTGCTTCAACAAAGAAACCAGCAGTGCAATCCTCGCCATTACCTCTTTGTTTGGTCATTATACCAATTTAAATCAGGTTTCATTAATAGTAATTTTACATTCTTAGTTTGGAGACTTCCGTACTTTATTTTTTGCTTACTTTTGAGATTTATTCATTGATGTTTAACATGCTAGCTGGTAAGAACTACTACATGGCACGAAGCAACTGTACACTTCCATTTCACCAAAAATGCGAGTAAATACTCGGCGTCTATATGAACAGAACATGCACAATTAAGTGATTTAGAGAATTCTAGTCACAGAGAAGCGTAGTGTCCCAGCAACCTCTTTTTCAACATAACCCTCCTGCATCACAACCCAACAATCCATCTTCCGTTCGCTACGGTATATTTCACATTTCTAAAACACCCTACAGTTCCCTCTATGCTGTATTCATAAAGACATTTATACTTGAGTATTGCTTTTACAGCTTGGGGCGGATATCGCTGGAAACACTATAAATTAAAAGAAACAACACAGGAACAAGCTAACTGTGCAATAATGTTGCATTAATGCAGCATTATATCTTTATATTAATTCCTTTCCTTTCCTGTTGTAGCTAAGTAAAGAGGAACAGCAGTTGCAGCGCACAGAATAGAACGTGAAGAATATGTTTCACATATTAATTGCCCCTTATTATATTACATAGAATAGCTAGGGTATCAACTTAAAAAGGTATCACAATTAAAAATAAATATACATATATAGAAATTTTAGGTTAGAAAATCAAGGAAATAAAAAAACGCGTCTACAAATAAAAATCAAACTCTTGGGACGTCAGAAATCCGGAGTCATAACAGCCTAACCATTACACGTTTGAAGATATTCGAAAGCTTTCGCAGATATTCTAATACCTAACAATTAATGGTACACTTCTAAATCAGTACCTATATATCCGTAATCAATGCAACAATTAAAAGCGCTTCTCTGTTGACAATCAACTGCTGAAAAAAAAAATTTAGAATGATCGCTATGAACCATCAAATGTTGTGACAGAAAGAAATAATTTTTTTAAATGTATTAACGGAAGTCTAGATAAGATAACCTAAAATGAAAGTCAGGCGCCATCTTTGTTGCAAATACCGTTCATCTTCGAGCGATATTTCATCTGATTGATATTTGCGCTATAATTCATCCGACCAATAAATATGCAATATTTTATCTGGCATATTTATTTCAGCGCGGAGTGAGAGAACAAATGACATTAAAGATTCTCGTCTTTACTCAGCAAGCATTTCCTTTCCCTAGCAATGCGAGTTTAAATCTTTACTTACAACAAAGATAATATTCATACTGAATAATGTAACAAGATAGAAATAACGAATAGAAAGCAATATGATCGCGAAAAATCGCCTAATGCCATGGATATAATTAGCATAGTGCAGAACTGCAGATCAAATTAGAAGTGATATTTACAAGACGTACTCACCCTTTCCATCTCGACGAAGTCATCGTCCAGTTTAGTTCCTTCGACCCCACCAATCTTCTCGTTCATGAACTGTGCAAAGGAGAAAATTCCTTAGTCACTTGTAGAAAAAAGTTACTAAATTATAACAGGATAACATTATACAGTTTCTATTTTTAATCATTATGATTTTTTTTCTTGAGATTTATCAAATAAAATTTTAGTATTTTCAAAATCGAACTAAATTCGCAGGATAACTAAACTAGTTAAAATGATAGAGAATTAAAGCTATTCTTTCAAATCCCTCAAATGATAATAGCCTTTATTTTGAGTTCGTATTTGCTAGAATGGAATTCTAGCAATTGCAATTTAGCCTCAAATTGCAATTACGACGCTCGGCGTAAACCGTGCATTTAAATATTCGAAACAATGAAGCGTAGTTCAACGTATTTTCATGCACGAAGAATGGTACTTTTTCATAATGAGTTCGAGATCACAACTCGCCAAAATTCTGCAAGTTGCCACAGATAAAGCAATACTTATTGCGCTTTTAATGCAGAGTGTATGACAGCCGCAGCAATCGTTTATTACAAGCTCGATCGAGAGACTGGTTTCAAGAGTCAATTAACAGGCTAGTGAATAGATTTAATTTAAAATTGTCAGGCTGATAGAATTTTCACGTAAAAAAGTAAACAATAATATGGGCTGAACTTCAGCCATTTTATCAAGTTCTCTCCAAATGAACATTGAGAATAGCAGTAATTTTCACCGACATTATATCAGTAAACTCGACAACCCATTAGGTGCAGGAAAGTATTACGTCTTCAACTGGAAGGCCTTTGGTGCATGCCGAACTTGTCGAGCTTAGCTCCTACAGCTTGAAGAGCGCCATATATAGTTCCTCAATATCAGGTATTGTAATATACTTGAAAGTATGGCCCCTGGGGCCATACTTTTAAAACTCGCTAAGTGAACGTAAGTTCTTATACGCTCTATTTTCTTGTCTGTGATTGGTGGATTTTGTTTGAAAGACCGTCAATGATTGGCTGATGAACTTACGATCTCTTAACTTTTTTTGAAAGTATGGGCCCAGACCATCGGACAGAAGCACAGCTAAGGTCAATACAAGAGAGCAGTCGTCATAAGATGAAAGGTCAAAAGCATGTCGGCATCCGCCTCTTCTCCGTCCTCATCCCTGGCTATCTCCGACCATCCAGGGCCTATACTTTCAAAAAAGTTAAGAGATCGTAAGTTCATCAGCCAATCATTGACGGCCTTTCAAGCCATACTTTCAAGAAAAGTTAAGAGATCGTAAGTTCATCAGCCAATCATTGACGGCCTTTCAAGCAAAATCCACCAATCATAGACAAGAAAATAGAGCGTAAGTACTTACGTTCACTTAGCCAGTTTTGAAAGTATGGCCCCTGGTGCAGCAGAGGAGTCTTTGCAGTACGACGCATTCAGCGCAAATTAACCAAAAGTAATGAGAAATAATAACCCATCTTACAGTCAGGAACAATTATTGTATGAGAAATAATAACCCATCTTACAGTCAGGAACAATTATTTTATTCCTTGTGGCTAGAAGTCAGTGTACGGAGACAAATATATACACTCGGAATAACATCTGGGTCATAGCGTAAACCATAGAATAAGGTTTTTTTTCGGGGTTTTAAAGCCAAACCCATTGTTTGAAAACCATAGCACAAGGGTTTTTCGGGGTTTTAAAGCCAAATCCATGGTTTGAAAACCATAGCACAAGGGTTTTTTCGGGATTTTAAAGCCAAACCCATAGTTTGTAAACCATAGCATAAGGGTTTTTCGTGGTTTTAAAGCCAAACCCATGGTTTGAAAACCATAGCATAAGGGTTTAATAAGTGAGTCTATTTCTTAACCGCAGCACGAGCAGAGAGCAGACGTTACACGTAATCGCCCTTTTGCCGGGCCAAACTGAATCAGGATGACCCACACAAGGGCTAAAGTGTATCATAATTTAGACAACGACCGGCTCATGTCTCTGAGTGTTCACTTTGTGATTTGAAGAATCGCGTCGATAATACGGTAACTATGGAGACGATTGTACAATGCGGCGATAGTTCGAAGCACGATTTTTCAGTGTAGCCGATCTTGCATCAATAGATTAAGTAGAGCGAAAATTCGGCCAATAAATACAGCAATTGCAAGAATAATGCGGATGATGAACACAGGTGGAGCCGAAAATAAAACGTTCTTCATAAGCTCAAGTAAAAATAAAGGATTTATTCTGGTCTCAGAAAGTTCAAGTTAAGATACAATCGTTCATTTTTCGGTCTATCACCACTTCAAATAGTCATTATAAACTTCATCATCCAACTCTTGCTTGAATAGGATATTTACTGTATAAAATAGGCACATAAATTCCAGACGGAACAGGAACGTCAAACTTGGCATTCAATATCCTATGTGGGCCAGACCAATATGAGCCTAGCTTGAAGATATCGATATCGTGACCTGCAGGTTCAGCTTCGACCACATTTATCGTTCATCACTAACTAATAACTATACTAGAGAATCTATAAGCAAGACTATTTGTATACAACACTCGAATTCTGACATGGGAGAAGTAGCGATGTTCAGCGTGTAAATGAATCTAAATATATATTGAGGTAGAATGAAAATAATAATTTGTTAACAATTAAATTATTAATCAAATAAAATTGTGGATCAAAAGAGATGTGAAATATGATCTTTGGTCTGCACTATAATGATTTGATATGACGATTGCACCACTACGCACCGGCCACGAAGCTAGTCAACTTCGCCACTTTGCTTTTGTTCACCAAGCAGGATTTATAGTGCATGTTTTGCAGTGCCTATTTTGTTGCAGTGCAAATTTTTTATGTTGCAGTGCATATTTTGTCCACAGACACAAAGTTGATGGCTAACATTTTCCCGTATACTTGATTTTGAACATTTTTAGAGCAGACATTTGAAATCAACTACTTTCCCACTATCAAAAACCTTGGCAAACATGAAAAAATTATTAGATACTACAGCACAAAAAAAAATCGGCATTCCGAACGCTAGTCAAAATTTCAATCTTCACTACATTGCATAGATGGCCGATCAGTCTTGAATTTTCCCTTATTCATAAAACTAATTTAACATAAACAAATATGATCAGCTTCAGATGCAACTCAACTGTACAATTATACAATGCAATGATACAAACAACGGAAGGCATGTTTTAAAATGCTTATCCGAGTACACGGTCTTTCTGTAGCTCAAATATGACTGGTTTAGCGTCATCGTTGACTTGACTGCAAACCGTCAGTGGGGCACTCAATAAACATGAGGTCATACAGCCACTCATGGGCTCATTATAATAATAATGAGCTGTACGCATTGCTCATTATCATGCTGCATGAACTGCACTCATTACTCATTAACGTGGCGAATGAGCTGCAGCTCCGTCCTTCCGTGACTTCACGGACGGACGGACGAGAAAATGCGCTCTCTGTCACACACATCAGTGAGTACTGATCTAATTTTTTTATTTAGCGCAGCCAGAATCTTAAGGAACATAGGGTGGTCTCATCACCAGCTTGCCTTTCGTCCTCACTCGACGATACGATGAAGCTGTCACGGTACAAGCAACATCTTCTTTATTCATCGCTGGATCAAAATACTAACATACAGTGGGGGGAAATAAATATTCGTACACTTGAAAAATCGTATTTTAATGTATGTAAGTACACAAACTTAACAGGAAAAGTGATTTAAATTATGTATAGAGACGCATAGTATTAGCATTGTTTTTTGTTGCATTGAGATTTAATTTCTTTTGATAGTATTTTTGAATACTATGCGTCTCTATACATAATTTAAATCACTTTTCCTGTTACGTTTGTGTACTTACATACATTAAAATACGATTTTTCAAGTGTACGAATATTTATTTCCCCCCACTGTATATCTTCGAAAAATTAGAGTAAAAGATCGAGGAGTTCGTTTCTAGTTCAACAGAGACGTCAATTTCAACAGAAACATCGAACAGATGGTAAGTAAGATATTTATTAAATTTATTATGAAATAGATCGTAAGATACAGATAATCTGACCATGAGTGAGTTAGAAGCACTTAATAATTATTACTTTTTGGTCAATTGATGAGACTCTACTTGTGAAAAGTATAGGCGAACGCAATATTTCCACTCCTACTTGCAGTATTTCTATACTACTCGTATTTTCGAAATGGACAAGAGAGAAAAAATGCATCTTTCCAACATGTAAAAGTCCTCAAAATTACAGAAAATAACAAAAAGCAAGTAGCTAGAACGTGCCAACGATGAGGGCATTGAATTCCGCTCTTATTTCCATCAATCATGCAAATGCATGCAAATCATAGAAATTTCCTCAGGCCTCTATAGTTAGATTTCAGAGCCGAAATTCGTAGACGAGTCATGACATTTGTTAATGAAACATATCCTAAGTAATTCGAACTATAACTTCCATCATGAGAGATAAAGACGGCATTGGAGCTTTCCTGCCAAAGTTTGCACGAAATTTCTTGGATAACTTACGTACATAAAATGCCAATTAAAAGTCCAATTACTATGAGTCAAGTAGAATTCAATTAATCGAAGAGTTAAAGTTTTTTATTAACTTGAAACAGATAGCAAAACTCGCATCTTATTTATTTACAGCCCTTGCCTTATGTTCCCAGCAAATGCACAAGGTCGCTCTACGGATATTTTTTATACTAGGATTGCATAACATGAACAACTGAGTAAGTTGGGATAACCAAATGCGCCAATTTTTTTTATAATATTGCTAAACTAAAAAATTATTTTTACGCATATTACAAAACTTCAAAATAAACTTTCTTCAGCAATACAAATTCATACGAACGTTCGATTAAGAAATTTATCACTTTTACAGGCAGTAATGCTCGATTTTATTTCAGTCTGCGATAAACTGAAATGAACATATAATTATATAAAAACTTCAGCTTTGCATTTTACTGGATCACTTTTACGGGCAGTAATGCTCGATTTTATTTCAGTCTGCGATAAACTGAAATGAACACATAATTATAAAAAAAAACTTCAGCTCTGCGTATATAAGCGTCCATATTTGGCACGAAAGTAAGAAAAAATTCCTGTTTGTTGTTTGCATCCAAAGCACCAAAAACAAATCCTCATCGCAGTATTACTACAAAAAAAAACATATAAGAAATACTTATTTTCCAGCACAGAAATCCCAAGTAAAGTCTTGCAAACGTGGAAATAATTTATGAATATTCAGAGAAGTGTTGCAGCAAATACGCACTGCTGCAGCTCCATGGCAGAATTTAATCTACTAGATCTACCAGGAATTTAAAAGTAAAGAAAATAGTCAAAAAGTTCACCATTTCTTATAAGCGAAAACGTTTCGGAGTCCAGCTCCATCGTCAGTTCAAAACTTAGAACACAAGTACAAACAATTAGTAGCCTAAAATTCACATTAAAACAATTCACCTAAACTTGAGGACATTAGAACTAAAATCGAAGATAACAGAAATAAAAATGAGATAACATAACATGATAACACTAGATCTTAGATACCAGTCAGTGCACTCAGACGAATGAATGGGTAATTGAATATAGTTCGTTGTTCACACACATTCTGCAGGTAGCACTAATATTACCCTTTTTACCAAGCAAAACTGGGTCAGGATGCCCCACACAAGACCGAAAATTGCATCAATTTTAAGACAAATTCTGACGTATATTTCTATGAGTGGACATAAAGAATCGACTAATATTTACCCCAAAAATAGCAGATGATTACGATTCAGGTCACTTCACGAAGGCTAAGCAAGTGGATGCAAAATAAAATTGATTTAACTAGAGGTTTGTCAGGTAAATAGTGACAACTTTAAACTTGGTCCAATCGGTTAAGTTAAAAGTTAGATCAAGTTACTTGAAGACCACGTAGTTGGCAGCTTGTAAAGGACTTATCTCGGCTCAAGCTGGCTGCATATATAAACTTATTGCTTTAAAAAATATATATTTAAAAATATATGCACAAACTAGATAGCTGATCCATGCAGACTGAAGGTGAAATATATTCTTATCTGGGCACAAAAAAAGTAATTTAATATTATTATAAGCTCTAACATCAATGAATAGGATGGAATGTAAAGGATGAACTTGCATAATTATCTGAAACCATAAAATTCCGAATAGCCAAGCAAGGCGCTGTGCAAATATTCCGGAGAAATTTTGTTTCAAGCTTGGGAAAATTTTTTTAAAAAATTAAATAAAAAACATAGAATAATCTATGTATAATATACTTGTTGAATAATAAAGTATTAGAGGACAATTAAACTCAAAACTTTTGATTAAACAGCCAAATATATAAAAAAGACAATGGCATCGAAAAATACAAACCGGGAAAATTGGCGAACATCGCTATTGTTTCAATGTGAAAAATTTGTGAACGTACAATAGCTCAAAAAAACTGAAACAAGGTTGAAGGTGGAAAAATTATTAAGGAATGAATGCAAAATGAGCTCTCAGACGCTCTTGATTTCGTTTAGAAGCTGGCGATTCGACGCTTCACTTCCAAGTTAAAATAAGAATCGATGAGTAAACATAATCCTTACTTAATCCTAATCAAAGGCGGTGCCATCAAAAAAGGTAACGTGTTGGTAATTCTGTCAGCCAATGACTCATGGCCTTTCAGGCTGAGCCTTCAATAAAAAATCTGCCGATACGTGTACTTACAGCGCTGTGGTACTGCTACGTGTAATGTAATAGTTTTAATAGTAATTCTGGCAGTAATTTAACAGTAAATGAAAAATTAGTTTCCAATAATTCGATTAACTTCTACTATTAAAAATAAAATATAAAAAAAATAGTTTTAACCAGAAAAGTTGGAATCGAACGGCGTAGCTCGCATTAGTTGAGAACAATCGTGAATATTGGATGAAAAGTTTAATTATAGCATTGCTTGCAACGTGGTGGTGATGCCGGCGATGGTGACCGGCAAACTGGAGCTCATATTGATCGCCGCGACCAGACGCCTAGCATCGGCTTCCCTCTCTTACCCTCGGCCGTACCTCCCCTCTCTTACCCCTCGGCCGTACCTCCCCTCTCTTACCCTCGGCCGTACCTCCCCTCTTACCCCTCGACCGTACCTCCCTCTCTTACCCTCAGCCGTACCTCCCCTCTCTTAACCCTCGACCGTACCTCCCCTCTCTTACCCTCGACCGTACCTCCCCTCTCTTAACTCGGCCGTACCTCCCCTCTCTTACCCTCGGCCGTACCTCCCCTCTCTTACTCCTCGGCCGTACCTCCTCTCTCTTACCCCTCGACCGTACCTCCCCTCTCTTACCCCTCGGCCGTACCTCCCCTCTCTTACTCCTCGACCGTACCTCCCCTCTTACCCCACGGCCGTACTTCCCCTCTCTTCCCCTCGGCCGTACCTCCCTCTCTTACCCCTCGACCGTACCTTCCCTCTCTTACCCTTCGACCGTACCTCCCTCTCTTACCCCTCGACCGTACCTTCCCTCTCTTACCCCTCGACCGTACCTCCCCTCTCTAACCCCTCGACCATACCTCCCCTCTCTTACCCTCGGCCGTACCTCCCCTCTCTTACCCTCGGCCGTACCTCCCCTCTCTTACTCCTCGACCGTACCACCCCTCTTACCCCACGGCCGTACTTCCCCTCTCTTCCCCTCGGCCGTACCTCCAATCTCTTACCCTCGACCGTACCTCCCTTCTCTTACCCCTCGACCGTACCTCCCCTCTCTTACCCCTCGACCGTACCTCCCCTCTCTTACCCCTCGGCCGTACCTCCCCTCTCTTACCCCTCGGCCGTACCTCCCCTCACTTACCCCTCGACCGTACCTCCCCTCTCTTACCCCACGGCCGTACCTCAAACTCCCCTCTTACCCCTCGGCCGTAACTACCCTATCTTACCCTTGGTCGTACTTCCCCTCACTTACCCCTCGACCGTACCACACGTTTTACCCTCGTTTCTTGCAACTTCTACCATGCCGCTCAGTCCTCACAATTCAGTCTTTTCCTTATTATATTTGACTACATAATTCATATTCCCTGCCTGCTCACAATATCAACTGATCACAAGTCATATTTTCCGAATGCTATCTTCAAGAAACAACTTGAGGCAGACAATAGCGATACCAAGACACGGTGGCCAACGCCTACACAATCAGAGATTCTGGTGCGCTCTATTCTCGTAACACTAGAAATTTTCTGGAGTCAAGCTCAGAGTAACTCCGTAGAGTTGTTTACGAGTCATTCGAACGTTTGCTATCGCCAGAAAAAACAATAATATCACATTTATATTATTAACGTAAGCTCTATTAATCTAGATTAATTATCTACGAATTTATTATTCAAATAATGAACTAAATGTATAACTGATAAATCCTTCGCAATAACGGGATAAGAATGTAATACGATCAACAAGTAGCGTAGAATTGCGAAATTCGAGAATCTGCTAGCGGAACTTGACTCAGATTGACCGTAGATTTGTTAAATGGTGCTGTTAAGTTTGTTATATATATATAAATATATCTATGGATTGTAGAATTTTTTTTAATGGCATTCATGTTATCATGTTATTGGCCTGATGTGGCGACAGGCCACATCAGGCCTATATACACTACAGCGCCGAGATCACTATATATGTTATGTTATGTTTCATTATGACTATCGCACACCTTCAAAAACACGAACAATCTTTTATCAAACACCATCAAGTTTATGATCTCACACCATCAAGAGCCGCTACATCAGTTATATCGTACCATCGAATGACCACGCATCATCAAATGGTTACTCCCATCACGCGCCATCTTACGAAACATCAAGCTTGATGTCATGTCATGAGATCAAGTATATACTTAGTACGTACAGAGTATCCACGACTATACTTAGATTACATATGACTTTCGGCCGTGCTATCGAAAACAGTTCGTAGCCCCATCTGTTAATTACAGATGGCTTTTTAAAGGCCAATTCACCAATCATTGTCGGTATATCGGCCGCTACGTGTACTTAGGCCGCTACGCGTACGTAGGCCGCTACGCGCACTTAGGCCGCTACGCGTACTTAGGTGAGTTATGACAATACGGTCACAGCACAGGATGCTTCAGGTCTGCCCCCCCCCCCGCGACAGTGTAATGAAGTGCTTGCGATCACGGCGGCACTGGGGGAGAGGGAGCAGCCTGCCACCTTCTCATGATGGTTCTTACAAGCGCAGCCCGGAAGTTATAGAACAAAATTCCTCCAGAGAATTCTAACGAGGAGGTCAAACTTGTTGCACATCCGGGTCGTTTGGATGATAAGCCTCTTGCGTATATCTCATTGCAGGATTTATTACAAAACTTTGGGTTATGCGTTACTTCTCTGTAGCCCAAACAATATGGAATTGGTTAATATGTTTTTTATTTTGTTCTGTATAATTAGCAGCAGCAAGCTGCTATTCGCGTTAAGCTGTTACGACGTTAACCACACAAATCAGTACTTCTGATTAGTTCCATGATATACCCGCTTTGCATTTGTACTTCAGCTGTTCATTCGAATTTTTGCCTCATTTTTCAAAAGAATAAAATGTTCGAGTATTAAACAGAGTACCACTTGTTGATGTAACAGTATTCAATTTTTAAACGGTTTATTAGATACTTGTTTTCCTTGTTCATCGTCATAAATGTCAGCGTTACGATGTGGAACGGAGTATTGTTCGAGAGCTTTGCAGACATATGGAGAGTTTTGCATCAGCTATACATAGCGGTGTCTATAATTAGCCTTATAATATAATTAGCCATATTTCATGTTTCCATTACACATATTATATAGTGTTGTCTCATAATAAATATAAATATTACATAGTGTTGTCGCATTGCCTATTTCCTATCGTGTGGTATCATTAGTCGTTTTACTCTACGTATAGTCTCACTGGTTAAAATACTCAGCATTCCTCACTAATCCATTTAATTATTAATTAACACGTAAAATGGGAACAGACTATATATTAGGATAAGTACACGTCACTCACTCACAATAGTGAACACTTTCAGCCCCGTTAACTAAAGTGGATATCATAAACAAACTTCACGACATGAAAAAATTGATCATTTATATATATATATATATAGAGTCCCAATTCTCAGAAAAATGAAGGAGCAATATTGTCGTAATAGTGACACGTTCTGCACGTAGCACTGATACGACCTTTTGTCGGGTCAAACTGGGTCAACCCATACAAGGCAAAAAGTGCATCGCTATTTACTCACTTATTTCTCTGAATGGGTCATGGTAAAGATTTATGTCAGTTCTCACCTGATTAGCCTTGTTGATCTGTTTCTTGAGTCCCGCGAACGCCATCATGGATGTATGGCTCTTGTCAGTAGTAAGCGAAGAAAATCCTGTAGGAATTGGCGAAGAAAACGCGTCTTTCTCTCCGAAATGTCGCTGAAAAAATGCGGCCCTGGTGGATTCGTCAAACTTTTATTTGACGAACGTCCTAGAGTTGCTCACAAACAAGCCACGTGATTTGGGACACTAAAAAGATGTTTTTTAAATGAAAGTTCGTCACAAACTCAAGGCGGAAATTCACTTCACTGATTCACTCAATATTTCTTCTCAAGATCAGTGCAAAGGAATTACGTAGAGCTACAAACACGAGAAGCTACAAGGCTTCTAACTAATGAGCTATACGAATACCTGTAGAAGAGAAAGCGGTATTAGAACTGAGGTTAGTATCAACATTACCACTAAATAATACTTAGAAAACAAGAGGATACCACTGAAAATAAATAACCAATATTTTTCCATAACCTGACATTTTGTGGAGACATCATCAAGGAATAACTCACGTACAATGTGTAAAGTAATAGTAAAAATTTACAAGAAAGAACCCTGAGTCACGAATATAAAATATTACAATTATTTACGATGCACAGTAGACTCAATACCGTACAAAACTCCCAGGAAACACCAATGCGCCTATACTTTCAAAAAAGTTAGGAGATCGTAAGTTCATCAGCCAATCATTGACGGCCTTTCACGCAAAATCCACCAATCGTTGAGAAGAAAATAGAGCGTAAGTACTTACGTTCACTTTGCGAGTTTTGAAAGTATGGCCCCAAGATCTTAAGAGAACCAAGTTAAGTCATCCAAGAGGCCGACGCTGCATTGAAAATCCATTAAGCCTAGCAAACTTTGCCATTTTCCGATAATCGATAATCAAAAATCGAAGTTCCGGCATTGACCAGATGAGGTCATTACAATCTGTATTACACGAGTAAATAATGAGCTTTCAAAAGCATGCAATATTACACTTAAAATAATGAATGGGTAAGTGTCGGAATAGTGACTTTCTGCAATTAGTACGGCTACGTCAGATTGCAAGGCCAAATTGGGTCAGAATGGTCCATTCAAAGGCAAAAAATTGATTGTTATTGGGACACTCATATCACTCATTTCTAGGAGTGTAGAGTTAATAATTTAGACTGTACAGAATATCATATTATGCACAGCATTGACTGTACAGAATATCACATTATGCACAGCATTGACTATAAAGAATATATAATGCACAGCATTGAAGAGGGCTGCCTTTAAAGCCAGCCGCGCGCCGACGGCTACACTGGCAGCAGCGCCTCCCGTCCTTCATAATTCATCTTTAAAAGCCACCTCCGGGCAACGTGCAGCTGCGAGAACACGGTTACTATGATAGCTTAACTAGTACTGTTCCAGCTCTCAGCTCGTTAACGGTCAGCTGTTAACTGTTAACAGTCAGCTCTCAGCTATTGCTGTTGCAGCTCTCAGCTCGTTAACGGTTAACTGTTAACAGTCAGCTCTCAGCTAGTACTGTTCCAGCTCTCAGCTAGTACTGTTCCAGATTCAGATCGTTAACGGTCAGCTGTTAACTGTTAACAGTCAGCTCTGACACCGTATCATAAACTATAGGCACTGAGCTCTGACTTAACAAGCTGTGTTACAAGCTATTGGCTTTCTCTCAACACTCACCATAATCAAATATAATCGAACCAACTGAATGCTTCCTCTACACCCACCGACGACTTCGAATAGCATTCACCACTCACTAAATCAGCATGAAACTAAGGCAAATTGTTGACCAGCAGAAAATCTGTATTTTGGTAAGGGAATTATTGCGCAGTGTTGCAGTTGTTAGCCGGAATTACGTTCCGCTAGAAATGCACGATGACAGCTTAAGAAAGCTTACCTTTTGTATTACGGAGCTGTCAGACTTCTGAAATTGAGAAACAATAACGTCGAAGCCTCAATAATTATCCAAATTTTGTGCAGAATTATTTTCGATTAATCTCAGCAAAACATAGTATAGATTATCTTCTACTTTAGCCATGAAATTATATAAAAATTAATATACCGGCAAATTATATCAAAAAAGAAGTGAAATTATTCGATTTTGAGATGAAGATTATGAAATTACAGAGAAAATACGTCGTGAACTGAGCAAAAATGAAGCTAATAACATTCACGTTCTTCAATCTGCAGAGATTATAAGTGAATGACCGGCAGCCGACCTTCACTCATTGAATGCTAATCAAGCACTGAAAAGTGATTTTAAAATATGTTTCAAATAAGAGAAGCGTACGAATGCGTTATAAGAAAGAACAAACAACAGTAAAGCCGAGCGTCACCACTTGAGCAGTTAAGGGAACCTCGCTGCCGCTCTTCAGGGGGCATCTCAGGACCTGATTTAGTTCCTTTCAGCGAGAAAAATGTGGCGCGCGGCACACGGTACACGGTGCACGGTTAGTTCGTTGCATACGATGCGGGATACGAGATGTGCGGCACAAGGTACGCGGTACACGATTAACGGTACGCAAGACACGGTACACGGTGCACGATATACGGCTCACGGTAAGTTCGTTGCATACGGTGCGGGATACCAGATGTGCGACACAAGGTACGCGGTACACGATTTACGGTGCGCAAGACACGGTACACGGGGCACGATACACGGCTCACGGTAAGTTCGTTGCATACGGTGCGGGATACGAGATGTGCAGCACAATGCACGCGGTACACGATTTACGGTACGCAAGACACGGTACACGGTGCACGATATACGGCTCACGGTAAGTTCGTTGCATACGGTGCGGGATACCAGATATGCGGCACATACGCGGTACACGATTTACGGTGTAAATCGTGTTATACATTAAAACAGTGCGAGACGATATTTTCCACTGTTTTTTTATGAATAAAGTACGAAAAAATATGGAAAGCACGAATTAATCTGCGTCCCTGTACATGATTCAGTTGGTGAACATCAGAACGTCTTGGGACTTTGATCCTTTGACTACGAAGTCCTTACTCATCATAAGGTAAGGTGTGTAAGACATGGTGCGCAGCTTATACACAAACCGCGGCACACGGCACACGGTATGTAATACACGGCCAAAGTGCCGTGTGAGCACCACAAAAGTTACCACTTGAGGCGTCAGGGAAGACTGTAATGACCGCTCATCACAACGAAGGCAGTGACGTAGTAGTTGGGCAGCTCCATTGAAACTTCGTCAGAGTTTAATCCGCTGCAAGTGAATCATGTTTGTGCGAACGTTCATCCGATCCATTAGGTACGTTTTTAACAGGTGAGGCTGTGAGAGGAAGAATGAGCTCAGATAACGCAGGTCTGGTGCTGCTGTACCCAAGAAGCCTGGGCCAGCATTGTAATAAGTAAGCCTGCTTTTTCATTCATTAACACCACAATACAATTCGTGTTCTGCAAATATATTTTGAGGTAACTTCAGAATTAGGGGGCGTCGAATTCTTGTCTTCTGCTTTTGAACTATAAGTTGATTTTCGACTACAGCAAACAAGGCGATAGGTACTGCACAAGTATTTATCATTCCCGATCTGAATCTGCACGCAACGTGACATTTAATATTGAAGCGCCTAGACGCGAAGCTCAGTAAAACAAACTCTTTGAGTGCAAACTACCTTATTTACGTACAAACTACTCTCTTTGAGGACAAGCTACTACCATCTTCTCGCCGAGGTTATTAAGCGACAATCGAAGTCAAGTGGACTTTAACAACAAGCATTTGCACACGATGCATAAAGACACCTCATCTAACATCCCACAACTATCCTTCTAGTAAAATGAATAAGAAGAGTTCATTTTAAACGCTTTACACATCAGGATCCAAACAAGAATTGCAGTACCGTCTCGGCGACACATATTTACGCAAGTTCCGGGTGGCGAAGCGTGCACAGTCGAGCTTGCGTGATTTCCGTAGTTACCACATTCTTACGAATACAAGATCATCACGAACACTACGTACACTAGTCTCTAGTGATCGAATGGATCAACACATTGCATGGGATAGATATCTAAACTTTACTTCCAATGAATTTTTCTGGAACGACTAGAACGAAAAATTGTCAATAATGGAATAAATAATCAATCTGACTGAACAGATTGAGCAGCTTTGGCGGTGGCAAATATTATACAATAAAGTGACTATTTAGCGCTGAACCAGGCACCGAAGAGGGCATTAGCGATGGCACGATAACGCTGAACTCGAGAGGGCGCCACTAACAGGGGCGGGGGTCTACACAACAGACATCTCGAGGAACGGAAGGAGCGACACCCACCTCACACGGCGGCGCGCCGGCCCACACTGACACCAGACACGTTCCGGCACTCAAGCTCCAGCCGCCGAGGGGAGGAGACGTGGCCAGTGAGGGAAGGGGTCGTGAACTATTGTTATATCTATTTAGAATAGAATAGAAGTGTCGGCGCTGAAGAAATAGGCCCATGGCCTGTTGCCGATTCTTGAACTTTTCGTGACATGATTCACAAGGGATCCGGCCTTTGGCATCCGATTCTTCCATAACTGACGATTTATTGAGATAGCTGCTGGACTTATTGCCTGCATGGTCGGTAATTTGCTGGGCATTTTAAGACTGAACATATGTTGTCTAGTATAATTTGAATAAAAACGGGATACAATTGAATGCCAACCACAGTATGTTATAAACTATTATAAAGAAATATAAACGAGATATGATAGAATGTGAACCACAGGATGTTAAAAGCCTTTACTATAATATAGGAGCTGGACACGATAGAACGAAAACCAGAATATGTGGAGCCCTTTACAATAAAATAGCACGGGATACGAAAATCAGAGTCAAACGCAAGCAAAATAAATAAATAAATAAAACAAGAGCATATCATTATCTAGAATTGAGATCCAGTAGATTTCGTACGTAAAGTGGAGATGGTAAGAAAATGAAGTGCAACCGGCACACAAAAAAAAGAACGGGTCAAATTGTGCAAACAGGGACACTTTCATACCCACGGCGGAAGCAGGGAGCTGACGTGCCTCTGATACGGCCGTTTCCGGGCCAAAATATGTCAGGATGGTCCACACTAGGGAAAAATATAACTCAGTACTCACAGCTGTGAGTGACAGAGAGCGCATTTTCTCGTCGACGAAAACGTGAAGTCACGGACGGACGGACGGACAGACAGACGGACGGAAAGACGGACGGACGGCCAGACAGACAGACAGACGGACGGCCAGACAGACGGACGGACAGACACGGACAAACGGACAGACGGACGGACAGACAGACGGACGGACAGACAGACGGACGGACAGACAGACAGACGGACGGACATGACGAGCACAATAGCGCCTTTTTTCCATAAATGAGAAAATGCGCTAAAAATGCATCGATCCCTGAACAAAGTCTCACTGAATTCTCCGAGTATATACATTTTTATATATAGTATAAAGTATAATTATTATAATTATTCCAAGTATAATTTATTCCAAGTATACATTTCTGTGCAGTGACGTGTAAGAGGAGTCAGACAGCGTGGTCAGCGGCTGACGAGAGAGGCGGACTGACAGTTCATCACGAGTGCGGCACATTCAAATATCAATACTAATTAAATGTACAGCAAATATCAGAGGATTGAATCACATTTAATTCAACGAAGGTTCCATATCATAACGCTGGCATGGCGATGAATAAGGAAAACAAGTATCTAATAAATAATTTAAAAATTGAATAGCGTTACATTAACAAGTGATACACTGCTTAATACTGAAATATCTTATTCTTTTGATAAAATGAGGCATAAATTTGAATGAACAGCTGTAGTACAAATGCAAATCGGGCATATCATGGAACTAATTTACAATAAATAAATTCAAATAGAAATCAAACCAAAGTCATTTGAATATGATGAATGGAATTCACATAAAATCAAATTACGGTAAGATAAATAAATATAATAGTAGTAAAATAGTACAAACCAAATAGAAGCGTAATAAATAAAATAGGATGAGAGTCAAAAATAGAAAGCAGCTCGAAGTCAAATAAAAAAAATCAAATCAAAGTCATACATAAATCAAATCAATGTCAAATAATATAGATTTCGAATGAAAAACAACTCAAAGTCAAATAAATAACACTATAAATAAATAACGAAGATCAAATGGGAATCAAAAAGAAGCCTTTAAAGCCTTGCGTAGCGCAGGAGGCAGCAAAGGACCCTCGCATTGCGGGAGGCCAATATTAAGTTTGGCCTCAGCAAACTAGGACAACTTTTGTGCCTGTAGTTTGGGGCACAGGCAATACTGCGCGCCACAACAGCGCAATACTGCGCGCCACAACAGCAAACAGCGCAATACCGCGCGCCACAACAGCGCAATACCGCGCACCACAAAAGCGCAATACTGCGCGCCACAACAGCGCAATAGCGCGCGCCACAACAGCGCAATACTGCGCGCCACAACAGCGAAATAGCGCGCGCCACAACAGCGCAATACTGCGCGCCACAACAGCGAAATAGCGCGCGCCACAACAGCGCAATAGCGCGCGCCACAACAGCGCAATACCGCGCGCCACAACAGCGCAATACCGCGCGCCACAACAGCGCAATACTGCGCGCCACAACAGCGCAATAATAGGATCCCAGAAGGCTGGCATACTGCAGCAAAAATAATGTAAAATTCTTCCTTTTTACATAGGGAAACGCATTCGAAATATGTAAACATAATTACGTAAGCTATGCCGTTTACATGGGATCCATGCTTGTCTCATCAGAGCAGATGTTATCACAATTCAAATTAAAATGTCACTGCTCTGATATGCAGCAAAATAAGAGCGAATATTCATCTTTAACGGATTTTTATTTTGAATTTCGAAGATGTAACCTACATACGAGGGCCCAAATTTATGCTTCTTGTCGAGATTGAAGAATGTTCTTGGTTTGAATAAAGAAAGCATTTGGTGTTTCATATAATATAGTAAATAGTAATAGATGCTTCCTTCTTCCCTGATAAAAACTATTCTAAACGTGATCAACTTCGTCACATGCAGAATATGCCGTAAAAATTCATCAACATTTTTTCATGACCAAATATTAAAACTTTTGTATAGAAACTTGAGAACCTCAAGGGGATGACATTTTTCCCAATTGCCAATTCAAGGCCAACAAATTGAAAAACTTCCAATAAAAGGCCAACAAATTCCAGAACTTCCAATGAAAGGCCAACAGATTCCAGAACTCCCAATAAAAGGCCAATAAATCCCAGAACTCTCGATTAAAGGCCAACAAATTCCAGAATTTTTTTCGAGGTCAACAAATTTCAGAAATTCCAACTCAAGCCAACAAATTCGATGCCAACAAATTCCAGAACTTCCACCTATAACTACATTACTATTCCAACTACATACCAACAAATTCTAGAACTTTAAATTCGAGTGCAACAAATTCAATAATTTCCAGCTAAAGCAACAAATTCTAGAGATTCCTTTTCAAGGAACCTATTACAGGGGCCATACTTTTAAAATTCGCTAAGTGAACGTAAGTACTTACGCTCTATTTTCTTGTCTATGATTGGTGGATTTTGCTTGAAAGGCCGTCAATGATTGGCTGATGAACTTACGATCTCTTAACCTTTTTAGCGCATTTTCTCATTTATGGAAAAAATGCACTATTTGTGCTCGCCATGTCCGTCTGTCTGTCTGTCTGTCCGTCCGTCCGTCCGTCTGTCCGTGACCTCAAGTTTTCGTCGACGAGAAAATGCGCTCTCTGTCACTCACTGCAGTGAGTACTGAGTTACATTTTTTTCAAAGTATGGGGACAGGCCCACAAAATTCATCAGTGTAAATTCGTGGCCGGCGTCGGCGGCAGAAGAATGAAGGAATTGTGACAGCATGTAGCGGCGCTCACGCCCCCCTGAGCGCCATGACCGCTACAGAGCACGACAGACAGTGTCAGCTTCTGGCACTGTGCCAGGCGCTCGGCTGCTGGACCTCCAGACTTGCTGGTACCGATACTTATTGTCGTACACTTAGCTGCATACACTAACACTGGCACCGCTCACTGAACACTTTGTATTGAGTATCTCACACTGGCACCGCTCACTGAACACTTTGCATTGAGTATCTCACACTGGCACCGCTCACTGAACACTTTCCATTGGGTATCTCACTGTTAACTGGATACACTAACACTGGCACCACTAACTGAACACTTTGCATTGAGTATCTCACACTGTTAACTGGATACACTAACACTGGTACAAGAAGAATTAAAAAGAAATGCAAAACATAATAATTTTTACAGTGGAGAGTTGAAATACATTTTTTGATGGAATAGGTATTTGGTTGGCGAAAAAGCCGTATGATGAGCAATATTTTGGTCAGTTAGAAGGCTTTAAAAAAAGCTCAAAATAAATTTCTTTCTATTAAATGCAGGTCACTACGTAATTTGTTCAAAGAATTTCGAGTATTTTGTACTAAAAAATAACATCTAACAGTAAATTCTAATATAAATAATTTTTAAACAAAATACCGTTCCGTAGTAGTACTGCCCAATTTTGAGATACATTTGGAAACTCATCTGCTATTACAGCAAATTCTGAGAGTTGAACAGCGAACGTATGCATTATACTAGGAAGTATTTCCCGCGCGCAATACAGAAGATAACGATCAGTAAATTATGAACATGGAACATATATATACGTACGTCTGAAGGCTAAATACGCCTAAAAGCGAAAAGAGGTAAGGCCGCGTGGCCGCTACACGCTGCGTCATACTGATACACGCTGCGTTATACTGATACACGCTGCGTTATACTGATACACGCTGGCGTTATACTGATACACGCTGCGTTATACTGATACACGCTGTCGTTATACTGATACACGCTGTCGTTATACTGATACACGCTGTCGTTATACTGATACACGCTGTCGTTATACTGATACACGCTATCGTCATACTGATATACGCTGTCTTTATATTGATACACGCTGTAGTTATACTGATACGCTATCGTGCAGTCGTTATACTTATACGCTGTCACGCTGTGGTTATACTGATTTATTTAAGCAGTCGCGCCTATCGTTTCCCCGAGTCTCGTTCTCGTCTAACGTCGTTCAGATTGTCCACTTTCTATCTTTTCGTGTATTACTCCGAATTATAGTCAACAATAATTCAATTCTGTCTGCTATTGGAATCGCGCTTATATTTTTGCATCATCATACAGTTGGCACCGAAATAATTCTTGATATTTTAGTAAGTGTTCATATTACACTCGAAAATAGAAACTAAAACACCCGGTGAAAATAAACCCTAAGAATGCAACGTTTGCTGCATTACATTCCTATGAAGACACGTGAACATTTCTGGAATAAATTCAAGAGAACAAGGTAGGCAACCTCAGCACAAGCCGATAAATTAAAAAGATATCTACTTGTCATTACTTTTATTTGCAGCGTTTAACGAGAAAAAGCATGGTGACGAAAAAAAATTGAGCTGCCAACGAGGAAGAATAATTCTGATGATCCAGACAAACAAGGTTCGCAATCTTCGCTAATATTGCCGTGACTATAAATCACGAACGCAGACTTTGTACAAGAAATTATTTGGAAATTCGGTCGCTGATTTTATATGGACGTCACGTAACGATTACTAATTAATAAACACGAATCATGCCAAACGTAAGTCAGCGTTCATCTTCATGCATAAAAAATATACCACACGGAAAACAGCATTTATTACCTACCAAGGAATAATAATTATATCTCACGTAAACCAGCATTCATTAGGCAAAAAAATTATACGACACGTAAACCAACATTCAACATTCAGCAAAAAAATATTATACCCTACAAAAAGCAGCGTTTATCATCCAGCAAACACAACACAATCAGCAGCACGATTTTTCAGGGTAGGAAGAATGACAGCAAGAAAAATGCTTGTGTCAGCACACACTCAGCAGAGAACGGCATGAATATCTCAGGGCGAGGGGAAGTATATCAGCCTAGATGGAGTAGCAGCTTGGATATATCAATAATGACGATCGTATGGCAGCTGGCAGCGGGATCGGTCATATAATATAATAATAAACATAATTTGAGAAACTGGAAAAGAATTCAGAAAACGGTTAACCATTTATAAGCAATTGAATAATGGAAGAAAAAAATAGTGTTAAATATATAGTTAGCATCACTTGAATAGTGATGCTAAATAAGGAGGCTAGCATCACTAAATAGGAGGCTAGTAACGCAAAATATGTAGATTAGGTTAATGACATGGAACATGGAGGCTAATGACATTCAATAAGGAAGTTAATGATGCACAATAGGGAAGCTAATGTGATGTTAATCAAAGTTTGACCACCATTATAGGAGCCAACAAGATTTCATTCAAAATTAGGAAAATTCCAATTTTGTCTACAAATATGAACTTTTTAGGCAATGGAACTTTTAGCAATAACATGTTAATCACAAGCATAATTCAAATTTAGTCTGCAACACTGTATTTACAAGTTGCAAGATTTACAATGGAACTAGCATATATGACTTCAGAGCAAGCTCAATATTACAAATTAACTGAAACCAAATGATTTGTAGCGCATTTTCTCATTTATGGAAAAAATGCACTGTTGTGCTTGCCATGTCCGTCTGTCTGTCTGTCTCTCCGTCCGTCTGCCTGTCTGTCTGTGACCTCAAGTTTTTGTCAACGAGAAAATGCGCTCTCTGTCACTCACTGCAGTGAGTACTGAGTTATATTTTTTAATCTTTAACAGAAGTAGAACTTAGAAGTATTAGTTGTAATAACTTGTACAGTCAATCTTGAATATTGGAAAGAACTTTCCTTAGAACATCAGTATAAAACTATAAATGATCATTTCACTGATGATTTCCAAAAATTGCCAATGAAAATTAGAAAAAGGCCAATTTTCTAATTTTTTACTGAATAAACTGGAAAACAGCCATAAAAATGAGAAAAATTGACCAAATTCACAAGCATTTTCTCTGATTTACGGCTAACATAGTGCACTAGACTAGTGGGTTCAGTGGCAAACTAGAGATTTTTGGAATAAATTTTTTTATAATATCCTCACTTATTCAATATTGTAATCAATTTCTTATTTATGATAATGTTGGTATCTAAGATACTGGTCTAATACTAGTATGGAATATATCTACTTGGCGAGCCGCAGTTGAAAATTTTATGAAATGACATGTTTGCGAAGTGCAAACCGCGATTTTTTAATCAAACAAAAATTTATGACATTCGAGCCGCGAGATTTCATACCTACTGAAATTATATGATATTAGAGCCACGATATTTCAGACAAAAATAGGACTTTTCCAGACTAGGTCTAATAGGTATAACCGTATAACCGTATAGGACTCAAAATTGAACTTGAGGAAGGGCAACAAAAAATATTACTTTTTGCCATTAAAATTGCCAATTTGAAAGAACAGACAGGAATTTAGCAAAAATTGCAGGTAAAAACAATTCTTTTGCAAATTGCAGGTGATTCCCAAAAATCAGGAAAAGCAATAGAAATGCATAAAATTTGCCAGATATGCAGAAGTCAGATTCATGGTTTTTTATTTTCAGATTCACAGCCACAGATAGGCTCCTAGACCTAGGTCCTAGCTTCTGCCCAGGCAATAGGCCTATTTTAATCTTTTCATTCATTACAAAGATTCTTGCATTTTGAATCTTGAAAAATCTAAATCTTTTAATTAAACTGCATAACTAAGATTGAGAAGCAAAATTTAAAGTTGAAAAAAAATATATAGGTATATAATGTAGCAGCTACAAAGTACAAATTTTTAGTACACTACTTTTCCAACTAATTTGAGTTGCCTCATCATTCATGCTCATTACACACTTGCCAGTTGCCACATGCCAAGTTGCTTCAAGATTCAATTTAGGTAGGCCCTACCAGGCCTACCTCAACCTCAAGGTTGAGACATGGAGGCAGTGACAGTCTGAGTGTCTGACTGAAGTAACTAGAAAGATGTCACAAATAGGCCTACAACCAAAATTTAAGTCATTGAACATGTATAATATTATTATTAATTACGATCTTACAACTGTCCTCATTCTCATTGTCTAGCCCTAGGTAGAGATCCAAACATAATTATTAGGTAAATTGTTCTCTCCCGATGTACATGTAAGAGTCAATTATAAAATTAAATTTTCAAACAAAATGACCAGTAAGCTTTGAGTCAGAGCCCTAATCATTGACGTCCGATCGATTACCTTAGCCCTTGGGGCAGGGAGTGACAAAAACGCAAAATAATGTCGGTCCGCGTGAGCAGAATGATTGTATTTTCAATTTTTTTCTTCATTACTATCAACACGTATTGTCACGTAACATGACATCTTTAAATAAATAAATAAAGCAGTTTTTTTAAATCTATTAAATTTTACGATCAAAATTGGTGAAATTTATTGAGATAAAGCATTAAATATTTGAATAGATTATTATTGCAATAAAACGCATCATAAAATTTTAATCACATAGTGATATTAGCGCTGAAGAATATGCCTGATGTGGCCTATCGCCGATTCTTGTACTTTTCGTGACTTATTCTCAGGAGATCTGAGGTAAAATTTAATATATATCAAATTGATGTTCACATGGCCGACTATGAAATGGATACTTGAATATTAGAACGTTTGACACCCATCTGAAGCAAATTAAAAAGTCGCTTCCATACGTACTAATATTAATTACAAATTCCTGCTGCCTTTACTACGAAAATTTTTTCCAAATATAGTATTGTGGTTTTCATGTTAATTGGGCCGTTGGACCCGACTTCTATTCTGAACATGGCAGAACATTTTGACTTATTACGAGTCTAGAACACGCATCTCAGTGCTTCAATTTTGTGTTGCTTAAATATACGTAATAATGCGTAGAAGCGCTATAAATATACGCAATAATGCGCAATAAACATACGCAATGGTGCGTATAAATTAACCTCTCGGCCACCTCGCAGATTTGAAAAGAACTGTCACAGGTAACTGGGATGGAATCCAAAGCTCACTGTCCAATCTTGGTACTCATAACTGTAACCACTAAGCCATCCCGCGTAGCTGTCAAATAGGTAAATTAGACAAGAAAAATATTGAACTTTTTTTATAGTACGAGTGAGTACATGTATGCTCTGAATTGTTTGCTTGAGTTTATGCTGACTCAGTCATCAACAATAAATCATAAGAACAAATAAAATAAAGCCGCCATTGTAAGAGCCTCGCGCAAGGCGTGCCTGCCCCGATTAATTTTGATTCTTCTTCAGCACTAAATACCCTTTGAAATTTCAGGATTAAAATAATTTACACGCGAACTAGATGATAACGTCACGAACAAATTTATCACGTAGGGATAAATACACGTAAAGTGATTGCGTCAATTAAGACAAACATATCACCCGACCTCAAGAAGAAAAATTATACTGCAATCCAACTATTAGCAAATTAGCAAATATTAGCAGATAAAAAAATTGTAAGCCTGATCGCCGGGTATAATTGAACTATCACTAAACGGGATCATTCATTCTTAAATAATTTATTCGGCAAAACATTTCACATACAATTTACATATACAATTTACACTTCAGCCAATAAGATATCTCGCAAGAAGACTGAAAAAATTAACATCGCTAGGAAGGTTTATTTTTAATATATCAAATCGAAAATAATTTATAGTTCACGAAGAACATAAGGCGAGCTAGTCCAGTCTTGTGCCGCTCGTGAAATGTAGAGAATAACGGAGTAACATTCGTCAAGTGCAATTTTCAAGTGACTGCTAAGTATTTAACATTTGCATCACATAAATGATAAAGATTCCATCTCACTCACATTACATCGCAATGCTGAACACCTATGAAGGAAATTTGTTATATTTCATTGTTTCCAAACTATTTAAAACTATCATGTATAGGCAACGTCAAGAAACAAGCGTGAAATAATCCGCGAAAAGCTCTTCATCGTCGCGAACATCTCTGGTGGTGACGAGGGCGACCAACCGCAGGGGCGCGTCCAGCGACGAGGACTTGTACCAGATGTTAGGCAGGTAAGAGCGGCCCTCCAGGGGCACGTCTGAGGGCAGCAACGTCACCTCCTGGTACGCAACGTTGCTGCTGTGAGCTGCGTAACATCAAAACGTTGCTGCTGTGAGCTGAATAACATCGAAAACGTTGCTGCTGTGAGCTGAATAACATCGAAAACGTTGCTGCTGTGAGCTGCGTAACATGAAAACGTTGCTGCTGTGAGCTGCGTAACATCAAAACGTTGCTGCTGTGAGCTGCGTAACATCAAAACGTTGCTGCTGTGAGCTGCGTAACATGAAAACGTTGCTGCTGTGAGCTGCGTAACATCAACACGTTGCTGCTGTGAGCTGCATAACATCAACACGTTGCTGCTGTGAGCTGCATAACATCAAAACGTTGCTGCTGTGAGCTGCATAACATGAAAACGTTGCTGCTGTGAGCTGCATGACATCAACATTAAACACATGGGTTTAGGGAGAGCATCCATGCGTTATAGTTGAATTACGTGAAAAACTTTGAGAATAATAATTTTTTTGTAGTAATCGATTTTCTACTTATCAATTTGCTATTCTTTCAGAAAACGATCACTCCGAGCGCTGCAGGAAATAGAGTGATAGGAAATTTTTCTACACAATACATCTTTGGTACTTTATAAGTCCGATGTATTCGTGCGACCGCAACTTGTTCTGGCTGTGCCTAGGTTATAGTCACTCTATGCATATAATGGCGCCCATTTAGTATTACTATATAGAAATGTAGTATAGTCACTCAATGTATAACTAATGACGCCCATATAGTAAAAGGGATAAATGAGATGTAAATGCTTGGTGCCGTGCTGAGTTCTACAATACTCAAAACATCCGTACAATTTAGGTTAGAATATGATTATAGTACGGTAGTTCAGTTACGCACTTTCAAGAGGAAGTCAGAGTGACCTTAGACTGTCATCATCTTTACTTGCCTGACTCTGAGATGAAAATATGGATATATTCTCGGTAATACTAAATCAGCGAACGAATCTGTAACAAAGCTAAAGGAATGAGGTCTGTCGGTAGACAAAAAAAAAAACGATTTTGGTCAGTCTCTGCATCCATCAATTTTTCTAGAGTTCGGCCTAGATTTACTGGAATGCAAATACAAGTTAAAAAATGTAACTCAGTACTCCCTGCAGTGAGTGACAGAGAGCGCATTTTCTCGTCGACGAAAACGTGAAGTCAAGGACGGACAGACTGACGAAAAGACAGACGGACGGACGTTGCGAGCACAATAGTGTTTTTTTTCATAAGGGAGAAAATGCGATAAAAGGCGTACCAGATGAGGTCTGCTCCTAGACAATTAAAGATTATGATCAGTCTAAACATCAAACCAAAGATTAATATCAAGTTTTTCAAGCACCTTTTGACTGGTTATTGACGTACTGCCCGACACTCAGCGGGTTGACTGGATACGCCGTGAGCCACGACACGTCGGCAGTGGGACAAGGCCCTACGCGATCACGGCCCACGCAAGACCTGGGAAAAAACTTTGGCTAGAATTAAAGCTCGTCTCAACTAAGGATATCCCATTATTATTATAGGGTAAGGATGGATAAGGTTAAGGATAGCCCATTATTCACTCAAATTTCAGCTAAGCGTAAGATGCTGGGAGCCCAAGTTGAGTAATTATACAATGAATAAAAATCACCGAAAACTTATTTCCCAAAAAAATCTGATGATTGAACATGAAAACAACGAGATCAAATCAACAAATTATAATCATATAATTTAAATTTTTATATGATATAACTATATATAATTAACAAATTATAATCAAATCATAATCATCATATAATTATAATAAATATTATAACAACAAATTATGAACAAATGTTAAGAGACTCACCGGAAGAGAATCCTCGACAAGCTTCTGTCGTAGCCGTCGACGAGCAGACCGTCGAGGCAGCGCAATATGAAGGGGTTGTTGAGGGACTGTAGCAACACTGGCTGCTGCTGTGGCAGGTACAGCGTGCCAGGGTACAGGCTCACCACGCGGCCTGCACAGTGTAGGGGTTGTTGAGGGACTGCAGCAACACAGGCTGCTGCTGTGGCAGGTACAGCGTGCCAGGGTACAGGCTCACCACGCGGCCTGCACAGGGCGTTGCCTTCGTCAGTTCTTGCCTCATGGTTAATATTTTTGAACCATACATTCCCTTCTTTATTAAGAATACGAACAATAAATGACATATACTTGAAAAGTGTACATGCATATTGGTTGAAAGCAGGGGTCTCAAACTCGCGGACCGCGGACGCATTTTAACACATTGACTCCGAAGTGGTACATATGCGTACCACGAAATGTATTTCTCCAGGACGTAGTGGTACATAATTCAGGTTGCCTAAAATCGGCCAAATCCGAGAACATAAAAGGCCAAAAAAGGCCGATAACTCAATATATACTAGTTTATTTGAAGGTTCCGCTATAGAAATTCCATTTATTTTCTTTTATCAGTATTTAAAATCTAATTATGATTTATGAAGTACCCCTATCATAGATTTTAGCCAGCCAATGCAATTGAGAAAAACTAAATCACGGAATTTTTTCGGAAAAAATGACCGTCTGCCAACCCTGTTTAAAAACAGTACAAAATCTGAAATAATAGTACAAGATGACGCAATCGTAGTCAACGTGTTAAAGCAGCCCGCGGCCACGTTCGTAGCGTATATGTATGATTGCGGATGCATGTTAGTCGCCAGCATTGCCCAAAACCATCAAATCTTTCAAGTTCCATCCCGCGTGCAAGATTGCTACCGAGTAGAGTAGCTTATAAAATTAAGTATTTTAGAACAATAGCGCCGTAATTAGCCAGCAGCCACGCAGTCTTCATGTGGCTTGAAGCCGTTTGTTGCACTGAAATGGCTTACGGTGCTTCAAGCTTGGACTGTGACTTCATAATTTCGAATTTAAGTTTAGTATACATGCTTGTGCTAAGCGTTTGTACAGGGCAAGTTTAAGAATTAAGTCTGCGGCCAACGGCGGAGCTTGCTATGATTGTATGTTGTGCTTGCTGATTTAAGATACATGAAATATTATTCTTTTTGTTATCGGGTTTGTGAGTTGCGGATTAGAGTTTATAAATTACTCAACTTTACTGTAGTAGTTTAGTAGCCTTAAAAATGTCAGCGTAGTGCAAAAAGCGAAAAATTGCGGGCGAAAAGAGGGTGTTCCAGGAGAAAATGGACAATGAATTTTGTCACACAAGTGGGCAAGAAATCAGCTGTAAGATTTGCTAACAGTATGCTGGATTGTTCGACAAACTGCGCGAGGAAAAAGAAAATCACTTGAAGGCATTTTTCAGCAAACAGAGTAACTTTTTTGCGAGCTGTAAAGGCGAGCTTTGTTGTCAGCAAGACGATAGCAAATTCATCACGACCATTCACTGGAGGCCAGATTGCAAAAGAGTGTAACCTGCACTAAATGCAGTTAATAATCATAAAAATTGCAGTGCAGTAGGTAGTTTTCGTAAAATTTACTTAAATAAAAATTTCGTGTCGAAGTGCGATCCGTTTACAGGATGTTACTTTTCACTGCAGCCCACACGCCAATATGAGTTTGAGATCTCCTGGTTAAGACGATATAGGATTAGTTCAACCACGGATGTAACGATCTTTATTATTTCGCTAGTGCAGAATTGACTTTTTATTGGATTGTTTAAGGAAAAATTCATTGGAGTGGCGAATAAAATCCTACAATAAAAAATTAATTCGCAGTCAATTTATGGGAGTGGCGAATAATAACAATAATAAATCCTACTACAAAATAATAAATCCTACAATAGAAAATTATTTCGCAGTCTATTTATGGGAGTGGCGTATAATAATAATAATAAATCCTACTACAAAATATTAAATCCTACAATAAAAAATTAATTCACAGATTATTTAAGAAGTCAAAGTTGATTTAAATGTACGTAGAAGAAATTACCTCGAGGCAACGATCGTCGAGGCCCATTCCCTGCAATGTAAACTCTAACGCCCGTGCCACCGACGTGACTGCGGCAGCGCTGTAGTCTGTAGCCCAGCACGCGGTCCAGCACCTGCTCGTACGAAGACAAAGTATTAAGCCATATTTTGTAAAATCTACACTGCTAGAAAAATTATCGTTAACGGTATTACCGGCGTTTCAGCGGCCGGTCGGCACGTGAAAAGAAACACCGAGTCGTCGTTTTTATTCTAATTTAACACTAGAATGTCTAGAAATCCGTAAAACATCGGATAAAAACGGCGAAAGTTTATTTTCACGGGGCGACCGGCCACTAGAACGCCAGTGGGACCGTTTTTTCACCGTTTTTTTCTGTCATTGTATTACTTCGAACAAGCAACGCCGGGATAACAGTCTAACATATGATTATCAAACTGGATAGGATAGGAAATGAGCGTTTCATTAGTTCCTCTTTGTGGTTATTAAAGTTGTATGAATTTTTTTGCACTCTTCAAGCTGAAGTATATGCGGCAGCAACGTCTGGCGACAGTGAAGCGTATACACAGTCGCTTACTTCTAATGAGTGATTTCGATGCAGCTTCGTGGACGGCTTGAAATAGTTACTTTAAAATTCAGTCATATGAACTGTACTGAAACTGTCATTCCACTAATTTGGCAGTTCTCGAGAAAACGTGGATAATAGATGAGTAACTTCATGTTATTATACCGCACATAACATCGCGAGAAGCTAGATGTAAACAGTGGTTGATGGATGTTCAGAAATTCAAGGCAGGATATTGTAATAATCACGAAATTTGAACGACATCATGCCGTGGAAACGAGAGTTCGAGAACACGTCGAGGCAGGGATCGAAATGCTTAATTCAGTACGGAACTTTCTTCGGTCGACATTTCCTTCTCTCGTGCTCCATAAAGTTAAGGCCGGACGCGGCTTGGAAATACGTACAGAATTCGGCTTGGAAATATGTGAAATTCTTTGTTCACATATTCAGAAAAAAATATAGAGAAAAATATCTAGCTTTAGAGTATATATGGGATGTCTTCAAGAATTTGCAACGTTAGGAAAATTCCAAAGGAATAGTTCGAAAAAAAAAAACATTTTTATAATTTACGCGAACGTTCAAAAAATTATTTGGCAAATCACACTAATATAGTCAAAGCATGACAATAAATCTGAACGCCAACAAATCATGAAAAAGTTTAAAAAAATTATAGTAATAGCGAGGGCTTAGAGTGAACGAAATAATTCACAACGATATGGACGCAAATAATGTATTGTAATATCTATCATGGCACCATCAATGCTAAATTTACGGTCGTTCGAAATGTGAGAATTCTAGAATAAAACTAGTTCATAATGTTAACAACAAATTGTTGTTTTTAGCAGCAAGCTGCTAAAAACAGATAAAAACATATTGTAATATTGCAGCACATAGCAAAGTGTGACAAGGTCTCGATGTGCTGTCAACGTCATCTGGGGCTGCGTCTGTCTATAAATATCTATCTGTCTCTTGGCACTCTATGTGTTATATATTAAAATAACTGGTCCTTTAATAAAGATATAGTCACACACAGTTTGAAAGAAATAATCCACATACGCTACAAATTATAATTAAATCAATATACAATTGGAATGTGACGTAAATTTAAAACGCCTATGTGTTTACGAATGCGTCTAGAAAAAATTGCTCATAGATTACAGATCTCCCAGAATAATCAACTAAGAATACCGATTCTTGGTACCGAAAATCTAAGACGACAATTCGCTCGTCGGGAATGTTCGCAACGTAGGTATAATAATTAAATGAAACAAACCTGTAACTAAAATGCTAAATAATTCCTGCAATTACATTTTAAAATTTTCACAAAATTTTAAATGAATTAGAAGTAACGTAGAAATTCCATTATAATTTAAGAGTAGCAGACTAACTCCGGGATACTTATTTCCTGTGATTAGATGTTCCCTCAAGTTCTTTTATGGTTCTTTAATTTCAAGTTTCTTACTTTAACTCCAGCCAAGTTGATCATCAGTTCTCATATAATAATAATTTCACAAAAAATAGGAAGAAATAGGCCAATAATTACAAAAATTTAAGCAAATTGAAGAAGCACTTGCATAAACACACTTCTACAAATAATAATCAATAATGAATCCTTGTTCTGGGAATTATGGATGCCGTGTTTACATTATAAAATTTCAATCGTACAAAGCTTAAATTTAAATTTTCAATGAAATTCCCGTTTTCCGCTCAAGTATCAATTCACAGGTGCGTGTGGTAATCCAACACGATGGGTTTGTGCATGGATACGCCCTCACATCTATAGCACTCACATTTTTACCATATCAAGGAATGAAGACACGTAACGCTAAATTATATACCATGGATGAGACGACGTTATGTTAATAAACCTAACAAAAATCGGGTAACGCGTAGGCTTCGGTACCAGAGTCGCCATACTCCAATAAGAGTTAATCGTGGTCTACTTGACCATCATTCAAAATATTCTTTCTGATTTAAATTTGTACTAAGACTATGTTAAGGGTCGGCCGAAGCCGAATCATACCGAGCTACTTAGAGGGTGCACTTCAAGCACGGCCAAAACGGACGGGACATTAGCGGTTTATTTACGTGCCTCCCCGAGTACTGTGCGGCGCCTGTTGCAAATTAAGTCGAGCCCGCATCCAAGTTTTGTTATGAAAGGATCCGTAATTAAATCTTTAAGTTACACATCAGGATGTATTCTGGCATTTTACAAGCACGACCAAAACGGACATTAGCGGCTTATTTACGCCTCCCCGAGTACTGCGCGGCGCCTGTTGCAAAGTCGAGCCCTCATCCAATTTTTGTTATGAAAGGATCCGTAATTAAATCTTTAAGTTATACATAAGGATCAGGATGTATTCTGGCATCTTACAAGCACGACCAAAACGGACATTAGCGGTTTATTTACGTGCTCCCCGAGTACTGGGCGGCGCCTGTTGCAAAGTCGAGCCCTCATCCAATTTTTGTTATGAAAGGATCCGTAATTAAATCTTCAAGTTAGACATCAGGATGTATTCTGGCATCTTAACCCAGTATAAAGTTTGAAATTTTAAGCAAAAATAATAAGGCATGAAGAATTAAATCTTCAAGTTAGACATCAGGCTGTAATCTGTCATCTTAACCCAGTATAAAGTTTAAAATTTTAAGCAAAAATAATAAGGCATGAAGAATTAAATCTTCAAGTTAGACATCAGGATGTAATCTGGCATCTTAATCCAGTACAAAGTTTGAAATTTAAAGCGAAAATAATAAGGCATGAAGAATTAAATCTTCAAGTTAGACATCAGGCTGTATTTTGGCATCTTAACCCAGTACAAAGTTTGAAATTTAAGCAAAAATAGTAAGGCATGAAGCACCTTCAGCTTGATTCAATAATTATCATACCTGCAAGGCACGGCGATGAGCAGCTGGGGACGGCAGTGGAGGGACGAGGCATCGCCAGTACACGTCTCCCATGCTATCCTCGTCTCGTATGCTGCCATCAACAATGTTCTCACCCTCGTTCAAGTCACCCTCAACCTCGTCGTCCTGAAATCACCAGCAACATGATTGTCTTCGTTTTCTCATTTCAAAAAGTTGGATTTATCGACAGCAAACAGGCTTTGTTCGTAAATATTGTAAACATTTATATGAAGGCTCTAAAAGAGAAAGATGCCCAGTTAATTTTAGTATTTGATATATATTATTTAATTATATATCACTCACATCTCGCCAACATTCATTGCCCGTTGCATTCCCCACTCACATCTCGCCAACACTCATTGCCCGTTGCATTCCCCACTCACATCTCGCCAACACTCATTCCCCGTTGCATTCCCCACTCACATCTCGCCAACACTCATTGCCCGGTGCATTCCCCACTCACATCTCGCCAACATTTTATTGCCCGGTGCCATTTCCACTCACATCTCGCCAACATTCATTTCCCGGTGCATTCCCCACTCACATCTCGCCAACATTCTCCCCCGGTGCCGTTCCCCACTCACATCTCGCCAATATTCATTGCCCGGTGCCGTCCCCACTCACATCTCGCCAGCCTTTTAGTGCCCGGTGCTGTTCCCACTCACATCTCGCCAATATTCTCCCCCGGCCTGTTCTTCTTCACCAAAAACATTTCTGATCTCACGCAGGGCGCTCAGGAAGAGCCGCTGGGGGCGCAGGCAGCGAGCTTGAGCAACAGGTTCACTCAATGTCTGGACGAGGGCCGCTGTGACGGCAGAGACTTGTCGTAGCACCTCTGCGTCAGGCACCACCTTATCTGAGGTGCTACGGTCAACCCTTCGTGCCGTCCTGGCGAGCAAGCTTTTTTTAACGCGATATCTCGGGCTTTTAAAACCAAAACCCATGGTTTTGGAACCATGGAACAGGGGGTTGTATGTCGATGAAATGGGTTATATAGAACCATGGAACAGGGGGTTGTATGTCGACGAAATGGGTTATATAGAACAATGGAACAGGGGGTTGTATGTCGACGAAATGGGTTATATAGAACCATGGAACAGGGGGTTGTATGTCGACGAAATGGGTTATATAGAACCATGGACCAGGGGGTTGTATGTCGACGAAATGGGTTATAATTAATTATATAGAATCTTCGATCAATTTCGGGGAAAATAAGGAAATGAGTAAGGCAAACAATTGATTACGTGTTGGCGGAATACAACCATAATATTCTTTGATCTAATGCAACCGTAACTTAGTGATGGAAGAAATGAGCTCGGTGCGCAGGCTTGTATAGAAAGGAAAATAAACAACAATCAATAGAAAAATGAGTGAACAAATCAAGTCTTACAGGCAGTCGAATTATATTGCGATCAAGGTTTTTGCACAGCGCACTGTTAAATGTACAAAACTCGGAAAATGAGGTAATCACCCATCTAAAAAACAATGAAGACAGCAACACATTTTTTTTTTGAAGCTTCAGCACTGTTACACACTCGATATCTACAAAAAAGGTTATATTAACAAAAAGCGGCTCGATGAATCTCGAATCGTCGTCACACACAAAATTTTCTGAAATCACGCTAGGACTGAAAGCAATTGCGTTGGGAGCCAGCAGCTTCCCAACACATTCATCACCAAAACGAACAACACGTTCATCACGTTAGCGAACTATTGGCCGATGCGGTAGACTGCGTTCCACAGAACACCTCCCAGTTATAAATGAGTAGTTCCATACAACACCTCCCAGCTAAAATAGTAATTAGCATTTAATAATACTACTAATTAGACATATTCGTCAGGGTTCAGTCGCAGAAGAACTATTCGTCAAAACGGTAAAATTCTAGAACATGTTGCAGTTGCAACAAAGCTAAGAGTACAGTGTTACCAAACTGAATAGTTATTTATAGAAATATCCGATTAGTTAAATGAAAGTTATCTAGTACGAGTGACTATGATTGAAAATCTTCATCTTATCACCGAATTTGCAATAAGTTGAGAGGTTAGGTATAATAAGTAAACTTGTGTGGCCCAGTGGTTAAAGTTCAGAGTACCAAGATTGGTGCAGAGAGGCGCGGGTTCGATCCCAGCTCTGTGCGCCAGTTTCTGGCCAGAATCGGCGAGGAGGCCGGGCGGTTAAGCATAGCAGAATTGTAGCAGTGAGTTGCGAGTTCGAGACCGCAAAATGCTGTGAATGTTCTGCGATGTTAAGAATCGGCGACAGGCCTACGGCCTAATAACGCTGAAACCGCTATTATATTATTATTATTCGTATATTATACAAAATTCATGTAATAATTATGTTAAGTCATGACTACTATGTTGGTAAAAAAACTATTTTTGTGAATGAAATCGTCTATTTGTTTGACATTACAATTAATTATCACTCGAATAACTTAATTATGACTCGCCAGGTATATAACTTGACAAATTAACTAGTATTGCAAGAGAACAGGGAGGAAATTACGTTGTCGGCAGCGAAATTACGTGAACAATAAGCATCATAAAACATCAAACTCTCGACTATCATGTGAGGTGAACGCAAATTTTCTCTTTTTTCATAAATGGAGGCAGAAAAAAAATACTAATAAAATGAAGAATAATGTGTAAAGTCATAGGAAAACCTTACGATAAAGAGATTTATTCGCCTTAGCAAAAGCTTTGTCTTGAGTATTTCGTGCTAAAAAATAAACTTGTAGTCACCTTTTTACTAATCAATTTGTGCGTTCCATTCGAAATCCGACTGCATTCTAAACGTAGTAAAGAAGAATAAACAAGCGTGTTTTCAGATGACATTTTCATCCATGATAATTCAACTAATGCACTTGAACTTCGCTATTCTAAACAATATCACACTCGAAGAAAGCAAGAAATCAGGGGAGCAAATTTCTAACGGTATTTTTCAAACTAAACAAACGCAAGAACAACCGCTCTACTTACGCATCATCTACTATTTGAAAACTAGAATAAAACTATTTGGGTACGATGTTCCAAACCCGTATCAGTTATACTGGCACAATCCTGAGCCTAAAGATAGGGACTGTGAAATATAGGTACTCCACTAGCAGGCAGGCTCGTTGTAACTCGGCAAGAAAGTCGAAATTCTCTCAAGTTTTCGCCCCGTTCTACCCAACTTCTCACCTGCATGGCACTCTATTTTGATTGATAAGTTAGTCCTCTCCTCAGCTTGACTAACAACTGTTTCACCAACTGCCTCCTTATACTCATTATCATCAAGATCAGGCTTGACTCTACGGTTTCGAACGACTCACTGGCGGGGACAGATCAGGAAAAAAGTATAAGCGGGTGATATTAGCCGCTAATACGATCTGTTAAAATATTTCCGGGTACAAAGCACCTTTACCACAAACACATTTGCATACGTACTAGTGGACGCTACCAAGAAGCAAAATCAAGACTATTTCGATCTCGGTATGAAAACGTAATCGCAATACAAAATTGAAATCAGGTATAAAGTTGGTTCCCTAAGTAAAAAGTTGACTCATCGAGTACAAAGTAGATTCGCCAAGTACAAAGTTGGCTCATCGAGTACAAAGTTGATTTATCAAGTACGAAGTTGTGCGATAGTCCTGAAAAACTTGACCACATATCTGATAATCTCCTGTAATAAAGAATCAAATTACCTATACGTATTTATCAAACTACTGCGAAGCTACCTACGTAAGTTCTCAAGTTGGCATTTCTGTTATGTAGACTTTTGATGGTGCAATTCGCGACGTTTAAACTAATTAACGTACAGTAATATTGAAGCTCGGTCATTACTCGTAATAATATTGAATCTCAGCCTCTCGCATTACTATTTTGTAACTCAGAACTCGGCACCAGCTGTTTCGTTACAATTCTATAATCATGGGCACATAATAAATTTCACAGACGAAGCCCGATTGACGTTAATATGAAGCTAATTTAATCTGGATACAATTGACGGGTTTGTATACAGTGGAAATGTCTATTCATCACGTAATTCAAATAGAAATGGTCATTTCACAATTACGTAACGTGATCAGTCATCATGTCAGAAATAAACATTCTTTACATTCCAAATATAAGTATACGAATAGTCCGGTATTGAATAATCCAGTTTTTTTTCATTATAATAGCACAAACAAACCCTCACAAACAGGTGAAAGTATATCACACATGAGAATCCAGAGAGTAACACGTACCATCTTGCAATTCAAGCAAATTACAATTAAAATAAAACAATGACTAAAATACGCATTAGAACAAAATTATTCGAGCGAAAGATTGTTAGCGTGGAATATCTGACCTTGATGGTTACCGCAGTAAATACAATTTTCAGCAAATTCTAGGATGCTGCTATTTTTAGGTGAGAATAGAATGAGAAACGAATTAATGGTATCCATGTTTGATTTGATATTTTCAATAGAGCAGATTAAGCCGAAAAATTCAATGCTTATTTCAGAAATGAAAAGAATGTTAGATTTGATTCGAGTATAAAGCTGATAGCAAAAATTTTTAATGAACATTTCACAACTGAGAGAAAGTTAGATTTGAGTTTAAAGCTGCCAGATTAAATCAGTAAATCCCCTCGTTGAAGGTAAAGTACGTTCCTCTTTTATCGGATGATTTGAGGAGCACAATGTCAAGATTCCGCTCAAGGATCTCATTCTGTAAATTAGTCACGTCTTCTCTAGAAAGATTACTCCAGCGATCTACGTAGCCTAACACGCGTAGCTTTGGACAACTCGGTCCCAGGCAAAGCTCCACAGCTCTCTTACCAAGCTGGCATTTGCCGATGACGAGTTTTTCTAGGTTACTGAACGACGAACAACTTAGGATGTCGGTAAAAACACTGTCAGTTAGTTCCTTGTACAGGCCATACGACGGCCAAAGACGATTCAAAACAACGTATAGCTCCTTCAATTGAGGGTGAGCTTTGCTGAAACACTCTAGAACTTCCCAGGATTCGACAGAAATGTTGGCAGAAGTAAGCTTGAGTAAAGTTGTCTCTTCGCTTTCCGTAAATATCGGCATCGACAGCCTTTCCAGGTTAGGGCAACTGGATTGAAGTTCGGAGAGCGGCATGAAGGTAGTGACAGATAGTGTCACAGACAGTGATGTCAAAGAAGAGCCGCGTTGCTTCAAGTACTGCAGTAAATAATACGGCCACTCAGACCCGAAATCACAGTCAACGTCCAAAACCTTCAAGTGATGGAACTCGGCGAGGCTTGAAAGCGAATTGTAACGTATGTGAAATTCAGAGACATCCGGGCAGACGTTATTTAAAATAAGGGACACTTCAGCCCCGATAGAAACGTCCCAAAGTTGGGTGTATTTCAGAGTGGACGGAGGAGGCACAAGAAACCCCGAAGGTCCGAATTCGTCGGACGCTTCAGCCTCATGTTTTCTTGCGAAGACAGCTTCATAGTTCTTCACCGATAGTTTATGCAATCCATCTCTTTCCAGATCAAATACTTCAAGCAAGACGCAAGGCTCTGCACTTGGACTGTTTAGACCACCATAAGGCATGGCAAGAGCGGCGCACATGGAGCCTAAGTCCAAATGTCCACCGAGAGATTCTAGGTTCGGCATCATCATAGCCAAAGAAGTCACGGTTTCAGTGGTCACTGCAGTAGCTGCCAGGCCAAGAAATTTCAGCGTGTAACAGCACTTGTGAAATTTCGTGAGCATATATCGGCGTTGACCATCTCGGAGTTCTGTAAGTGGTTCAGCATTGCTCAAGTAGAGGTGTGCCAAGCAATCGTCGTCCACATTATGAGACTCAGAAATGTCCAAATACTCTAAATTCGTGCAATTTAAACCAAGCGTCGACAGAAGTTTGGCGTCACCCAAGCTGCGCAATGTCACAGACGTCAACCGGTTCATTTTGCCCAGAGGAAGGTAGAAAAGCGCGTTGACGTCCGACCTGAATTGCTTGTCACTGATCTTGCTGAGGTCACAAATTATCCCAAGTCGCGTGATATTTACTAGACAGCAGAACGCAATGGCGCGATAGATATTGAAGACTTCTTCGATGTACTGATACCCCGAAGACGACAGATCGAAAGATGTGGTCTTGTCATCGCCAAGAAGCTCGAGCATTTGAACTTTAAGATCTGCTGAGATGTCGTGCATGTGTCGAGAGAGCACACTTGACAACAACTGCTGTCGAGTTATGGGACTGAGGCAACGGATGATGTACTCACGCTGCAATTTCCTGGCAGGAACTCCTTGCCATTTTAAGGTGCATTTCATTAGCCATGATATGCAGCTTCTTGTCGCCACCTCGAGTAGAGTGTTCACTTTTCTTTCGGGAGGCATAATATAAAATTAATGAGCTGAGACCTCGATCGTTTCGTTTCACAGTTGACGCATGTGAGCATATATAGTTGTAACGAAAATAGGATAGGGCTCTGAAAATAATAAAACCTGTTAGAATGATAAACCAGTACATCCGCCAAATACAAACATGCATGAAAGATGCTGACCCTAGAGTTTTTCTTATTAAAAGGTTTCTAGGTCATAGATATCTTTCAAAGAATTTATGCGCATATTGCCACAACCGTTACGATGAAAACGTTGGACCCCAATTAGCACAAGTTTGTGATGAAAGTTACTTCTGAGCGGCAGCTGCGGCAAGGATAGCAACAAACAAAAAGCACTTACTACGATAAATTGATAAGTAAGCAGCTGAAATCAAAAAGGAAAAGCGTATCTGAAAGCATAAGCAGAAAAGTTGTGCATTCTATGATGTGAACAATTTCAAAAACAATTATTAGAAACAGCAACAATCAGAATGAGAGACTGACCGTTTAGGAAGGTTGAATGAGAGCCACGGTACGAAGCGATATTTGTAAGACTGCCACCAACTTGAGAGATAACTTTTGGGTGTCATGAGAGTTTTAAAGCCAATAAACTGGCAGGAAAATGCCTAGAAAATTTGCCTGTGTCATTAGTGTTTCTGAAAAATAAAAAAGAATACTAGGTGAACAAGCTTTATTTTCACTCCATCCATCAACAAATTCTCATTCTACCTGCAGAAGCCTTGCTTATAAATTGCCTTATTAGGACCATGTGTCATAGAGAAAAATAGTGACAAATGATTATAACACTTTTGGAGGAAAAGATTATCTCTTGAATTAAACAAACCTAACATTCAATCAAGGTTATTCTCTCCATCACATTGCTGATCAACAGAGTTGACATTGCTAAATCTCTTACAGAACTCAACATATTTTGCTTTCCACCACATTGCTGGTCAACAGAGTTACGTCATTCCTAAATCTCTTAAATAACTCAAAGTATTTTGCTCCCCATCATATTGCTGATCAATCAGGCCAAGTTATTGCACAGATAAGTGCAATGAGACAATTAATTAGCAGACTACAGTGACACCAATACGCTGCAACTTTCATCATTCCACTCAACCATCTATACTACTATAACAAGAAGGAAAAGAAATAAAACTTCAATCACATTATTGGTCCTTTATTTTAATTAAAATTATATCTAATGAAGTCACAGCCAACAAACACACTTCAAATCTCAATATCATCAGGAAGAACTATGTAACTAATTGTAACAAGTCAACACACTTCCGTTAATGTAATGTTTGATGGCATTAACAACAAATTTGGATGAGCTATAATCTATCAATAACATTGGTTTCATTCCCATATATCCAGTATGCATGCAGCATGAATGACCATACCATAGAAAAGGTTTATTGATTTTCTCAGCATTCTTGTAGCCAGGCACTGGTAATTTGTACATAATTTGGCGCAATATTCACACCTAAATCTCAAAACCAAATTTGTGTACCAAGGTGCCAGGTAAATTTAACAAAAAACCAAAGGAATTTAAAACCCTTGGGGTTTTTTATTTAAAAACCCAAGGGATGGAGAAAGAAACATCAAGCATTTTATGCACATACCGTACAAGACGCAAAAAAAAAAAAAAAAATTGACCGAAAAGTGAGAACTCAATTCAATATTAATAATGAACCTTTTTAAGCCCCAATTATTCACAACCATGCAGTAGGCACAACTGCCAAGACCAGAACTTAATAAGACAATCAATGGCATGTGCAGATCTGATGCAATAAAACTTTACTCAACAAAATGCAAGGACAAACAACACATCTCAACAAACTGCAAGAAAATGCAGGGTAGGAGAATAGCTATACTGAGAATTTGTGAGCCCTAATTGGTATAAAATTAAAAGTGTTAAAAATATATAAAATAACTAAGAGGTCTTGAATACTCATATCTGGCTGTCACTGAAACCCAATCTTCAGAAGCATAAATTCTAAGAAGCCTACCACTTTCTTGGATGCAAACATAGCATCTCAAATGATTATGATTTTTTATTCTTTCAGGTATTGCTCATGAATCAGTGAGATAGCAAAAAATTACTTTTCTATTTCTTTTATGCAAATACTCTAATAAGTAAAAAAGTAAACGTTAAAATTAAGTGTAACTATAAACTGACATGCTAGTATAAATTACAAAAATTTTGCAATTTGATCAGCTATCATATTTTTGAAACCACTTGAAAATGATCATAAAACTATGGCACAACACATCACTTATATACCTACTGATGAGATCTGAAGTATCCTTGTCTGAGAATAAAATGTCAGTGATTTAGTTGATCAAAGACGGAGTTCATAAAGAGCTTTTGCTTTACTAGTCCTTTGATATAACTAAATTTTCAATTAATTCTCAACTGCCTTCTGTGTTATAAAATAAAAAAAATTAGAGAACTGTATATGGGCCAATTTTTATTTTCACATAGGTCAATTGGATTCATAAAGAAATGTAAGTATATACTTATGGAAAAGAAAGATGGAAAAAATCTGATAATCATTGTAAGATAATTGTGTAATACATGACAATAACAAATTTAGGCCTTCTTTATTTTCTTATATTTTCCATGCTTTACTTTTGTGAGGAAATACAGTAGAGAGTGCAATAAATAGTTGCCATTGGATGCATCTACTGTATATTCCCTATGAGGTATGCAACAGATTGGTATAGAGTTGTTGAAATCCTGTAATTAATATTAATAATATCATTATCATGTCCCTTATTTGTCTAACTGTACCTGATGTAAAAAAATGAGATAACTAAATTAGGCAATTAATAGTACACTAGGAACTAAATGAACCCTAAAGAGTGGATTTTGGGGAGGAACTGATCAAGCAAAGAACACACCATTAACAAATAATTACTGATTGACATTAGCCTGATTGCCTGAAACTATAACTTTCTTATAAAGGCTCAAAACTGATGTAGCATGACGAAGTTACAAATAAAAATACTCTAAACCATGTTGAAGTGTACAGTTGATCCTGTTACTAAAATGTTACATTTAATGGATCCCGCGAAATTAGTAAAAAGTTTTACCCTACAGAAAACATTTATGTTTGTATAAAATCACTAAGGCAGTTCAAACATAATTGTTGCTTACAACCAATGATCTTATAACATGCACAGTTGAAAGTTGCAATATGTGTAACTGGCAAGACTTGGAACACATATAATATCATTAGCTAGATTAAACCACAGCTACACAGAAACAGCCTAATTCATTTAATTAAATGCTACTGAAACTGACCATGAGTAATACTTAAGAATACAACTGGCATACAGGGCAAAGAAAATAATTCTAAGTATCAAAAATATTCTGTAGATGCACAATATGGGCAAAATGGCAGTAACATCAAAAGTTGTCCCTACTTTTGTTCTGCTGTTCTAACATACATCGTCATTTTACACTTGCTGCACTCAAATTCTAAGCTCAGGATTGATCCAGAATCAACTTCTCTCACAAAAAAGAAATTGTAGAATGAACAAATGCCAGTGTTGTGTAGTGACATCAGACAAATGTCTGAAAAAAGTGTTTGCAAATCTACAACTCTTTTTCCATGCAATGCAGAAATCGACATTTGAAATGCTGCTAAGTGTGCTTCATTAGCAATGGGAAAATCCATGTTGGAGTAATCATTTGGAACATTGGCTAATTGCCTGCTGGATGCTGCAACTTCAAAATCAGAGGCAAGTCCTGTTTCTTCAGGGGCAACTGTTTCAAAGGTGGCAACTGTTTCTTCAGTGGCAAGTGTTTCTTCTGTGGCAAATGTTTCTTCAGTTTTAATTATTTCTTCAGTTTTAATTGTTCCCTCAATTTGGACTGCTTCCTCAGTATCAATTGGTTCTTCCTTTATCTCGACTGCAACAAAATTAGCCTCTGCTTGTTGCTTCAGAAGCTTTTGCTGCTTCCTGAGGAGGATAAGAAACAGAGGTGACAGAACTATATTATACAGAGTAAAACCATCTGGGTATGAATCCATAATATGAATCATGTCAATCCATTCCATTAAAGCTGCAATTATTAAAGCTTGATTGAAGATATAATTATCACATAATTAACTGTTTCAGCATAAGATATTTGTTTTAATTTAGTAGGAAATGTAATTAATTTAGTAATTACTAGTTTGCATAACAGCATGGTTTAGCATAACATGTTGCATTTAGTTTTTTCAGTTTTTATTCCATATCATTTTTTTATTATTCTTGTAATATTTTACTTTAGAAAACACAGTTCACTAAAGTAGGGAAGAAAATCAATATTTGATTTTTTTAACACAGTTAAAAAAAATCAAGATATTCAAAAAAATTAAATGAACCTCAAATTTGAAATAACATCAAGAATTTGGAACATTAGCTAATTAATGATATTCAAAACAGATACTTAAAATTGCAATAATATTCAATGGTGCACAAAATTAAAGTAAATTAATATCATAATGATAAATAATAGTGAAAGATTGCAACAACTTAACCCTAATCGCCATGTGTTGTCATGTCACACTACAACCACAGCTGCAAATGAGATCTGCCCTTAATTCTGTTAAATATTTTTTGGCATCTCATATTTTACATACCGTCAAAGGGGCAATAAGGGACACTTTTGAATGTTTTTTTGTTAATAACTTCTTACCATGAAACATTTCATAAACAAGTTTAGGCTCATTTTATAGCTCTTTGTGAGGGCTATCGAATGGCATCTTCAGAAAAAGTCCATATGCTAATTGTAGGGAGCCAGACACATAATAAAACTGTCCCAAATTACCCCTGGGAACGGGGTAATCCGGGACACTTGCAATAAAACCCAATTTAAAAATTTTTGAAGCATGCAGAGTGTACTCATCCATTACTAACAGTACTCTGAAGTCCACTTTCATTGTAGATGATGTAGATGTAGAATAAATGACATTTTCTGTGTTTTTTACTCCTTTATCCTTTATTGATATGATATAACCATATTCATTCATTACCATATTATTGATGTGATATTACCATATCCATAAACATGCCATTGAGAGTTTACAATGACCTTGTCCACTGCAAGCTTCATATCAGCAGCCATATAGCATTTCTTCTGTACCTGTAAGCTTACAGGACAGCTTGTAATTTCACCCCATTTTAATTGGGTTAAGTGAATTCACTATAAAAAAGATCATAAAAAACATACCTGAAACAGAATGTTTTAGTAACAACCATCATATGTTTTGGAGAAACAAATCGTAGTTTAGATTAATTACTTTTCATTCTATGATGCCAAGTGCACAATTCTATATATGACATTCTGTGCACAATTTTGTGATGACCAATAATGCATTAATTTTTTGACAAGTGAAATTTTTTTTGCTGAGCAAGGTGAATGTTATTAAAATTCTTTGTTTTTAATCAATTTTTTTTGTTAACTGGGGCCTTTGCTAACTGAGGTTAAACTGTAAATGCGTTTCTAGGGGTGTCCCTTATTACTTGGTTGCGCGGAAATGGCTGCCATTTTTTTGGAATGAGATAGGCAAATTCCACCAATTGAGTTTTCAAGCCAACAACTGTGTGCAACTTTTAGGTAGGTAAAATTTTTTAATCCAGCGAATATTTTTTTTTGTTCCAGACCTTAGAAGTACTTTTTCAAAATTGGACTTTTCACACTTTTTTTCAGCAATTTCTTAGAGATAGTAAATTTATGATTTTTTAACTAGCTTTATACATAACAGATAGTAGAAATGTTGGAAGTTTATGCCACTATTTTTAGTTTTGCAATATTTCGATTAGTTTAGCTGCTACATTTCTATGAAATGTAAACGCGCATCCTGATTTACCCCGTCTGTCCCTTATTACCCAGTTTGATGGTACACTGTAATTATTTTACCAGGCATTAATATAGATTGTTTCCTATCAAATTCAGTCTTACAATGCACAATTGTGGACTCAAATCCATTAAAAAAAATTATAAGAATGATAGGACCAAATTTGTGGCCTCCAGCAGAGCCAGTTCCATGTATGACAACTCCAACCGCTTGAACTTGTGTCTATGTTACCCATGGGGAAGAGACTAAGTCATTCCTGTGTGCATGTGCCTGAGAACATGTGCATATTTATGCTGGTGCATGTGCAGCTTCATCCCTGGTGCACCTGCATCTATACGCTTGTTTCTTTCTCAAAGTTCTTTGTTCCAATAGTTTTTTGATCTCATTGTCTGTGAGTTTGTTGCCCACCATTGAAAGAACTGCATGGAATGAAATGCATTAGCGCAGCCAGAAACTTGAGTACTTCCTACCTCCGTTGCTTGCTGAACACTGATGTAGTGAGTCTGACAAGGGCATAACTCGCTGCCAATACATGGGTCTGCTCACTTGGTAGTAAAAGTTTATACGTAGTTTGCTAAATGATCTACCTTATTATTGATCCAATTATTGATCCAATCCAATATTATTGATCCAATACCAAGAATAGGTAGATCTCAGTTGAAGAGCATCTCAACAGACAAGGCTGCAAGGTTTGTGGTTATTTTTGTATGGAGATTATTAGAAACTAAGGGCATTTTCCTGCTAACCCTCCATGATTAGGGTTAAGGGGAGCCTCTCGCTCTTGGTCTGGGAAAAAGTTTTTTTATTTACAAACAGATCACTTTAAAACTAGGTATACATTTGTAGAACAGAAATTTAAGACTTTTGATTTTGTAAATTTAAAAAAAAAATGAAAGGAATTGTGAAATTTTTAGAAAATGGCAAAATAGGGGTGCTGTAGAAATAGCTCCTCGCAGGATTTTCAAGCTACAACATTGAGACACATATCATCTGATGCATAAAGACCACCATATCTAGAGATTCGTCATGGCTTTATTCAAAATCCTCATTTTTGTAGGTGGTGGGGGGGGGGGAATTTCTGTCTGTTTTTGATTTTCCCTCCCCATGCCCCTTTTTGCTAAATTTAATCCAAACTGTAACAAAATTGCAAAGAAGCCATGACCATTCTATAGATCTTTTTTTTTTTAATTGAATGGTATATCTCTCAATGCTGTAGCTTAAAAATCATAGGAGGAAATATATTTTTAAGATGGTGCATTTTGGAAATTTTAATTGTTCAGGGGAGCCAAATAAGCAAAATTTATTGAAAAAAAGAATATGCCAAAAAATTGCTTCATATTTTAACCCAAGTTTCCCCATTGCCAATTAGTTGCACTTAGGGTACCAGCACACATCTTTAGACTTATTCTTGTCAAGTTTAATGTGAATAGTAAGCAATACATGTGATTTATTAAATACACACAAAATGTGTATCACAAAAATGTATAATTCATGTAAAAATGTTCATTTCATAAGTTCAAAATGGCATTACGCAAAAATTATTGAATGTACATCCATAGTATTAGTTTTGTTGAATGCATTTTGTTTGTAGCTTTCAAGTGAGTGTAAATACTTTGCAATTAACAAGAATAATGATATATGAATGCCATTTCTTAATTGTAAATTTGTATATATTGTTATAAAATGGTCTTTTTATAAAAGTTCAAAACAGCCTTGTGCAAAAACTATTGTGTGCACACAGCACATCCATGATATTAGCTTTGTTGAATGCATCTTGTTTGTAGCTTTCAAATGAGTGCAAACACTTTGCAATTGACCAGAATCATAATCTATAAGTACAGATTTAATTCAAATACATATATATACATATTGTTAAAAAATGTTTATTCCATATATTTTATAATTTCTTTACGCAAAAACTATAGCAAGCACAGAAATGCAGTTTGCTGCATCAGACACACCTTCTAAACAGGTACAAAATGAGCTGAAAACACTGAAAATCCAAAATTTACAATTTCTGACCAAGATGCTCCCCTTAAGGGGAGCATCTACCCTAAAAATTATCTCGGCTATTTACAGTCGGATCACTCTGAAACTTGGTACACATATGTAAAATGGAAAAAACTCGCATTTTATTTGTGTGAATTTTTCGAAAAAATGAAAGAAAACGTGAAATTCTTAGAAAACGGCTATAAAAGGGGGTACTGTAGAAATGGATCTAGTCCTAGGATTTTCAAGCTACAACATCGAGACACATATCATTTGATGCGTGAGGTCTTCATCTACAAAATGTTCATCCCCTTTTTTTGAAATTCCAATTTTTGTGGAAGTGGGGGGCATTTTTCTAAAATGTTCAGAAATTTTTTGATTTTCCCCCTGCCACCCCCCTCTTTTTGCAGAATAAAATTGAAACTATAATGAAACTAGAAAAACTGGGATGAACATTTTGTAGATATTTTATTTGCAAATTGAATGATATATGTCTCATTGTTGTAGCTTCAAAACTCTAGGAGGAGATAGGTTTTCCGTGACAATAAGTGTGAATGTTGAGGAGAGTGTCCCGAGCGCACTGCAATAGACGCTCAATGTAGCATAGATACCAAACTAAACATTTCTGGAGCTTGTTTCCACTCAAGGATGGTGGGAGCGACTACATGCGCACCTCTCCCTACAAAGCCCGGAGGCACACTGAGCTACACCTCATAGAAACACAGTATTTGTAGTGCTGGGCAGCGAATTAGCCCCTATGTAATTACTGAAAGAACTCTCCCCCCGCCCCCCTTTCATGAAGTGTTGTGAACGTACAAATCAACGTACAGAGATGGTAATGGTACCGTTGGATAGGCCAGAATGTCAGCTTTAAGATGAGACTTAACACGTAACTGCAGCACAACTCAAGTAGACACTATATTTAAAGAGCTCAGCAGCTAATTAGTTCCTATCTAATTACTTAAAGAACTCCCCCACCCGCCTTCCTTTCATGAAATGTTGTGAAATCATAAATCAACGTACAGATATGGCAGTGGTACCGTTGGATAGGGCAGAATGTCAGCTTTAAAATGAGTATAAAAACCGAAAAAGTGAAAATTTTCAATTTTAGGGTAGACGCTCCCCTTAAAAGTTGTATTGAAGGAGGGGGCAAACTCCAAGCCGGCCCATGGTCTAATGGAGTGTAAACTTGCGATGGCAGCAAGCCTATATAGGGTCTGGCAGCAAATAAGAGTGGAGAGGATGTCTGGAGAAGGGGAGGGGGGAGAAGTGATTAATTAAGTAATGAATTGATTGCTAAAAAGAAGGGCATTTTATTGCATGCATGCAACATTTATGGCACACAGGTCTTCCATTAACATTTGCATAACTTTCACCAAATATTGGCTTATATATATTTTTTATCAATACGAGTAACAAATGTCATGAATCTTACCTCCATCTTTTTAATTGTAGTCCTTTATTTATACGTCTTGCTGAGAGAATCAGTCTCGGATTTTTATGTTGCTTTTGAGAGAACCGCATGTTCTCACCAGTGTTGCAAGTGACTAACAATGTAAAACTGTCATTCAAACGTCTGGGCCCTTTAAATTCACCACCCTTGAAAGCACTTGGGAAGGAGATTGGAGGAAATGAAGAAGGGAAGTCATATCATTAAAATTCATACTCATTAGGACTTTTGCAAGGAACACAGCCTTATTTGCAGCCAAAAACAGGATTTCTTGCACTGAGAATACTTTTTAATTGTGTAATACTTCAGCTACCTTTGCTGCATTTTCATCAGCAGAGGCAGAATGTGTAGATAAAATTACATGCTCCTAATGGCCAAGCACCCATGAAATGTTTCTAATCACCACTTGCTTGCAATAAAATCAATCTTGCAGGAGGGAGAAATTGTGATGTTCAAGGTTGGGATGTTTAACCTTGTTACTGACCTCTTCCAAGCCTTTCTGCCCATTATCATCTGCCAGGATGTTGTAGATAACTTAGTCTCTCATCATGTTAGAGTAAAAAAAATCAAGGCAGTCTTCCATCCAAACTGCTAAAGCAGACTCCAATTATATGATGCATTTATCTCTACTATTAACTACTCTTATGGCTATTTTATTGAAGGTAAAAGTTGACATAGCCATGATTTTCTTCTCATTGCTGCAGGGCAAGTCATGTTCCTTTAGTGGCCTAACCCTTTGGCTTTCATGCTTGTTTGTTTAATCTCTTTTTTCAATGTGTTTCTTTTCATTGTGTAAATTTTTATGAATTCCTCCTCTCTAGTCAAGATGGATAATACAGGGTGACCCCCCAAAAAAGTTGCTAACAGTAAAGGCCTATAACTCAAAAAGTATTAAACATAGAAAGATGAAATAAAAACCACATGAAAGAGTATAACTTCAAGTTTTATTTGGTATCCATGTTGCCAAAGTTCTCTATATATTTCATAGTTAAAACACATTATTTTTTAAGATCAAAATTCCCCCTATAATGCAGCTAAATTCTGAGCTACGAGTTTTCATTGTCAAACAATTTTGCCGGAAAACTTCACCAAACAAAATAAAGAGAGGTTATTTCACCAAATACAGACAAGAAGTTAGTTTCAACACAATCAAGAAGTGGGTACGTCAGTGGAAAGATATAGGAATGATCCTGAAGCAAAAGGTCATTCTGGATGGCCAAGAACTGGAAGATCAGAAGAAAACATTGCCATGATTGAAGAAAGAATTAATGAAATGCCTTTGGATTTCTTCCTATGGAGTTACGTGAAAGAAAAAGTACTTATTCAGTACAAGACAAAGCAGCATTGAGAATCTGAAGATAGCATTCGTGAAGCTCTCACACTTATTGACCAGGGTACCTTGTCTGCAGTAACTGCAAATTTTGAAAAACCTATTGAGCGTTGTATTGAACAGCAAGGAGGTCATTTTGAACATTTATTGTAGTCTGAATAAAACTTGAAGTTATACTCTTTCATATAATTGTTTTTCCATCTTTCTACGCTTAATACTTTTCAAGTTATAAGCCTTTACTTTTACCAACTTTTTTTGGGTCACCCTGTACAATTAGTATAAAACAAATTCCAAGAATCTGGTGCATGAACCTTATGGAAAATCCCAACTTTCATCATTGATATCTGCACCAGCCTGGTAATTTAGGCTGACCCAACACTTTAGAGGAACCGAGTGAATGTCCAGAATGATTTTTATTGTATATATTCATTCTTTCATCCAAATAATATTAGTGGTTATAACAGTTGCTTAGCATGTGTGTTAATCTTTGTGTCTTCTTAATTTTCATTGATTGTAGTCAGTGGATTTTTATCCACTAATCAACACAGTGGCTCCAGAGATAAGGTTCATTAATATACATCTCTTTTTCTACTCGATAGTTTAATGTTGTCACATTGAAGAGGGCCGCAGAACATTAGCTATAGTATACAGTAGAATCATTCATTCACAATTGTACCTTAATGTAGGTCATGTTTTTTCATTATCATTTGAGTGTCATTTGCATCTTATTAATCTTGTATCTTGTTCCCCTTGGTGTAATATTTAAGCAGAGTAAAAGTTATTGAGATGAAATCCTTGCAAGTCCATATGATATGCACTTTTGATGAATCTGCACCCCTGATTGCTGAATTGGAAATTCACTGGTTGCACCTGATTCTTTTCTGACCTTCAAAAGACTGTTTAAGATGCCTTGATGCATCCACTCATGTGAATGAGTAGAGTTGTAGTGCCTCATGTCAATGAATTCAATGTGCATTTCATCATTTGGTTTTAGTGTTGGAATGCATAAAATTTACATGTTTTACTTTCTTTTATGGCCAATCCCATATGCATTATGTTCATGCTTCAAATGTACCTTAATTCTGCACTTACTTTGCAATAGGTACCATGTTCTAAATTATGGTTATTTATTTTACATGCTTCTCACAGTTAATGCATTCACCATTCACTTACACCTCACATTTTTTGTTCACTTTCCAACTGAGCCATTTGAAAGACCTGTATCCTGAATTCTGTTTTATTTGCCAGCAATAAAATAACAATTTTACTCTCATCATCATCATCCACTTTCCAAGTATGTTGTTGTCAACCTAGAAACTAAAATTAGGGAACACGTTTGGTTCACACACAGGACATGCAGCAATATCGTTGTTGCACACACTTGATACATTTATCCAATAATGGCAATCTATTGCTGCATTTGATCTGCCTTTTTTGAGCATGTCCAGCAGCTTCACTTTTTCTTAAAGCATCTATGTCTTGCACTGACTTTAAACTGAGTCCTAGCTGATGGATAACTTATGCCTACCTTTTGGTGGCATGGTTGTGCTTCAATCAACAATTTTTAATTAGAAAATCTGAAATAACTATAACAACACCACTGACAAAATACTTTGGACCTGCATAAAGACAATAAAAAACATTATTGCAAACAGGAGACTTTTTGGTGACTACATTAGTCTACATTAGTAGACCAGGAAAAGCATAGAAAATATATTAATAGGGCAAACATAATGAAGCAAACTGAGCCTTACTGCCATTTTTGGAGCCAAAAGATTCTAACTAATTGAATTATCTCATTTCCAATTGTTAACAAACCCAGCAGGCATCTGACGTTGAAACAATGCTGATTATTGGTTGATTTCGGGTTGAAATGTTGAAAAACCAATTTTAAACGCAATATCAACGTCGAAATCTGACCAACATTAGAAGGGTCGTAAAACAACCTTATTTCAACGTTGAAACAACGTCAATGTTGGTACGTTGAATGTTTATTTATTTTTAAACGTCCGATCAACGTAGAAATCTGACCTAAACTAGAACGGACGTAAAACCTTATTTCAACGTTGAAACAACGTCGATATTGGTACGTTGAATGCTTATTCATTTTTAAACGTCCGATCAACGTCAAAATCTGACCAAAACTAACACGGACTAAACAACCTTATTCCAATGTTGAAACAACGTTGATATTGGTACATTGAATGTTCATTTATTTTTAAACATCCGAACAATGTTGGAATCTGACCAAAACTAGAACAGACGTAAAACAACCTTATTTCAACGTTGAAACAACGTCGATATTGGTACGTTGAATGTTTATTTATTTTTAGACGTCCGATCAACGTTGAAATCTGACCAACACTAGAACGGACGTAAAACAACCTTATTTCAACGTTGAAACAACGTCGATATTGGTACGTTGAATGTTTATTCAATTTTAAACGTCCTATCAACCTAGAAATCTGACCAAAACTAGAACAGACACAAAACAACTTTATTTCAACGTTGAAACAACGTCGATATTGGTACGTTGAATGTTTATTTATTGTTAAACGTCCGATCAATGTCAAAATCTGACCAAAGCTAGAACGGACGTAAAACAACTTTATTTCAACGTTGAAAAATGGTCGATATCGGTATGTTGAATGTTTGGCTATTTACCAGCATGGAACTAATGTTATCACACCAATATTGAATGAAATACATATGTATAAGTGAACGATTAATGACCAGAGAATGCATTTCAATGTTCAAGGAGTCGAACAATTCTTTAGCTTATTTTATTGCTCATGCACGCGAGCTGGCATGGTCAAGGTTGCTAAGGCGTCGCACGGTCTCCAGATGTCCCGGGTTCGAATCCTGCTACAGATGAAAAACAGGTTGGTTCTTCAACGTTGATTCAACTAGAGAATTTGACGTTGCAGCAATATCATAGTAGTAACATTGATTCAACTTTGCATTGTACCGTCAGTACGACGTTTCATGAGAGACGTTGCTTCAATTTTCATGCTAAACCTCTCTTCACCGCGATCTCAACGTCGTAATAGGTAGTTGTTTCAACGTCAATTCAACCATAGAATTCAACATTGCAGCAACGTCATAGTAGCAACATTGATTCAACGTTGCATTGTAACGTCAGTACAACCTTTAATGAAAGATGTTGCTTCAATTTTCATTCTAAACCTCCTTTCACCCTGATCTCAACGTCGCAATAGGTAGTTGGTTCAACGTTGATTCAACCGCCGAAAGCCTGCTGGGAAAGTTCATAATCAAGCTGCAAGATTTCAAGTTCATAGAGAAAAAATTGGTACAGAGTTCATAGTTCATATGAAATCTCACCAGAGGAGTGGAATTTTAGTAAAAAGTAAAAATTTTCCAATCCTAAATCAGTAAGTAGCAAGGGTACCAGCATTCAAAGGCTTAAGATATACAAAGAAATCTTGAAGGACATTAAGTTAGAAGAATAGCTAGAATGAATAGGCTCTAAAATGTTTCTCATTTGGCACTATGTAGCTAAAATTTTCAAGTGTACAAGCACCTTTATGAGTTGTGCAAGGTAGCATAGCTTTCGCTATCTGCATCAAGAATGCCAGTTGCCACATAGAACCTTTGCTGGTAAAATGTTAAGATTTGAGGCTTTTATTCATTAGCAAAATTCTATATAATAAGACCTTACATCAATTTTACTTCTCATTTATTTTTCTGAACTTCAATTCTTGAAACCCCCAAAAAATATAACTGTTGCACCAGACCTTACAAGTTTGGTAAATGCTATGTAATATTGAATTGGGAGGCTGTTCTGAAACCTTTGGAGCTGATTTAGCCATTTTCTCTTGCATGTATTGGGCAGCCAAGCTTTTGCATGATATTATGTACATATGCATGTATACCATCAATGACATATGAGTTGCTGCTTAGCAGTTTAAGAGCAGATAGTGCACCTACATAACTGTTTCTTGGTAAAAACCCTATAATATTGGTCAGAATAAATGTCAGATTATCATCAGATTATAGTTTTCAATGATTGATTTACAATGATTTTAATGATTGATATATATATAATAAATCTTACCTCCATCTTTTCAACTGTAATCCTTTGTTAATTCGTGGTGATGAAAGGCACAGTTTTTTGGATTTCTTATGAGAGAAACGCATGTTTTCACAAGTGTCTTGCCCTGGAACTAACAATGAAGGTTCTAATTTAAACGTGTTAGCCCTATAACACAAATACAGGCAGAGCAATAAAAGCTGTCCTACTATCCCAAAGCAATGTGGAGTGGAGGTCCACTTGCAAATCACATCAGTAGACTAATGAGCATCAAGGATGCTATTGAATGAATGGTACAACAGGTTCTAAATTCTCAGCACCAGTATCTCAAGAAAATGTGAAAACTCCTCTTCAGCAGTGATGGAAAAAATTTTTGGCAGTGAATATTTACAAAATTGATGCTGATTCAGTTATTTATTTTGTACCAGTCAGAAAAGTGGGGTTAAACAAGGGCTGCCCACTTCACACCAGTAGATTTATGAGCATGAAGAAAGGCATCAACTGAACTGTACAACACTCATGCTCAGTGCAAGCAACACAACAAGAAGAACAATGTATGTACAGTGGAATGAGAAGGAGAAGACTAGTGCAAAAGGAAGGCACGGATCTATGCAACCTCAAATAATGGTAGGTACCAGTCTGCCTGTTTTACCCAGTCTGAAAAGCATAAATAGAATTAACATGATAAACCTAAGGAGTGCACCAAAGCCATCCATAAAATGTCAATTACAACAACCTTAACATTATTAAATTAGTGAATTATTTTAGGCAGTATGCAGTCTACTCATAATGTCTACACTGAAATTTATACTCTTGAATTAATTTTTTTCTTTGATTTTACATGTCTTTGCATCTCAGGAGAGGGGGGTTTGCAGGACCCCTAGTAGGAAAATCCTACTTCCTTGCAAGATCACTTAAAGGGACTTACCACGACAATCTATACCACACTCCACCCGTTTAAAAAACCCTCACCTCTCTCTCTCTCTCTCCTCTGGTGTGCAGAGAAAATCACTCCCTCTCTCACAGTAATTTGAGCTGAGGGAGTAATGTGAGCTGAAGTACCAGCAATCACAATAAACCAAAGGTTTAAATTACATGAATTTTCTTCTGTGTCAGTACATTGGATTACCAAGCTGATCTATGCTGATTTGGAAAAGAAGCTGTAGCAGTTAGTTTATTTTGAAAGTACATATACTGCCCAAATATTGTCTAATTTCACCACCGTTAACAATGTGTGTGCTATCTGATCAAAAAATTTAAAAGCAAAGAATAGTCCACAAAAATTCATATCTTTATAGAAAACATTTTCTATAAAGATATGAATTTTAGTGGACTATTCTTTGCTTTTAAATTTTTAGTCAACTTGCAATTTAAGCAAATAAGTGACATTAATACTTATATACTATCTGATCAAATATAAACCATGAACCACTCAAGCTTTCTTACCATCTTCTGAGCTTGGCATCCTGTAACCCTCTTCCCCATGCAGTGAAACTTAGAGCAGGGGTCTCAAACTTGTATCATGCAGGCCACATACAGCCTGCAGCCACATCCATAGTGTACAGCCTATGTATGATGAGGGATATATGTTAGTGGCCAGCATTGCAGGGTATAATCATACTTTTCATATTCTTTCCCACAAAAAAGCATGCTACTGAGTAAAGCCCTCAGCCATTGCTACAGTCAGTATAGTCTTTATGTAGCGCACAACTGATGCAAAATTGGTGTGGCTTGCTGTGTAGCTATCACGGTCTGGAACTTCATAGGCCAGAACCTAAGAGTAGCTGTGCATGCTTATGCCATGGCTAAATGACATAAGCATTTACTACAGAGCTAGTTTAGTGGTTAAAATTTTTGGTCAATGGCTGCACTATCTATGATTGGAAAGAGGGAAAATTTATGATTTGTGTCATGTATGATTTTCTAGCAGTGCATCTTTGCCCAAGATATATAACTTATGTAGAGGTTATGAAACATTGCATCAAAAATAGCATGCTGAAGCTTGACTGACCAATAAACTTCATGGGAAAAAAGTCCATCACTCAATGGGATCTTTCAGCAGACAAGCAATTTATGCCTGCATCTAAAGAACAAGCTAAGATTCTGTGATGAAAAGCTTTGTTGTAGGAGAGATATTATCATTATTATTACTATTGTACAAAGCACTTATTGTGGCATCTGGTTCAAACAAACTTTGAGGGCATGTTACACTGTAGCAGTTTGCCTATTGTTGAGTGGGTGTGATGAACATATCAGCTTGTACTTGTCTATTGCAAATACTTCATTTAATGGGGAATTAAAGTTTGTGTTTTCTGACTTTTATTGAACAGAGTTAAAGCAAAAGTTACATAATTTATTACAAGGGATCAACAGAGTTTATGAGAGACTTCTAGGATTGTGAAGAAATTGAGAATTGTGAGGAACATGGACAGGTGATGATGCTTTTTGTAATGGCGCAGATATGTGCAGTGCCTTGCTCAATTATTTGCACTTGCTTGCATTTATCTTCCCTTTACAATAATTCTAAAACTTATCTGCATTCAATTCTGTAATACTGTAAAAAAATAAATAATACAATATTAGCTAACACAAAGAAAAATTAATGCTCTACCAGCCCTCTCAATGTATTATTAGAAATGAGTGAAACATGAATAAAGATCATGTCTGCAGGAAGGTTGAGCTATAAAAATAGTACCTACAACACCCAGTAACAACACTCAAGTTTAATAGCAAGCAAAAAATAAAAAGGCACAAAAAAGGATGAGAACAGATAAAAATGACTAAGCACTTGATTCATAGGCTATGAAATAATTACGTCTTTACACATCAAAAAAACACCTGCAATGAAGGAGCCATGTTACAGAAGCCAGCACACTGACAGCCAATATCAACAGGAATGCTTTATCACAGACAGTAGATAGACCTGTATATGGAACAACAAAGTTCACTTTTGATGAACATCATCGTCTTCTAGAAGGCAGATCCAACACAAGAAGCAGATATTCTGGGAGATAAGGTGGCCCCAGACCATAAGAACAGCAATCTTGAACTGCGTGTGCTGCTACATGCACATCCAGTAAATATTGTTCAATATCAGTGTAACATGGTAGAATTTTTGCTTATTGCACACAAGTCAGACAGCAGCATTCATAACGGATTGCATTTTATTAAGTGTTGTGGTTGGAAATCTAGAGTGTGGCATACCATAGTCCAATCTGGTCAGAATGAATGCCACAACAAGAGCTACAAGAGGGAGCAGCTAATGTTATGTATATGTTGCAGAGCACCAAAAGCAGCAGTAGTGACTTTGACAATGTGATTGTTCATAGAAAGTTCAGAGTCAAGAAGAATGCCCAGGTTTTGAACAGGTTTCTGATCAGCTATGTACAGGTCAAGGCATCTCTGAAAAAATTCCATATGCTATTTGTAAGGTGCCAGACGCAAAATAAAAACCTCCTGAACTAACCCTGGGAATGGGGTAATAAGGGACACATGAAATGAAACTAAATTTTAAAACTTTTGAAGCATGCAGTGTGCTTAACCATTACTAACAGTATTCTGAAGTCTTCATCTTCCTTTGTAGATGATGTAGACATCTGTAAATAAATGACATTTTCTGTGATTTTTACCTGTTTTTCCTTTATTGATATGATTTTACCTTATTCATACATTACCGTATTATTGATGTGATATTACCTTATCAATGGACATGCCATTGAGCATTTACAACAACCTTGTCCACTGCAAGCGTAATATCAGCAGCTATGTAGCATTTCTTCTGTAGGTAAGCTTACAGGATGGCTTGTAATTTTGAACCATTTTAATTGGGTCAAGTGAATTCACTATAAAAAAAATTGTAAAAAAACATACCTGAAACAGAAAGGAATATTTTAGTGACATCCATCATATTTGTTGAGAAAAAAAATCATAGTTTAGGTTAATTACTTTTCATTCTATGTTGCCCGGTGCACAATTCTATTTTTGACAATCTATGCACAATTTTGAGATGACCGATAATGTGTTAATTTTTTGTTAAGTAGAATTATTTTTACTGAGCTAGGTAAATGTAATTGAAATTCTTTGTTGTTAATTGATTATTTTGTTAACTGGGGTTTTTGCTAACCAAGGTTCTACTGCAAAAGTGTTTTTAGGTGTCCCCTTATTACTCTGGGGGGTGTCCCTTATTACCTTGTTGTGCGTAAATTCCATCAATCATGTTTTTAAGCCAACACCTGTGTGCAACTTTTATGCATGTAAAATTTTTAATATGGTGAATAATTTTTTTGCTACAGGCCTTAGCAGAGGTACTTTTCCAAAATCTCACTTTTCACACTTTTTTCAAGGATTTTCTAGAGGTAGTAAATGTATGATTTCTTAACTTGCTTTGTGCTACATAGATAGGAAAAATGTTGAACTTTATGCCACTATTTTTGGTTTTACAATATTTTAATCAGTTTAGCTGCTACAACATTTCTACAAAATGTTAGAGGACTGTCCCTTATTACCCCGCCCATCTCTTAAAGCCCTGCTTGATGGTTTTATCTTGAATAGAAAGCATACAGGAGCTTTCTAATGGGACTAAAATCTTCAAAACTGGCTCATAGGAAACCTAAAAATGACAATTTTTCCAAAAAAAGTGCCAAAAAATTTTCCATTTTTCCATTTCAGAGACATAATTTGATAAAGGCTTTGATAGCTTTGCAACTCTTATTTGTTTACCACTTATATTTATATGGCAATTTTTTTTATTTCTATTTCCAGCTGGATAATTTTTATTAAGATCAGAGGAAAGAATTTTCTTGTGCACATACCTAAAATAATACATTATGAAGTACTGTAAATTTCAGCAATTTTCTTTTTCCATTTAATTCATTTTACTTATCTGGTTCAAGGACGTAATTTTGATAAATTTTTTGTGCAAATAAATAGTGTAGGCTTTGATACACATTTCTCAAATAAATAACATATTTCATTTGAAATTTTACAAATAAAATGATCTAATTATACTAATATAACACAACTTGGACAGAGACACTAGGGAACAACAGGTGCTGGGCAGCTGAGCCTCACACCCTAGTGTGTGACTCTCACCCCCTCATCTCCAATGTGCTGGTGCCTCACTGTAATACGAGGTTAGACCTCAAGCTTAAAATAATTTTTCATTCAAACAGTTATATTCTCATCTCAATTATATAAATGCATTGGCAATGCATTGGTAATACATCATTGCAATCATTGGTATTTACCTACCATCAACATGTTAATGAAAGGCAACTAAAATAAATTATTTATTTTCAAACGGCCATTTTAGGTATTTCTTACTTATGTTGTATCATTATTTATATCATAAGCAATATAATGTGATAAATCTTACCTCCATCTTTTTAACTGTAATCCTCTATTGATTCGTGACGCTGAAAGACACAGTCTTGGGCTTTTTGTTCGCCTACGAGAGTATTTCATGTTGTCACAAGGGTTCTTGCCAACAAACTAACAGAGGAAGGTTGTAATTTAAATATGCTAGCCCTTCAACACCAAGCTGTAGGAGGGAACTACAAGGACACATCACACAAAATTTACAACACCACACTACACAACAACAACAAACGGTGCTTGCCAATTACCTATCAGGCAGACAAGCATACATACACTACTCAGGCAAGTCATCACACACATCACTCATACCCAACGGAGTCCCACAGGGCTCCGTCCTACCACCCTCACGCTTCAATCTATACATGCACAACACCCGAACCACCTCCAAACATCCTTATGACGAGTTTGGGACTTCCTAGTCCCCGGTCAAGCTGATGCGCCGCCTTCGTCGTCCTCCGTCTCCGAGTCGTTGTAGGATGTTACGTTGTAGGATGTGACGTTGGACATGTTCCGTCTATTTGCCCTCATTTGGGCCAGCTGATGCAAGATGCTGTTGCTTGTCACTTGCTGAGGGTGGTTTCCCATTACTGGACAATCCAGGATCTTTCTCAACCACTTGTCCAGTCGTCTCTTGAATGTTGCAAGAGTAAACTCCCCTTCACACATCCACATCCACATTGCCTCCTATGCAGACGATGTCACAATAACATCCACTCACCCATCCGCAGACATATTTACTCAACAAGCGCAAACATATCTCAACACTTTATCACAATGGCTCACACTGAACAGACTCAAGGTTGCTCCTAGTAAATCCACAACAAATTAATGACCAGCCACACAAAGGAGCACCAATACAGACCAAACATCACATTAAACAACACCCCAATCCCGCACACACACGAAACAAAAATATTAGGGGTCACTTACAACACCTCCATGACATTTGGCCCTCACATCAACAACATAGTGAACAATGCAAACATTAGACTCAACTCACTTCGGGCCCTAGGTGGCACCAAATTCGGCAAAAACAAAGAAACACTAGCACCAACATACAAACAGTTCATCAGAACAGTGCTGGCTTATGCCAGCCCCGCCTGGGCGCCTGCACTATCCAACACAAACATACAGAAACTCCAAACACTACAAAACAAAGCCCTCAGGATAGTCACAGGCTGCACACAAAGCACCCCCATAGAACACTTTCATGCAGAAACAAAAATACTTCCCATAAAAGCACACCTCGACATGAGAGGAACACAATTCATAGCCACAGCCATAAACAACACACAACACCCATGCCACTACCTACGCGACCACACACCTACACACAAATAGTGCAAACCCCACACAAATACTACACCAACATACTAGATACAGTACCCCCACCCCAAGGCAACACCAGCACAAAAGAACACTTACACACAATTATGACACTTAGAACGCTGGAGCTTGCCAGCAACAGCAAAGTCCTTGGGCACCAACCACCTGACATAAGCAGCACAGAAACACAGCTCTCTAGACTGGAGAGAGTACACCTAGCCAGGCTACGCTGTGGCCACCACCCTTCACTACAAACATATGCAAACAGAATAGGCCAAACAGACACAGACACCTGTCCATCCTGCCAGAGAGCTCCCCACACAATCACTCACATTCTCCTGGAATGTCTGCTCTGGCAGGATCTCAGACAACACCATCACATAACCTCAACCCTACAGCTCTGGAGCGACCCCCTGTCAGTGGTGTCGTACTTGCGCGAGGGGGGTCTCTTATAAAAATGAGACCGGGAAACCACAACAACAACACAGGAGGTAGAGGGGAAGAGAAGGTCTTCCCCTCTACCTCCTGTGAGGTAGACAAGGGCTGCCACTTCACATCAGTAGATTTATGAGCATCAAGGATGCTATTGAATGAATGGTACAACATGTTCTAAATTCTCAGCACCAGTATCTCAAGAAAATGTGAAAACTCCTTTTAGCAGTGATGGAAAAAATTGTTGGCAGTTAATATTTACAAAAAATGATGTTCATTCAGATATGTATTTTGTACCAGTCAGATAGAGAATGAATAGTACTACGCATTGCGATGTTGACATCTCAAAAATTTATGAGTGGAGTAAATTTCAGCCCAATTAGTGAAGAACTCCATAGGAATTCTGTCCATGGCTTTGCAGTTCTCAATGACAATGAGGTCTTCTTAGGGGTATTGTAAATGACCTAACACAGGTCAGTTTTCACACCTGGACTTGGCAATTTAATTCAGGCTGGTAGTTTCATTATCAGCAGTGAGCCACTTCCTTCACTTTGGTTATTGTGGTTTCACAGTGACTTAAGTCTGCTGGTACTTGCAAGGAATGCAGTTCCCACCTTGATGATAAGGTGCTGCTCCCATTTTGCAATGTCCAAGCAATATGCACACTGTCAGCATCTCAATGCAAATGTTTGCCAAGGTCTGCCTCTTTAGTTGACATGCATCATTATAGCAACTACATTCTAGCAACAAATTATTGATAGTTTCTTCCACTCCACAAGCCCTGCACAGTGGTGAGTCTGACATTGAGAATCAATGCAAGTATAGGCTATTACTCCTACATGCTTCAGACAAAGATGAGCCAGTACAACAGCTACTTGGCAGGTCTTGGCATGCATCCAAGATACTGGCTGCAGGTTGCCTCTAATTGATGTGAGGCGTCTGCCTTTGCAAGACTCAGCAACAGTTTGGGACCAATTTTCTTTCTGACACTGTTGCTCTTTGAAGCTCTACTTCAGTAAATCTGCAGTTGTATCCAGTGTCCACACCCTTGCAGGTATGGAATAGTGGTCCAAACTTGATGGGCAGGCAGACACCCTTAACCTGACAGCAGGAGCTGAAGGTGCTACAGAGGAGGTTAGCCTGCTCAGGGGTGCTAGTAATCAGCTGTCTGAGGGGATAGTTTTTAGCAGGAAACCTTGCACATAGTAGAGGATCTTCCTCCATGGATAAACTGGCATTGCTGGTCCATTTTTTTCAAAAAGCAGTGGCAGGCTTCATCACTCTTCTTCCTGTACATGATGAGGTTCTGTATACAAGGATGTCTAATTACAGTCCTAAGAGCCTTACAACAAGCAATTACAGCCAATATGCAGGCTAATGTCCACCAAGGTGATGTGGTCATGTGGGAGGAGCCCCAGTTGTAGTTGGGAAGGTTTTTACTGCTGCATCAATGACTCTGCTTAACTTTTGTATCAACTGTATTTGGGTACATCACAGAAGAGGCATTAATATGGGAGGCATTTCTCTCCAATCCCTCTCTACAAATTTTCCACCTCAGCACTGGAGCAGAATCCAGGTGGACAAGCTCAAGCTGTAAGGTAGCAAGGACAGGAGAATGCTCACTCCCTACATCCTGCAGGTGACTGATACAGAAGCATGGAGACATGTCAGAGGAGGCCAAAACCAAATCCAAGCACCCAGGATTTCCAGTTTGGTGATCTATATCTGAGTATAAATCAATGGGATTGAGCAGAGGCCTTGTCCCCTCAAGGGGTTAGTGTTAAAATCACCAACCACAAGGTATGGAGGAGCTAGCTGTTGAACATAACCAAAAAGTTCTTGTGGCGTAACTGCAAAATTTGGGTTGTTAATGTTTAGAATGGAGATTGAGAAGGCATTCAAAAGTAGAAGAACCACTGCTTGCACCTTCAGAACTCCCCCTGGAAAGGGGGAGGCCTCTTCAAGGGAAGAGGCCTAAAGCAGTGTATTGTGGACCAAGGTACAGAATCCCACACCCCTACCATCTCTATTTTATCAGTTGGCAGTGTAGCCAACAAATGGAATAAGAAATTTAGAAGTTACCCAAGTTTCTGTTAGACACATAATGAAGGGGCTCTGTGCGCATAGAATGCTATGCCTTCCAGACTATGATTGGTTATGTGATGGCCTTTCCAATATGCTACGATTTTTTGGTCATTTAAAACCCCTCTAAAATTCCACTATGGCCGCTCCATGACATGATTCTCTCTCAGCATTGTTGCACCTTCCAAGTCACTGTTTGCCAAGATTGCTGCAAGCTGAGATGCACTTGGTTCATTTTCCAAGTTTTGGGGGTTCCTAGGCAGTCCAGGAGCTTGAAAGCCCTTTTTGGGGAGAGACATTGTTTTAGAAGCGAATGGTTTGCGTTGGCTACTAAACTTTGGCATCACAGCCAGATTCTTAAGGAGAATTACACACCACACATCTTAATTCAACAAGAGACCAAACAAAAATCCAGTTTGCAATAGCAGCCTTAACCTCTGGAACTTTCACTGCCTGATAAACAAGAGTTCGGATTCAGAAATGCATGGCACACGAATTAGTAGAGAAGAGTAAAAATTACACACAATGCAAAAATATAATAAAAGTAGCATGCTAAAAATTCAGGAATTCAGGGGGCAAGGGTGTCTCTTCCCCTTTCCAAGCTCACCCCAGCCTGACCCTCTTCCATCCCCTTCCCAGTTCCCACCCAATTGTAAACCATCTTGTGTTTTGAACCTCACAGCCAACAAGTGATGACAATGTTGGGCTCACTACATATACCTGTTGAAGAGTTAACAGATTGCATATCTAAACAATTGCTTATGCTGGTAATCATTGAATAGTACAATATGTAGTTTCAGGCTTTTTTCAGTTGTTTGTATTCTTATATAATTTGTAAACCAAACAAGGGCAAAAATTCAGCATTGAATGAAACATTCAGCATTGAACAATAAATTGTGTCAATTTTGGAGCACAAAATTGACACATACAACCATTTATATTTGCGTTTTAATGTACATGAAAAGTCTAATGAAATTACTCAATGAATTTTCAAGGCCTATAAATTATAACAATCATCAGTTATACAGATATGTTTTTAATATGAGTAACAAATGTCATGAATCTTACCGCCATCTTTTTAATTGTAGTCCTTTATTGATCCGTTTTGCTGAGGGAACCAGCCTTGGGCTTTTAAGTTGCTTACGAGAGAACCGCATGTTCTCACCAGTGTTGCAACTGACGAACTAACAACAAAAGACTGTTATTCAAATGTCTGGGCCCTTTAAAATCACCACCCTTTAGAGCACTTGTGAAGGGGGTTGGAGGAAGAGAGGGGAAGAGGGATGTCCCTCTTGAAACACAAAGTGATTTTTTTATATAGTTGTAGTTTTTTGACTTTTGGTGACAAATGCACCCACCAGCCTGATCTCTTTCAGAAAAAGAAAGCAAAGCAGCAGACTCAGAGCTCTGATAAAGTATAAACTAGGTTGCTGCCCCCAACACACTATGGACCAATGCAATCTGTGTGACCACACACTTGCTGTGGGTCTCACAGCCAAAAGCTGCTTGTGTGAGTTGTGTCCAGGGATGATCCTGTTGAAAGGTAGATATTCTGGCAATGTACAAGTTTCTTATATATTTACATGCATAAATCACTCTCCATTATAGTAGATTCACCATGCCAGTCTGCACTAAAAATTGTGACATAAGAAAATACAAAAGGGTGTTGTGCTGCAGGGCTCTCACCTCCAAAGGCTGTGTTAAGGTTCCAAGGGACTCCAATGCTAGCCAATGCAGTGGTAAAGGCTGCTCTAGGTCCTGCATATCTAACACAAGCAAGCATGAAGTGCAAGATGGTGTCCTCCAGGTGACAAACAGAGCAGATTGTGTCCTGTGCCAGCCCAAAGCGGGCCCACTGTGCACCAATGCCCGTGTGGCCAAGGCGCAGATGGGCCACTGCACACTGCATTCTCAGATCAAGGCAACTGTAGTCAATGTAATCGATAAGAGTTTGCCAGACTTGGCCAAAAATGGCCATTGCCAGTTTCTGCAACCTTTCTGTCCCAGTGTTCCTTCCGTTGGGTGAGGAATGATGGTTTCAACTGGCACATTAACTCCTCAAAGCACAAAACTGAATGAGAAGATCTGTCAGCACTATGAGAAAGGTTAGCAACCCAATCAGAAATCTCATTGCCTCTCACTCCACTGTGGCTCTTCACCCAGCAGAGGGTGAATTTACAGACTCAAAATTTATTTACAGACTCAAAATCCTTGTATCTTATCAGAACACTAGATGCCCCACTTATGTTTCAATAGGCTTTAGATTTCATTTGCTGCTTCTACAGAAGGGTCTTACTTCAGCAGAAGGGTTCCTCCACAAACTGCCCGTGCGTGGCAGCGCGACGTAGAATTGATGGCCGGGATTGCGCAAACACGTGCGCGAAGATAATCAATTTTCATTACATTGCGCCAACTGTGCACAGCAATAGCTTAAAAAAAGTGAAAATGCGCAGGAAAATTCACCGAAAACATACATCATCCTGAGTGTGGTGGCAGGGTAGTGATGTTGACGGGGATGCAAGAGAATAGTGAGGTATGAACTGCACTAATAATTGTGAATGGATTTTTCCAGTTATGACACCACATACATTTTCATTACTATTTAAAATCTTTTGATTTCCTAAGTTACTGCAAAATTTTTCATCTTCACTGCAGACAGCAGCTTATTTTTCACAGTAATAGATAAACCGTTTGCTGCCAACAGGAGAAATTCAGAGCACTGCAAACAGTGTCCACTGGTCTTAGTGGTCTATTCTGATCATTCATAAAAATAATCATGAGTCATGACTGTTCTGTCTGTTCATGATTATTTGCAATTACAATCATTTAGTTTCTTACTCAAATAGTTGCCAGCACAAAAATATTTTTGCACACTGAAGAAAGCCATAAAACAATAGTTCAAGTCGATAACATTAGGTATTTACTTACATTCGTGACATTAATCTATTCACTTATTGAATGATTTCCAAAAAATAATCACTGGTTACTTTGGAAGGTAGGTAGCTGAGAGCTTCCTCTACTGTCAAAGAGAAAGGCGTGCTGTGGAAAGGAAGGCTGCAGTTTCAAGAGGATGATATTGGTGGGGAGCCAGCTCAGCCAGGGGACTGAGGGGAGGAATAGGAAGGTGGGGGCAGTAACCAGTAAAGTGAGTACCGTAAAATGGGGTAACTTAGACCACTTTTTTTTTTATAAATGATGTCATTTTTTTACTAGCTAAATTAAACTTGAATTGAAACATGCAAAATACAGGTCTATACTCTAGCTTCACTCACCATAAATTGCTGGCTCCTGCCTCTCATAGTCTTTATGTCATTTCAAAAAAAGTGATGGATGGGTCACATTTTTAATTTTTTAACCTATTAGATATGCAAACTTTTCAAATCATTCTATTGTGTTATGTAGCCTCAGTATTAGGCCTTTAATGCCCATTGACAAAATTTTTCTATGTCAAATAGTTTTTGAGTTGTGGGGGTTTTTGTTAAAAAAACGAAAGTGGTCTAAGTTACCCCGCCGGTCTAAGTTACCCCATTTTACGGTAAACAATGGTGGAGACTGGAGAGGATGATTGAGGGCAGTGGAGGAAGGGTGAATGTAGAGAGGGATTGGTGAATGAATTAATTGCTTAAATAATTGGGCCAGGTATCGATACTATCGAGTGGATGCCAGTGCAAGGCTGCACATAACATATATATATGGGACAGAAATGCATTGCAGAGTTTATTAACAAGTGTATTAGGTATAATATTATTCAATACCTAAAACCTAAGTTTAAAAAATTTGAAGGCAGGCTTATTCTACGCTTTTTATTTTACAACAGTTTTCATTTTACAATAGTCTCATCCTTTCTGAAACCTCTGTTTATACTTATAGGTATGTCATTCATGGCAATGATTTAGTCTGTTCATTGATATTATTTTATTTTTTGAGGGTTGGGAATACTTCCTTACTTTAAAGAACAATGAACAGTCTGGGAACTGGGAAGTGGTCAAGAAATGAAAGGCTATAGGAATCCAACGCCTCTTCTTTCCTCCAAGCTCACCCTGTCCCTGATGATTTGATCCTCTCCTCTACCCGCTACAATTGTAAACAACATTCAGTGGTGACTGGTGAGGAGTCAGCCTCACAGCCGCCGTGAGCGTGGGGGGTGAGTGTACCCTCAAATCTTACCTCCATCTTTTTAATTGTAGTCCTTTATTTATACGTTTTGCTGAGGGAACCAGCCTCGGACTTTTATGTGGCTTGCTAGAGAACCGCATGTTCTCACCAGTGTCGCAACTGATAAACTAACAACAGAAGACTGTTATTCAAACGTCTCGGCCCTTTAAAATCACCCTCCTCTCAAGCACTTGGGGAGGGGCTTGGAGGAAGAGGTACGTCCCTCTTGAAACGCCAAATGAATATATATAATTGGCATGCCGGTGTAGCGGGGAACCACTAGCCAGTGTTGCCAGGTTTTTTCTTGGCGAGAATACCAGATTGAGATTGCCCAGCTCAAAATACCAGAAATTCCATTGTTCGAAAATAGACTAATACCTCCAAATTTAATGAAACTATTCGTCAGAAACGTTGGTTAGAAAAAAAATTACCTTATATACTTCGCATTTAGCTGGCTTGACGACAATTAGCCAAATTGAACACGTTTGATTTTTTCACTCTGTTTGGAACATTTTGACACTTTTCTTTTCCTGTGTTTGATTACGTTGACACTTTTTCCTTTTTTCAACAGAGTGTGGCACTTCTTCCCCTTCGCTCAACATGAGCAAGCCACGGAAACAGGTCATCTTCGTTTTGCATTATTTTCGTACATGCTTGCATATTGCACTAATCTGACATTTCGGGTTTGATCACTTGTTGCGGCCGAGCAGATAGCTTTTGTTCCAAATAATGGACTCCAGTACCTTAGTTGAAATTTCATTTCGTTACTTGTTTTTCACATAGGCGACTTGTGAAAACACTCGCTTCACGAATGCATTGGAGACAGGTCATTAAATCTTAACAATTAGATTGGGTTATTTCATCAAGCGGTAAACTTGCGGTTCGAAAAATGGCGGGAAACCTCTAGTCGCGCCGCTCTGAAGATTATCTATATAATCCAGGCCTACGCTGGAGGAAGTTCAAACTCCAGAGGTGGAACTTAATGCAGTACATTTTCAATAAGTTAGAAAATACCAAGATTTAGGCAAATATACCAGATCTAAAATACATACCATACACCTTCTGAAAATACCAGATTTGTGAAATATGGTATAGAAATATACCATTTGGCAACGCTGCGGCACTAGCATGTACTGGTCGTAATCGAAATGTAAATACCGTAAGAGAAGGCAGTGAGAGGTCTGGTGGGGTCGCCTGCCGAAGACCACCACTGCCCTGGATGTAATTGACCATCATGATTCCTGCCTTCCGGAACGTAGCCTTCAACACTTCAAGCCGTCCGTATCTAGGCCGTGGGTCGAACCAGCCCTCGGTCGAACGACCACTTGTCGAAGGACGATCAATTTTGGAACAGAACTATGCTATCTGAAACCTAACCTCAGATGCGGTGAACGTAAAATTAAGTAATTTAACGATGCCTGGAAGTCAGATTCGATCCGCGGCCTGGTGGTGCACGGCAGGTGGTGGTCAAGGCCGGAAGAGGACAAAGCCGAGTGGTGCACGGCTGATTGGTGCAGGTCAGGAGAGATCCAAGGCGTTCGATTCAGGGCTTATTGGTGCACAAAATTGGTGATGCACGGCTGCGCTCCCGGTCATATGCAGCTTATTTAAAACAAGGATTCAGGGCACAAGTAAGTTTCAAATTAAGCATCGATAACACGTCGAGAAAATAAGTAGAATAACGTCCTCGACACGTAAAATTTGTATACACAAAATTCCTAATAATGAGGCAAGACGTACATATTACATACAGGTGAGGTGCAAAGTAGCAACTCCTTTCGATGAATATGCCTTCCTTCTCAATAGGTATGGTGAAGTTCATTTATCTCTGATACGGCTATCTTACTTCTATGATTATGATGGGGTTCGCAATCCTACTGCGAAACTGTATCTTCTATGATTTTGAAGGCGTTCACAATCCTACTGCGTACCATTGTGGGAGCTACGTGCCCGACCACTTTCAATGATTGTTTGACTACTATCAGTGGAAATTGAGGCTAAGGCAACTTGTAATATTCACTAAATTCAGATGGAAACTTTAGGTGCGGCAGGATGAAATTGGTCGGGTCAAAATAAACAACGTGGCAGCTGCGTTTCAATGCTGACAAGTGTAAAGTACTTCACCTCGGCAAGAACAATGAACAGCAAGCTTACAGCATGAGAAGACACGGTTGAAGACTAGACAAGGCCATGCATGAGCATATGTTCAGTCTTAAAATGCCTCGTATCCTACGGAACATCTGATATCTAGAAGCGATTTTAAATCTACCGTCCGTAAGGCCAGTCTAGTCAAGAAAAGTACAAGAATCGGCGACAGGCCTATCCAGGCCTATTTTAGGCTATTTATTTAATGCCGAAGATACTATACTATAGGTACTATACTAACAGCAATTGATAATATGATTTTATTTTCTTATGCTCACGTGACCTGCTCTAGGATGATGATTCCGGTGAATTGGAAGACTAGGGTTGGTGATGAAAACGAGGTGCTGGGCTTGGTGGTGTAAACGTGGTTGCGTGGTGAGTGAAAACACTCGTAGTGAAGTCGTCAAGTCGTCTAAGCACGATGTTAAGCGCAACAGAGACGCTGATTGAGATGCTGACAGAGATACTGACTGAGACGTACAGAGACGCAGACAGAGATGTTGACAATTTTTTACAGGAATAGAATTACATTAAATTAAGAACATTTTTCAACAGTATTTAATGAATTTGTGACATTAAAAATTTTTACATCGAATGGAATACGCCAATGATTACATAGAATCATGAACGTATAGAATTTAATATGCTATACTCTAACTCATTTCATTCAAAGATGTGCATTAAAATAATCGTTCATGTAGTAGCAAATGGAAAACTTTATACTAAATTGTGTCGTTTTTGTATTCATTCTCTTCATATTTAAAAAAAATAATTACGCTCATATACGACCATGACGCTCACAGACAGACTGCGAAATGGGCAGGGAAAGAAGAGTGCACGCTTACCTTGAACAGTAGATTTACTGCCTGCACCTGCAAGAGAGTATGACAACCAAAGGTCAGGTCGTGCTTTAATCTACGAAAGTTTCACCTGCCTTTGGGCTTCAAGTGTATATATCTAATACTAAAATAAAAATTCAGCAATGTTTGGGTTAGCCATCAGAGAATAATAAATAGTTAAACCGACGTATATCGAGAAAATGCAAGAAATGTCACACGCTCTACGACCATCGGGGTGCAAAATTTTATCCTCCCTGATAACAATTGAAATAAAAAGTTTACTTAATTTATCTCAAGGTCAGCGAATTGAAAATATATAGCCAGGATAGCATTCCAAATTTCAGACTGGTATCTTATTTATGAGGGGAGTTATTGAAACTATAAATAGTTTAAAAATATAACTCAGTACTCACTGCAGTGAGTGACAGAGAGCGCATTTCTCGTCGACGAAAACTTAAGGTCACGGACGGGCGGCCAGACAGACAGACGGACATGGCGAGCACAATAGTGCATTTTTTCCCTAAATGAGAAAATGCGCTAAAAACTCCATAGCGACTAAGGCGGCTGAGCTCTTTCATGCAGACTGCAGAGTCTTATGCCCACTCTCGGGTGTGATTGATGAATTTAAATTAGAGAATGAAGGATTTCAAATCATAGGAATCATAGCATGATTCGTCACAATTGAAAATTTTCAGGGTAGTGACACAATTAAAATTACCATGTATATTCACAAATAAAATCACACAAATAGAACACTTGATTCATGATCGTCACTTGAATTGCTTGATTTCTGACACGTGAACTGGTTTAGGAATACTAAATAACATGCCAGCAATGAAACCTTTCCCAAAGGAATGATATCAATCATAGTTGATAGTCATTTTATTCGCTCTATTTGAGAAACAAACAATCCTCTCAAAGCTACAGCAATTATTAATTGCGAAACGCTAACTATATAATAATAATAATAGTTTCTTAGACTTAATGTTAATTCACACAAACGTAAGTACGTGGGCGCCGTATTTTCGGTGCCTCATTAGACACAACACTTGAAGAAGGCAGAGGTTGTTGGTCTTTAAATAAATAATGACCCCCATGAGCCTGCGACAGAGTTCTCAAGAAATAATCTTTCTTATTAGAAATATAAATGACCAGCTATGAAAATTAGGTAATTTTTTATATAGTGGCGCAGATCAACTCGCATGTAATAAAACTTGAAACTCCATAACAAAATGAACTCATTCAGCAAATCATTCGAATTCAAACATGGGTAACCAAATGCATGCAAACATGTAAGAAAAGATTTTTTTTCTTACGATAAAAAAGATAGAAGTGGCATGGTTCATTCCTTCTTTGGATTGAAGTGGCATGGTTCATTCCTTCTTTGGATTGAAGTATGACGTGATACTAACCTGAGTCGTTTTCACAAGATCTTTCTTCCTCGGTCGTTTTTTTATCCCATCGCTCCGAATTTTACCTAATAAATTACCCGGAGATCTCTTGTTCTCTTTCTGTTCCATGTCAGTGGGCGAGAATCCGCTAAACTTTGATTCGTCCTCGCTAGCAAATGAGGAAGACGACAGCGACGTGGGAGTTAGGTGGACTGGTTCCTCGTCCTCAATATCGACAGTATCAATAGAAGAAACATCCAAGTTGGTTTCATTCTTGATTTTCTTGGAAATTTTGCTGGAAATTTTTATGCGCGGAGTCCACCGCTTAGGGGCTTTGTCGCAATCAATGTCATTGCTTCCAAGTTGCATTTTACGCTTAGGAGTGCTGGTGCTGCCAGTACCTCCAGGAATTGCAGAAAATTTATTCACAGGAGAGAGTTCTTCTAATGGTAGGTGAGTTGATGGGGATGGCTTCGTTGGGGTTAAAATGTTCTCAAGCCTTTGTTGCTCTAGCTCAGTTTTCTGTTCAACTTCTGTAATTGTCGAGTTACCGCAACCCTCTGCTTTATTCGCTTTTTCAACATCAGAGCTACTCATCAAAACCTTCTTATCAACTCGAGGTTTCTTTTTAGGCTTAATTGTCTTAACCTCGCGAGTAGAATAAAATCTGTCACATAAAACGGGTACAGAGTTGTTCTCGGTTATTGAAAGGTCTTTGTTTTGAGGAATTTTCGAAATGATCGGAGTAGATCCACTGCTTCCATCATTGGGTTCATTACTTGTACCAGGGTCTGAGCAGCTCAGACTCACAGATGCAGTTATTTGTTCGTTGGTATAAAGTTCATTTTCTTCCTTTGAAATTTGTGACTTTTGCTCGGAGTCAACGGGGCTGTTCTCTGTACGTTCAAGAAGCTTTTTGCTTCTTGCAATTGTCCGTTCACGTGTGACGCTATCGGCAAGCATGGTTGTGCATTCGACGCATTGCCACGAGACGCGTTTGTTGCATCCAACCAACAGCTGGCACCGTGAGTGGATGGCCTGGGACCCACACAACCGGCAGTACTGCAGCTCCCATGACCTGAAGTTTGAAGATATTTACATTAGGAACTGGTCCAGTCATTCTGCAATGATTTGACGAACGTGATTTTACGGATGGAGAACAATAAAAAAAATGGAGTTTTCCTGAGTAAATTACGGCTGGAAGCTTTAAATAGTCCATGTCCATCTGCAACAAATTTGTCATCCAAAAAGGCGAAGATAATGTAGCGAAGTTTAATTCCTTTCTCAATGAGCCAATTCCATGATTTTTATTTGACAATGAATAAACGCATGGTGATGTAAGAGAAACTGCTCTTCATATCTTGATATAACATATACTTGGGCAACATTTTATCAAAATAATTTTAGAGGTAAAAGCAGGATCTACCATTTTATGGCCGATTGAATATAAAACATGGGAGATCTTGATATGCTTCTTGTATACAAGATGTTCTGAATTTAAATCCATTGAAGAACGTGAAGCGTGAGATGAACGAATGCCAGAACTAGATCAATTATCCCCATATTTTAATAGATAGTAAATTATACAAAAATATATTGAAGGAATATATCAATCTAGAGTTGATCAATCATTAAAATTCTTCATTAGAATCAGGGAAAGTATTAACACTAACGTGTTTTCTTCCTTGTGGGAGCGGCCATTTGGACACATGCAGATTGGAGCCATGCAGTCAACAGGCCGTTGCAGCAAATCATTGAAAGCGTTGGGCTCGAGCTCCCAGCTGGCATCTCTGCACGTCACAGATGGTGTATTAGGTTGAACGTCACAGATGGTGTATTAGGTTTAACGTCACAGAGAAGATATCTCGATAGTTGTAATCAACCCTTCAAATTCTCGTCAAGCTACTGCAACATTTCATCCAAAATTCACTGTTTTATCACCATTTGGATAGCAGGGCTAAGTTTGACGAGTATTTATAGATTACACGAACTACCCATAGCTGCTTAGGCGACTGAGTCAGGGCAAGTATCTTTTCACATGACACTGATCAAAATAAAAGTACAAACTGACGGCTTACCTAAATAAGCTGAATCAAGTAAGCAGCTGATGACTTGATTTTGCATGTCATTATTGATTGGACCAAAACCACAATTTGTTCTAAACTTAGTTTACCGATGGTAACTCTAATCAAGCTTAATCTGATACAGACAACATTGACAACGGTTAATAGGTACATAAACATACAAAGCAGAATGGGCAGAATAAATAAGCTTTAAACAATATCTTCCAAAATTCCCAACAAAATGGCATAATTTATTAATTTCAACCTAAATTCGATTTTTGAGTTAAGTAAACAATACAAATAATATTAGTTAGAATATTCTGATGCTAACAACTTGAAGCTTTATCTTTATCATTCCAACATCAACAGAGGATTTCACAATCCTTCACCTCGCAGAAAGTTATTTACATACTCAAACACAGCAATAGCGTGTTCAATGAGAATATAGAAATTGAGAGTCTCACTGTTCAGGAACGTAGATGCCGAAGTTTTGCATGGTTAAGATGAACCTATTCTTGTCGTTACACAGCGGACACTTGAAGAAGTAGCCAGCACTGAGAGCAAGACGCTGCACAGCGGAGAAAATATTTGTTAGAAATAAATTGCACCTAAAATATATTGGCGCTGCCATTGTGAACATAATAAACGAACAAAATAAATTTTAATACACTAATGTAATAATAATAAAGTGCTTAGTAATAAAAATCATTCCACTCTGACAATGATCAAGGCATGAATCGTTTACTCACAATGGGTTGGGGGGGAGTTTACTTGCATCATGATAGGGTGGAAAGTTCTTTACTAGTTGGAGGCAAGCATATTGGTCGACTCGTTTTTAGCACATTTTCTCACTTAAGGAAAAAATGCACTATTGTGCTCGTCATGTCCGTCCGTCCGTCTGTCCGTGACTTCACCTTTTCGTCGATTTTAAGAAAATGCGTTCTCTGTCCCTCACTGCAGCGAGTACTGAGTTATATTTTTTTATAATATGGTTTATACAATTGCTATGAACTTAATTGCCAGCAGACTAGGGGCTCAATAGCTTCGGCAATCACTGGCGTCCACTAGATGATTGCCAATAAGAAGCCTATGCATTTTGAGCTGTATATTAAGTCAAAAGGAATGGTAAGGTTTCTACCTACTTTACAAAAAAAGCTTAAAACCATGAGAATTCAATGGATAAAAGCAGAATTTGAAGTAAGAAATCCAATTTAAAATACAACTTTGCCTACTCCTTTTCAAATGGTAGAACCATCACCTTAATAAAAAGGTCTTGCAAAAAATTCAGTGATGAGTAAAGGCTTTGAAAATCACTGAAAATCTAAGAAAACTAATTTTCATGGGACCAAATCATGAAGTGAAGTCTCGAGAGCATCCCACCAATATAAAAGATATATATATAATATAAACACCATATTTATTTTCCATAAGCATAGTGTGACCAACATAGTCAAATGCAGCTACATTGAGGTTTAATTTTGATCACAGAGTCAAGTGAATGAAATGACTGAACTTCACAACATTGTCATTGCCTTTTAAAAAGTAAAGAAAAATCCCCAAATTTCACAAATTATCCAAGCTCAGTGAGATGAAATTAAGAGCAATATTTCCAAAGTACCTGCATGCACATCTTGTGGAAAACATCGTTCCTGCGGCAGCAGGGAGCCCACACAGCGCTGTCAGTATCTTCCTGCATCACCTCCTCCATGCAAATAGGACAGTCTGATCTCTCACTGGGCAGGATTTGGAAAGTGCGGTGATCACTGCACCATGACCTGTAACATGGTGGGAGATTATAATACAATAAATAAATACAATATATGAGATTATACAAATACTCCAGTGAAATAATTTGATAAAATGGGTTTAGAATTGAGAAAATATCTGAAAAAAAAACAATAGCAATAACATTAATTGTCTGGTACCAGCTTAACAATATGATAATACATTCATCAAAAATCACTCAAATAAGAATCTTCATTGATCAATTGCTTTGCTGTTGATATCAGTTTCCTACAGGCAAGAAAACAAAGAAATTGAAAAGGTTAGAAATCATACTCACTCAAACTGTCCCAAGAAGGAAAATTGAGCCTTATTTTTCAATGCACAGTGCATGTGATAGGAACGGCGGCATTGCCTGTTGGAGCATCCAACTGTTGCTCCCGTTTTTGAACAGTAGCAGCACGGCTGGAACAAGAAACAGTAAACTTAACAATGCAATGATCTAAAAATGGCCAATAAATGCAAATTATTACATTGGTAAAATGAGGCACGTTTTAGTATGTGTCATGAGTATTAATTTATGAGGGATAACAACATTTGATGGGAAGCCACTCACATTGTAAGGGGGACACAAGTAGGCAGAGGAATTATTGGTTAGAGGTTTTAATTGTCTTGTATTAATCCTTTCTTTTTATTGTCCCTAGTGTTTGAATACTAGAGTGATTCAAGTGAGTTGAATACTATAGCCAGTTAAAGTGATTTTTGTGCTATGTCATCTTCAAGGGTTGTTATTGAATGAGAAAGTTTTGCTCGTCTGGCCTCCTGCTTTTATGCTGACTAACTGTCTACATTAAATGAACCTGCCTTCTGGCTATGACGACTTCATGGCTGACCTGTAACTGATCTGCTGTTAAAGCTTTAATTGGCTATTTAATAGGTGAGTTAAGGGAATACTCTCAGCCCACATCTCAGTCCTAAATTGTAATTATTAAGTTTTTGTATAAACCATCCCTTTAAATTGTATTTTAGAGTTTTGTATTAAGTAGATTAATAAAAGTTTATGTGTTTCAAGTGTTTTATTAGTGGATAGGCTTTGAATTATTGTTCATTCACTTTTGCAGAGTGGCCAATTTGGAGCGAGTTCTGTGCCAGTTTGGGGCCAGTTCAGAACCGCTCTATGACTGATGGACCTGCAAGTTTGGGGGTCCTTGGTGGTTCTTGAGCCTTGCTGGGCTAGGTTTTAAGCCAGTGCTGGGCCTCTGTAGTGACCACTACATCCATCCTGGAGACTCTGTTGTAACCACTGTAAAGTTCCTGTTCAGTCCCTTCCACTTCTGGCCACTGTTAAGATCACCAACTGCTTGTTTTCATGAACTCTGTTCACAGACATTCACAAACCTTGGCCTGAAGACTGCCACAGCCAAGCCCTGACTCAAGACCTTAATTTCAAGACTTTGGTTATTCCTATGATCTTTGTAATGTTTAGTTTACTCATCATTATTCTGGCCCAGTTTAGTTTATCCTGGTTTATTCTGTTCTGTTCAGTTTAATCCAGTTTGGGCTACTGGCTCTATTGTTCCTGTGCTAGGTTCACCCTATTACTCATAGCCCTGGGTTATCACATTACTAACCCACTAATTTTCGCCATTCATCTTCATGCAACAGTGATTTTATTCAATATATTTTTTGCTTGGTTCTTTTCTGTTTGTTCTCCTGAGTTTTGTTTTGTTTCATGAGCTGGTACTACTATACCAGCTGGACTCTCAACCTTCAGAGAGGGCTGACCCCTCACAACCTCATCACAAAAACATCCAATCAAGCATTCAACTTTGTACAACACTTCTCTTTAACTTCACTTCTTGTTTGTTTGTCTGTCTGCTACAAATCTTCACACACTCTTAACACACTTCTACCTGTCCAATCAATCTGAAATTTTGCACACTTGCGTAAAGTTGGAGACAATGCATGAATCAATTGACAGAATATATAAGTTTAAATATAGTCAAATGGGGTAAGACAGGATCGCAGCCTTCATGGGGTAAGAAAGGACCAGCCCATGGTGTGCATTCTAATTGCACTGAATTCAATTTGACAAAAGAATATGTTAGAGCAATTATTGCCTGTCATTTCAGTGTTTGTGGCAACCCTCTTCTGCAAATAATGAATTTCTGGCTAATTTTTTAAGAAAACCTATGTAAAGAAGGGTCACAAAATAGTTAGCCCTGTTTGGGAAATAAGCTCTGTCTAATGACAAAAAATTTTTTGAACGGGTTTGTGGATGTAGGCAGGTAACCTCAAGTAATAGGCAACTTTTTAGACATACTAGGCATTCCTACCTGCTACCATCACTGCTTGACATGTATTCTAAAATGGGGTAAAAAAGGACCGGACATGGGGTAAGACAGGACCGCTAAATGCTCCTGTTTTACCACACAAGTGGTCCTATCTTACCCCACAAATGGTCCTGTCTTACCTCACAAATGGTCCTCTATTACCCTACAGTTTATCAAAAATAGTTTTTAAATGAATATATTATTGTATAGTACCTACATGGAGTATTTTGGTCAAAATTTTTATCTTTTGCTCAAACTTCATTATAACTTGTTAGCTTTTTAAATAAGAGAAATTTAGTGCACTATTTTAAATTGCATCAAATGGATATAGAAAATAGGGATGTCTCTTCCCATTGGTGAGCTGCAGAACGAGTATGTGCAAGATTGGCTGGGGGAAAAATCACTGTGTGAAACATGAAAAATAATTATGATCACAACTCTGTGAGAGGGCATGAACTATGTTTGAAGAAGTGCACCACAAATGCATTTAGCAAGAAAACACATGATGTTTGATACTCAAGTTATTATCCATTGGTTTTATTACCAATTTGATAAATTTTTCAGACAATGGCACTAATGGAATATACAAGAAGCATTTAGCAGTGCTCTACAATGAACCAAAGCCAACCCACTATTACTATGCTTAACAAAGTTTTCTCGTGACAAAAACTCCAATGTGACTGATATTAAAGTTGACTTCCCGCAACACAAAACAGTAACAAGTGGTTGATTAATCAAATAATGTGTTTCTAGATGGATAATATTGAATATCAGATTTGTACTTTTATTAAAAACCTCGTAATATAAGAATTGCCAGTTGGTCCTGTCTTACCCCATGCCTGGTCCCATCTTACCCCAGTGGGGTAAGATGGGACCAGCTCACTTTTTTTAATCTGTACAGAAAACTATGTTAGATGCAAAACATCTGAGTTGTAGCTTAGAAGCCCATTGCATAACTACACCTTGTGATAGGTTTAGGGTTTTTTAGCTATTCATGGTATAGATGCTACAGGCTTGTTAGTGATTTCGGTCCTGTCTTACCCCATCTGACTATATTACAAAAAAAAATCAATAGAAAAATGAAAGAATAATTTTGTCTTCTACAAATATTATAATCAATATTTAATACACTTCTACCAGTCCAATCGATCAGAAATTTTTCACACAGGTTTGCATAAAGTCAGGGACAAAGCATGAATCAGTTGACAGAATAAATAATTTTTTTTAATAAATAATTAAATAGTATAAATAATTTTATTAAATAATTTTTTTTTAATTTTAAAAATAAAATTAAAAAATTAATTTTTGTACTATTTGATAATAAATTTAAAAATTCATTGTACGTGTGTAACATCAGAGAGACTGAATTCTTTAGAAGTGATGTCTTTAAAAAGTACTTTTTAAATGCACATTATTACCTTTTCAAGTGACTATATATATTCTAACTCATCCACTAAAGTGTTAAGACAGATCTTCCACTATATTCAAGGAAGAAACCCCTGGCAGTATGTCTTAAAATTAATCTTCAAGGCATAAGCAGTCAGTGAATTAAGACTGCCACACCTTACAGATAGTATGACCTTGCTCATGGTCTCCCATTCAGATCTAAATTGATTGCAAAAAAAATAATAATAACAGATCTGAACTGTTTGAAGCATAATTGAGAACTCGCATAGTAATACTACCAAGTAAGAAATCTGATGTGCAATTTCTGGCTATGCATTGCAATTCCTGACTAAAAATTTTTTTTTAACAAAAAGAACTTAAATTTCAATAATGCTGACAAATATCCTAGCAAGACAGATTCAATTGCATTTGAAATAAATTAATTGAAATTTCAATATAGTTATGGAACAAAACAGTTATCTTCTTCTTGCAGCCCATTCAGTCATGCAAGTAAATTAGACAACATTTATACATAATGAACTATTGGCTGATATATTGAACTAAAACTAGTTACCTTCTGACCACTTACCAGCCGCCTGCCTCTGGTCACCTCTTTCTTGATATCTTCTTCGAGAAAGCCAAAAATGCCATCTTCATCTTCACCCCTTTGAGAGAGTCCACTAGAGAAAAGCTACAAAAAATTGAAAGTATGCTCAAAATGAGACCCTCAAAGACAATGTAAGGATTCTATCATACCAGGATTTTCTAAATAACTTGGCAATAAGCATTGCATGGAAGTAAATGAAAGCATATATTTAAATGCAACTGACTGACTATGCTCATGTATACACTGAAACTTCAATAAAACATCATGACAAGGCTTTATCTAGCAAAATAAGGACATTTTTATTCAAAATATCAATTGGATTAGAAATAATACTATGGCTTCCATATTTTAAGTTTCATCAAACAAATCACTGTTAAGACAAAAATTAACATACAATTAAATGTAATTTTTTTCACATCACAGGCATTATGACCTTACCAAGCAGTAATGATGAAAGGCAGAGGATGAATTCAAGGCATAAAGTTGACCCATTTTGTAATCATCGCTGGAAGAGTCCAGGCAAAAAGTACATTTATCACCTGGTTTGGCTAAATTTGGCATGTTGTTTCAGTACTGATCATACTATAATTACACAATTTCAGATCATTCTTAACTCATAGACCAGATTGCACTAATCAAAAAAAAATAAAAATAAAAATCTTTGCATATCTGTGGAAATAGAAATACATAAAAAAGTATGATAGATTAAATAATACAATCTAAAAATTTTAAACCTCATCAACCTGACAGTAGATGAGGTATACCGGTATACTATGTATATATACAAGGTAGCCCAAATAATGAAGTCTACAACATTCTCTGAAGCAAAATTTACAGATCACACTAGATTCTTGGAGAACTCTCACTTTTTTGCAAGGGCTGTTGCATCATATAGTTTGGGGTTACATTGTTGTCAAGGGCATCCTGGAGCCTTAATAATAAATAATAATATATAAATAACATGTATAAAAAAAATTTTTAAAGACCACGTTTTTCATGTTTACTAAAAAGTAGAAAATAATTTTTCGGCAGCTACTGATCTCTGTTTGCTTTCATTCTCTTGGTCTTTTGTATTTCAGTTTAAATATTTTACAACATCTAAAACGAAAAACGTTGGGGGCGCATATGTATTTAATTGTTTGGTGATTAATTGATATGATGAATATGATGGTTAATTGAACATTTGATAAGTGCATTGCTAATATATCTGATTTGAGCAAATTTTGTTATTTACTGTTGTTAATAGAGTTTATACGCCTGGAAACGTGCAACAAATTATTGATAACTGTATTGTTATCGGGAGCTGAGCTTCCCTAAAAGTTTCAGAGCGCTAGCTAGCGGGAAAGTTGGTGAAATATCGATTGCAAGATTTGATCATCACAGACACGAAAGCGAGCTAAGAAAAACGTAGTAATATCAAGGATATAATATAATAAAAAATAATATTTTCATCTCAATCATAAATGAATCATAAAATGGACTAAGAATTAGTCATTCTAGTGGTTACTGGTTAAGGCAGAATTGTAAGGATGGTTCATATGCTTAAGATCAATTTTATAACCTGGTAACTTTAACAGTTTAAAAGTCCAGTTTTCAATCCAATATATGTTTACATGTTTATAAAAATATTATATCTATTCAAGGGTGAGTAATAGGCAGTCATTTATAATGTAACTTTGAGCTGGTAAAATTTGTTTATTGGTCAGAAGTACCTTGTGGCTGCACTCAGCAAGGAGCTGATAGGGGGCCCCATATTTCTAACAAAGCCAAGGCAAACTGTACCCCTAAGCTTTGTCAGACAAAAAGTTAGGATTGCATGCAAATTCATCAGAGCAAAAAGAGAGCAACATGGAGAAGTGTGCTGGGTCTAGCATCATTTCCACAAGGATTTCCAAACATGATCCATGACCTTGGATGGCCAACATTGCCTTCAAGCATGGCCTTTCAGCCTGAGATATGGTCATCTTGACCTTGAATAAGGGTTCATAACTTTTCACAAACTATCTCTGAACTTATCAGTGCATATATCTCTGGCTTGTTTAAATTATTGGTATCTCTCACCCTCTGCATTCATAATGCAGGCAAGTTTGTGCTACTGTTCCTAAATCTGTTATATTGTTTGTAATGCACTTACATCTGTGATGATCAATGTACATTGACCATATTAATCAATATGTGCATACATTTGTCCCAGTCATCATGCAACAGCCACATTGATCATAATGCACTACATGCATGCCAATCATTGCACATTGGCCATAATGATTATAAATTGCAATCTATGGAGAAGCATAATTGGCAACCACTGTCCACCTTGATTAAACCACTGTGCCATAAGAACAATGAATTCAGCATCCTTGACCTATGTTGTGTCATACTTCACAGTCTGAAACGTTGCAAGATAGACAAAGGCATACTTGGCTTACCATATTTTGAAAGATCCACAACAACCTAGCCAGCAGCTAAATCAGCCTCCTTCCTATCATCAGATACTCCATTCAGAATACCGGGAATTCTACCCCCAACTGTAAACTGTATGTTATCACCTTCAGCAGAACCCAATACCATAAGATGACAATTTTTAACCAGAACCTTGTACAAATGCAACCACCTGCCTACAGATGCCATCTTTGTGCCATTTTTAGAGGGCTTATGGCCAAGGGTTGCCGTCCATGGAATGTAAAATGAAAAATGTATTCAAAATATTGTAACTTATCATTTCTAGGCTTCCTATGAGTCAACTGCAAATATTTGTGCACCATTAGAAAGCTTTTGTTGTAGGCTATCTATTCCAACTAGAATAAAACATTTTGGCGGAGACTTTGACTGCAGGTGGGTGAGGCCCACTCTCAGGAAGATTTCAGTTTTTGGGGAATATTCCCATGCAAAATGGGCTTCCTAAAACCAACGATACGTGCAGTTTTAGCAGAAATATCTCAATACAGCGCAGGACTGCACAGGATTGGGCAGGATTGTTGTTGCCACGCACCCATGTTTAAACTACCTATACTTAGTAACAGTGCATGGCAAATTTTTTTTTCTTGACATTACTGTACACCACAAGATTGATAAATTGAAGACATGAATTCCTGCGCACCTGGCACATCTTTCTGTCTGTGGGGTGGGGGAATAGAGTGCAACTGATAGACATGAATGTTATAATTTCTCCTATAGGCAGAATTGGACAGAATAAATTTCATTTTCATTGTTTTGGCACCATAAGTGGGCTTAAAAATGTGAAATTAAATAAAATAAACAAAGAAAATTTATGCTTGATAATAATATTATAAATTAATATTAATACTGATACTAAATATTAACTAATAATAATAAATGTTAGCAAATATTCTATATTAATAATATTATTGATTCAATTAATAAATAAGTATTAATAAATTAATTATAATAATAATTAATATTAATAATAATATTAAATACTGATCAGGTCAGGTCTCATCTTGTGTCTTGTCTTATCTTATGTCTGGTCTCATAAATTTTCTCATGTATTGTCTTGTGTTTTATTTTGTATCTAGTCTTGTCTTGTGTCTTGCTTGTGCCTCGTCTTGTTTCATCCCATCTTGTCTTGTGCCAAAACAGTCTCATTGTGCCTGCAAGGTATGGTGCTTGTAATTGTACCAGCAGAATGGGGTAGGTGCACATGCAACTGCTAGTAAACAATTTCATGTAACAAAGTCCTTGTAACGGTGAAATGGTGACCATAGGCTGACTAGCACTTAACTAAGCAAGTTGATAAATAAAGTAGATTAGGCTAGGACAACAGGGCTGTAGGAAGCAGCCTAGGCCCCAGGCTGACTAACTCACTTGACAAATTTCACTAGCAAGTAGATCAGGGCCTGGGTGCAAAATTGTCCTTGCTAATCAATTATAAGCAGTAAATGACTAAACTTTGAAAAATGAACTGAAAGGGGAAGGAATTGCATAACACAACTTGTCATGAGATCACTAAAGAAAGTGAAGCACTAACAGTACAGACCAGGTAACTTCCGCTTACCACACAACTGAACATGGATGGCAACTCAAAAACTGCCTTTTTTACGCATTCCAGAAACCACTGTACAGACAGCTGCAGAGCTCTGAAATTTTGAGTGCATGCTCTAACTTCTAAGAACTATAACCTTTATCTGAGAGACTGAGATTCTCTTGCATTAATTTGAAAATGCAATAAGGTTTAATTTTAGCACAAAGTGGTACCCTTTGCAAATCCCAGCCAAGCAACTAGACGATAGAAATTTCTTTACAACAAGATGGTTTCATCAACTAGTCATAATACCCTTTTTTTTCTTCAGAGCCCTGCCAATAAAATTAAGCTACCACTGGCACTGGGCTGGACTTTTAAAATAAAATCAAAGCAGTCATTTTTAATTTTTTTTGCAAAGCTCTTATTTTTTGTAAATCAAATGTTAAAATCAAAGCAGAAAGAGAAAATGTCTGTCTGCTATTTTGCTAGTATTGTTGATGTTTGTGCATGATTTATGCTTGTTGGAAATCTTGTGGTTCCAATGTGACAAAATATTAATATATTTGGAATCATGCGGCCTGATTGTGCACTTTGGTTAACAATTAGATAGGAGGTAATTCATCTGGCAGAAATCTCGTGGTTCCAGAAATGGCGGGAAAGCTTTAGTCGCGGGACTCGCGGCCCTATAGGTAGATGTTTTCCAAGCTTGCACACTGCACATACCTACAGTCCTACACTACTACTACAGAGTACTACACCATGTGGCAATCACAGTGCCCAGTGGCAATGGCATGTTCTCAAGTGACAAGTTCATACTATAATATAGTATAGTGGTGTTAGTATTTATTAGGCCGGACTCCAGAGGCCTGTTGCCCATTTTTAACATTGCAGAACATTCACAGCTTGTTGCGGGCTTGAACACGCAACTCACTGCTACAATTCTACTGTGCTTAACTGCCCGGCCTCCTTGCCAATTCTGACCAGAAACTGGCGCACAGAGCTGGCTCAGCAGGGAATAATAGCCTGGGATTGAACCCACGCCTCTCTGCTCCAATCTTGCTACTCTGAATTTCAACCACTGGGCCATTCTTGAGTCTTATAAGTAGACCAGCATTATCATAGGGTAAAGGTAAATGCGGTACCGTATATTCCGACACATTAAGGACGTAGCAAAAAATGAATAGCTATAAAAAAAATCACCATATGCGCAACTCGAGTTCTGTTTGCTTTACGTTACTCTCAATTTCTCAAAACACCGCACTATGCGCCAGCACCAATGAAATGTCACAAACTGTTGCCATATTTATTTAAAAGCCTTTAGAATGCAAACCTACCAAATTCCTATATTCCGATGCTGTGTGTGACTAAATGCGGCATTTTGTGAGACTAATTCCAGCCACGCTTCAAACTCTACTAATTTGTAATTCCGGCCCCCATGTGTTTGAATTCGATTGCTGTGTGAGCTGTACTATTGGAATACAACACAGCTTGGAGTTAGAACACTATTGAATATTGAACCATGGTGCCAATCCATAGGTTATTCAAAAGAACCTGTTCTTATGTCATTTTGAACCGATCAACACTTCTTTATGGACCGATCGTATAACACACCTTCACCGGCAAAAGCTTTCACACTTCTGAGCGAGACCCCGCTGAGCCGGACCGGGCGATGCTCTTGCAAACGCATAAGTACTCACAATAATTCCCTGCCACCATGTATTGAACACTACTTAATTAGGCTTTTAATAAAGAGCTATTAAGCATTTAATTAAGAAAATTTTAATTTTTGCACACAGCTTGGAACGAGCTGTGTGTGTCTAATTCCAAGCTGTGTTGGAATTAGTTTTTATGTGTCTAAAACTGTCTCTTAACTTAATCATCTATTAATTTATTTACCACTTGAAATCAGCAAATACAAGTATACTTAAAGGATTTCTAATATATTCACAGACTTATTTAAAAGTCTCAAACCATAATATTCTTTCTACACAAACAGTTTATCACTATTTGGTAGAGCAAGGTCAACTATCAACTTTGACACATTTTTCAATGTTCTCACTGAGTGACGTGCACTGCCTCTCTTTGGATGATGGATCTTAACATTTTCCTGCCAGACGGCCAAGACCTAGTGTTTTGCCATGGTCAGGAAGATGTGCCAGGTGCGCGGGAATTTATTTTGTCATTTTAACGACCTGCGCGGCGCGCCATACTACGTTGGTAAAAAAACTGCGCCGTGCGCCGTACTTTAGAAAGCTAAAATAGTTCTACTATTTTAGTCAACAATATACGCAAGTATATTGACTACGTGAGTCGAACTGACAATAATAAAATGTAAGACATGTCCGGGTTACTTCTGACTCTTCCGGTTGTCCGCCTTGTCGGATACGGAACGTACGGTAATCGTAAACTGAGGCTGTTATACATACGAAATGTAAACAGACGGTGTTCAGTGTTGCCATATGACTTTGGAGAAAATTTCTTCTAAAATAAAGATGGCCAGGATTGCGCAAACACGTGCGCAAAGATAATCAATTTTCATTACATTGCGCCAACTGTGCACAGCAATAGCTTAAAAAAAGTGAAAATGCGCGGGAAAATTCACCGAAAACATACATCATCCGGAGTGTGGGTGTTTTGGCAATAGTATGGCGCGCAACATAGTGGCAACTGGCAAACCAGTAAGTTTTTAGAATCAGTTCATTTTTAATTTCCTCATTTACTCAAGATTTCAACAGATTTCTTATGTATGCTAATTCTGGTATCCAATATACTTTACTGGTCTACTTATAGAACTCAACAATGAACTTGAGGAAGAGTCTAAAAAACTCTCTGCTTTGCCAGTGCCACTATGGCGCGCAATAGTATGACATCACTATTTCAACCATCAACGAATGTGTGGAACTAAGACAAAGCTTAATATAAAGAAAAAACTAAAAAGTTGAGAAGTGTCAGAAATTCAGAATTACCCACGACCATAGTGTTGGAATATACTGCGTAAGATGTTGCAGTATACCCTAGTCTGCGTTTACCCTAGCTAGTAGCTACAAAAAAATTGGTTCAAATCTTGAGTAAGTGAGGAAATTGAAAATTAACTAGGGATTCTAATTTCTAAAAAGTGTCAGCCTCACCATTCACCAAGAGCCACCAAACTCACCATACATTTTTCATTGATGGATTACAAATTATTCATTCATTTTTTTGCAATTCCTCTTATCTTACTTTACTCTTAAGTTTACTCCTATCCACTCCAGGCTATCCTAAGTTTCTTCTATGCTAAGATTTTTATATTCTGATATTTCCCTAGTTACTTTTACATTAATAGTTTCCACTATTGATTTTACTGCAGGCAATTCTATCTTGAGGAACTCAGAGGAAGTTATAGTCAGATGGGGTAAGACAGGACCAAAATCACTAACAAGCCTGTAGCATCTATACCATGAATAACTAAAAAACCCTAAACCTATCACAAGGTGTAGTTATGCAATGGGCTTCTAAGCTACAACTCAGATGTTTTGCATCTAAGGTAAAACAGGATCATTTAGTGGTCCTGTCTTACCCCATGTCCGGTCCTTTTTTACCCCATTTTAGAATACATGTCAAGCAGTGACAGTAGCAGGTAGGAATGCCTAGTATGTCTAAAAAGTTGCCTATTACTGGAGGTTACCTGCTTACATCCACAAACCTGGCCAAAAAAAATTTTGTCATTAGATAGAGCTTATTTCCCAAACAGGGTTAACTATTTTGTAGCCCTTCTTTACATAGGTTTTCTTTAAAAATTAGCCAGAAATTCATTATTTGCAGATGAGGGTTGCCACAAACCCTGAAATGACAGGCAATGATTGCCCTAACATATTCTTTTGTCAAATTGAATTCAGTGCAATTAGAATGCATGCCATGGGCTGGTCCTTTCTTACCCCATGAAGGCTGCGATCCTGTCTTACCCCATTTGACTATATATATTATATGCCTCATGACTCATGAGGCTGAGTGCTGACCATAGTCATTAGTAACAAACCAGAGAGTTTTTAGAATCAGTTCATTTTTAATTTCCTCATTTACCCAAGATTTAAACCAATTTCTTATGTATGATAACTTGATAAGGCTGGTATCCAGGATACTTCACTGGTCTACTTATAGGACTCAAAAATTAACTTGAGGGAGAGTCTGAAAAACTCTGACAAACCCTCTATCTCTGAACACTACTAACAGTAGGTAACGCCCATTTGGCATTTAAATATTGAGACTGGGCGCAAGAACTGTGAGAAGTACTAACAAATATTCACAAAAATAATTCAGTAGAGCTATATGTTGTATAATATATAATCGCGTAAATTAGCTCGTGTTAACAACATTCTCCAAGTCCAATCTTGAATGGATTTTACGCGGCATGACGGCATCAAGCAGCACACACTTTAAATACAAGACAACCGCCCAAGAGTCAGGACGAATAGTACTACTGCACCGATTGATATTACCACGAAACTCCTGAAAAAATTTTTCTCCGATTTCCAAAACATTATTCAATAATCACTAAGGATTGAGTCATATTAACAAATTAAATATCAAAATGTCAGCGTAAAGAAGCAGGTTCTCCGTGGACTCCGTCATACGTAGTTGACATATTTTTAAAATGCACAAAATAGCCGCGGCTGGCCTATTGTCCTCTTGATTTTAAGCCGGTTTTCTATAACCGATATGTCTATGATATTTTTTTTTCGTTTTTCAAGCATCTCTCTCTTGTTGGCATTTTCTTTGATTATCTTAACCTCCAACATCATTCAATAAATTTCACTATGGAGCTTGAAACCAACTATAGTTTATCTTTTCTAGATTGCAATGTTACAAAATCTAATGGCTGTTTCCAGACCTCTGTATTCCGAAAGTCAACGTTTACCGGTTCAGGCACCAGCCTTTTTAGTTTTTACTCATTTCGTTTCAAATTTAATGGGATTCAAACATTAATAAGTCGTGGCTTCCGTATTTGCTCAACTTTCAATGCTAAGCACACTGAAGTGGAATTTTTGCGCAGCAACTTTTCATTAAATGGGCATCCGTCGCAAATGGTTTATACTCAAATTAAGAAATTCATGTCTGACAATATAATATATATAAGTTGTTCGAGATTGCTACAGCGTGAACCTTATTTATAATTCTTTTCCCTACTTCGAAAATGAATCTGAGACTATAGCTAAGAAATTAAAAGTTTTGCTCAATAAATATCTTCGGAATATTAATATACAAGTGGTGATGAAAAACTTCAAAATCGACTTGTTCTTCAAGTATAAAGATACTATCCTGCTTTTTATGCGATCGTCCCTAGTATATAGATATAGTTGTGCGCAGTACGCATCAGCGTAATTCGGTATGACTTCTCGCAATTTTTAAATTAGGCTGAGGCCGATCAGTGCAATGTTCCGGTGTCCGATAGTGATTTGAGAAGAATGGGGCTCTGCAGCTGTAACTGGACCTTCAATTTTATGCCAAGACTTAACATTACATAGTGATGACGGCGCTGAAGAGTAGGCCTGATGTGGCCTGTCGCCGATTCTTGTACTTTTCGTGACTTTTTCGCAGAAGATCTGAGAGCATGTCCATTGACCGGATTTTTTCAAGACTGACGATAGTTCGAAATAGCTACTAGACTTCTACCGGATTCGATATGGTGCTTGGCATTTCAAGTCTGAACATATATTTTTCCATTGCTTTATCTATATAGTCTGTACTTGAACGCGTTTATACTGGGAGGCACGTGAGCGTCATAAGTTTTCTTGCACAGAGGCAAGACGAAATCGGCTTTTCCCTATACGGAATTGTTCGAGACGGATACAAAAACCTTTTCATGTTTAACTAATGGCTGTCGTTTCCAAGTAGCTGGTCATATATATTAATAAATGCCACCTGAGAAAGCAGAATAAACTTTTGAATATCTTGCTACAGATGAAATCGCGCATATTATTTTAGTCGAGGGTATAAGCGCATTTTCCATTATCAGGAAATCGAGGTAACTACTTTACTACAGATTTACTGACCCTGGCCGCTGGGTTCATTATTATTGAGTCTGAATGAAAATTTGAATTTAATGCTAAAATTCGATGCTGATAGATCATCACATTACTTATAATTTTATCTTGAGTTGGTCAGTTGATTGACATTATAAATATTAATTTTGCGTTCTCGATTGAGACTAAGACTGCTACAGAAGCGCTTCTTATGATCCAGCCGTCAACTCTGAAATCCCAGGGCGGCTGAAAAATCTATTGTTGGCAACCAAGCTCACTTACTGAAAGTTTGGGATAACTTTACTCAGACCGCGGAACTTGCGCTTACATGACCATTTCACTGAACAATTTGATACTGGGGATGTCGTTTCGCCGTGTGAATATTGTTGAAAATTTATCCTACTGTCTTGTGTAAAATTTTTGGCTAGCGAACGCAATCGAAAATTCTCAATTTCTTTAAATTTTGTATTTCCTGGGGATAGAATACAATTAATTGTATTTTAAACGTATATTACATTTTTCATTGTATCAGACAAATGAAAAAAATTAACTCGGCTTCACTTTCATTGAAGAAAATGCTAAATTTTTATTATTCCTATTTTCCTGTCACAAAAATAAAGAAAGTAAGCATAGTCTATCGTTTCTGAGTAGTTGAATCCTATCTTCGTTGTTCATCAATACGTATCCCACTCATGCGCAAATATTATTATCATCAGATTATTTTATTGTTAGTATCCCATCACTTGTCATTTGAGCTCTCACTGAAGAACGAGTAATTTGCGGCGGAGCTTAGAATTTCTTCTCAAACTTCGCAAGCACCGGTCCAGCTTCTGTTTAGACCTCCTAAGCGACCACGAATGTGCAGAAAATTTTACTTGAAACCATCGTTGTCATCCAAGTCCTCTAATACCTCCACTTGCAAGAATGAATTTTGCCATCCCGGGCAGCGTAGTTAGACAATCCATTATTTAGAGACATTTTTTTTGGATTGACAATTGATGGCATAAGAAATGGGGCGTCGCCAGGTCACATTGGACGCATCCCTTCTTTCAGGGGTAAAGATTTTAATTCTCCTGAGTAGTAGGAAGCTGATGATTTTTCAGAACAGCGCAACTAACAGTAATAATGAGGAATGTTGCAACAATCGCTCATATTGTTTTCGTTTGCAGACGGGACTCTGGATTTTGACAAGCTTGGTCATTCGAAATAAAAGTAACAAATTTTTTTTTCGGTGCTATTCTCGTTCTGAGCTTCCACGTGATTCCCTGATATACGTATTATATTTACGCGCTCTATTGGCCCCTTACAAATCGTACAAATGAACTAAGCGAATCCATTCTCTCATGCACTTAAATTCGAGAAAAGATTTATTTTCAACCACAAAAGAAGCGTGGAACAATTTACTTGATAGATTGGATTGTGCTAGAACTTGCAAACAAAGTAAGTTTTGTTTTAAATCGATCTGCTACAGAGCTTAATATTAATGTCATCAAGGATTTTGTAGCCTAACACGATCACTTTTTGTGCAACGATCACTTTTTCTCTGACATTTTATTGCACTCACATTATACTTTTTCGGGGCTAAATTCAACATCCAATCATCATAAGGAATGTTTCTGGAAAACGGTGAAAAATTCCTATTTAAAAATGAGTAAAAAGGTACTCCCATTACATTTATGCAAGCTTCTTGCACACGCATGACGCGAGCAACTTCTCGTGTCCGATAAGACACTAAAAACATAACCTGACGGCAGCCTTCTCTAATCTACATAGATATTTTTACGAGGTCCGCAATTCAAATTTTCAATGATCCTTGACTTTGAAGTTATCAGAATGACAGTGGACATAACAATGACACTAAAACGATATGAACCGAAGCGAAAATGTCGTAGAAAATGGACATATCGTAGATGTCGTACAGTGGTGCGTGCATGAGTGTCATGCATATAACGCATGGGTGCGCGGGGGGTCCAAAGGACGATTCGGTGGTGCACGACAGCCCGTAGTGCGGTTGGGATAGAGTGGGATGAGAAAGAGTGGAAAAGAGAAATTAATAAGAGAGGAAAAAAAACTATGGGCTGAGGGTTTGGAAACATTTAATGAAGCGACAGTAAGCCATGTTAATGAATAAATCGAGCGTAATTCCGTTTGAAGTTCCGTAATTGTATACAATCGCACGGCCAGCTGAGCGATCTCCTATTCCACGTCGCAAATTTCATTAAATATAAGGAATAATTCTAATGTATTTACGCACAACACAAATAATGCTGATAAATGTTAAAACATTTTCTCACAATTAAAAATGAGAACCTTTATTGTGATATACTGTCTAAGCAAAAAAATACTAATAATATGCGTTTAAAAATTGCTTTTTAAAGACAACACTATTAAATAGGACAGTGTCCCCGATGTTACACACGTACAATGAATTTGTTTATTTTTAAATATTAAAAAAATTACTTCTAATTTTTTTAATCTTTAAAAAAATTGTTAATTTTTTAAATTATGCATTCTATCAATCGATTTTACGCAGTGTCTCTGACTTTACGCAAGTGTGCAAAATTTCCAATCGATTGGACAGGCAGAAGTGTGTTAAATATCGATTATAAGATTTGTATCAGACAAACATACAAACAACAAGAAGTGAAGTTAAAGAGAAGTGTTGTCAAGAAATAGCAAAAAATGTTAAGAAAATTGCTGCTTGTTTAAGGGAATAAACTTCGACATTAAATGTGGCAGCGATTAAACTTGAAAATAAATTTTCAGAAGGTCCCTTTTTTTTGAAGAAAAAAATCATAGAGAATCTTGCTGAATCCGGAAAAAATCACAATGGCATAATTTACTTGGGAAAAGAAACTCAGAAAATTGAGTTTTTTAAAATTTAATACTGGGAAAATGCTGAACGCGAAGGAACTTTTTCCTTTTCACCATAAACGCAATTTTTCCGGTTTCTCTGGGGATTGAATGAAATTTGAGACGAATTTTTCTGCGACGAGGGTAAAGATGGCTTTATTTGAGGTGCAGAAATACAAGCAGAATGATTACAGTTTTTTTAATAATACCTAGAGCATCAATTAGCTTATGAATGTTCGTTGTTTTACTTGACTAATGTTAACTATGATATGGCCTTAGTGAAAAATTTATTAATTTGCTAGGATATTATCATTTCGACCTCGATTAAACGAAACCTGCATAAAACGACGCTAGATACAGTGCAGCAGTGGTTCACCATGGTTGAACTAGTATAAGGTTGACTCATGAGAAGCTAATTTTTGCGGATGTAGTTTGTTGTTCGCTTGTGACGTCACTGATCTCAGTGACGTCACGGGCATTAACCAATCAACGAAATGCGATCAAACCAGTCAACCAATCCGTCGTGGGAATGACGGGATTGTTTACACGTTTCTCGATCTGAGCGACGTAACAAGAAAGCTGAACTGAAAGACAGAAATCCTCGTGGGTCAACCTTAAATAGTTCAACCATGGTGGTTCGCAACTTGGGTAGTTTCCCCCATTTAAGCTCGGGATCGCCGAGTGGGTAAAATCAAGAAAATTGGAGCAGCGAGTTAAGTGATAGAAACTGGTCACAAGTTGTGATAATTCAGGTCGAAATCGGCCAGTTGGTCATATATTTAAAAATTGGCAACACGCTAACACGGCCTAATTAAAGCTGATGCTACCGTATTATTGGAGCAAGCGTGCCACGAGAGGTACGCGGGAGCGTTGCAAATGGTGAAGGAACACTTTCGGATTCATTTACGATTTTTAGCTAGTTTTATTTTACATCACGAAAAGTTAACGGTCTAATACAAGATGACCTGGCGGTGACTCAAATCTCATGCTACAAGCCATCCACCTAAGGCCCTAGAGGCTCTCTGTTTAATTTAAACAATAACTAGTCATGAGTAAATATTGTAAAAAGGTTGAAAATGAATTAAAACTAGAAATTTGAAGTTAGCGTTATAACCAGAGCAACAAGTTGATACAAAAGTTTACTATTAAATGGTGCTGTTGTCATCACACATGGACTGATATGACAAACACATCACATATCGTGAGAAATCGATTGCGGTTTACAAATATTTTTAAATGAAGCTATATTTCGGTCTTTATTGAAAGACCAATAAAGATTGGGACTAGACACTAGATAATATTCTAATATTATGCCATATATTAGGCAGAGACAATCACAGATAAGTCAATGCTGGCGCATGCTCTCGAACACCAAACTGAACGGGAAGCTTCTAGTAAGCAAGTCCCGGTCAAAATAAGTAGCATGTAAAGCAAATAATAAATATTACGTGCACCTGCATCCTCTACATCAAGCAGTGATATCATTCCAGTCTCAAGAATATAAATTTTAAGTTATATCATAGGTTCATGTCAATCTTGAAACTGTAAATCGAAACTCTAACAATTAACAGGCCGGAAAATAGACCACAGTTATGCTGAATTACTCACTTCGACATGTATTTTAAATATAAACTTGAATGAATCGATCCTTATATATATATACGTTTCGTTTTATTAACGAAATATCCCTGACTGAAAGTTTTTACGCGGTAGGAAACGTTGTGCACGCACTTACTTCAACTATAACGCACCTCATTAAACTATAAACCAAGACAATGGCCCTATACAATGGCTGAAATAATCCGGTACGATACAACAACCCGGTACGATACAGTAACCCGGTACGATACAGTAACCCGATACGATACAGTAACCCGGTACGATACAACCCGGTACGATACAACAACCCGATACGATACAACAACCCGGTACGATACAACAACCCGGTACGATACAACAACCCGGTACGATACAGTAACCCGGTACGATACAACAACCCGGTACGATTCCTACAAAGAATTTCTCCGCACAGAGGACTGTAATCTTTGCTTCTGTTGTAAAGACCTATACTAATGAACAATTGACTTGCCTACTAATAAATTATAGAGCACAAGGATTAGGGTTTTCAAATCATTGTCAAGATAGTTATGCCTCTTATAAATTAAGAATCCTGGATCTTGGTGATACCAATTCCTTCTCCTCTGTGATACGCGATAAATCATTTGTCGAAATACATGAATAATCAAAATTTTTGCATGGTTAGAGTAGTGTATAACAGAAATTGTCTTCAATGTATTAGGGATTCAAAAATCCGGTCTCTTTACACGAGTTCTTGGGTTCATCATGCAGGCAATTCATCATCCTCTATTCTCCATAAGCACAAAAATAAAATGCTAATAGTAAGTCGATGCAAAAATTCCAGGCAACTGCGAGAGCAACAAGCCATGACAACAATAAAACTAGTCAACATTCTTTGGCAATAGTCTAAGCTATCAACTGCTACTAGAGACGTACAGTATGTATTTATAAATATATAACTAAAGTATTCACAACCTAATGGAATGGATATTTAAATATATTGGTGCTATTAGTAAGAGAATATAGCTTTTATGCTTGATTAATTAGTGGTATAGTTCTAACTATGAAGTGCATAGAATAAAAAACTACTCTCACTAGGTCATTATGATAAGAATTCGAGAGGCAGCAGCTATGCAAATACAAAGAGTATGTCATATGGGTTCAATACGAATGATAACTTGTATGATAATAAAATCGGAACAAGTGCTAGAGGTAATTGCGTGTGGCTACCAAAAGGCCTAAAGCTACCTTGAAAACGCTAAGTTTTGTAACAACTTTAATGAGAATCATTTCAATACTTACAAGTGAGGTAGTCTGGGCTAGAGTTAACCCTGTTTAATGTCAACGATGGTGTAATCGGGATTCTCGTTAAGGTTACTTGCATTTTTGATTAACCTTAACGAGTTAGTTAAGTTGCATTTTTTTCGCTCACGTATAAGGCCTGTGAAGCCGGCCGACAACCATTCGGATCGGATAGCAAATTATGCAAGACGTTTACTCGGCCTACTATTAGACAGCTTTCCGAATTATTATAACGTTTCGAAGCATTAACGTGACACCAATAATTCTCAATAACCCGGTTGTATGACGCAATTTTGACGACATGAACACATGAGGCACATGTTTCGTAGAAATTGTACCCAGACAAGTATCTCATTGTTCAAAATAGATCAAACAACTAACTTCCTAATATAAAAACTAGAATGAACTAGTCTAGAAAAATGGCAAGCTTCCATCCATCGGATGTAAATCGAGGCACGCATGATGTCCGACGCGAGGGCAATCGGACCAGCCTGTCTGATGCTGCTCCTTCATCCGCCAGTGCGGCTCGTGGCGAAACAGTCCGGACCCGTAGCGACTTTGAGCAGCCTGGGCTGGGTTCCACGGGCCTGGTAGCCAATTTTGCCCTATCTTTACCAAACTTTGTGTGAAACAAGACGGGGAATTTGTTGTTCCTAACCTATTTTGGTTCTTGTTGTTTAATGCATCGCTACGTGTTTTTTGAGCGGCACCTGTGTCAGTCGACTTGTCATCACCTATGTCAGTCGACGTACTGTCAGCAGTGACCTGCGAATTTCGTTCGCTGAGTACAGTTTTGATCGTGACCGGTGAATGATCACCACGGAAACACACCAAATTCGAAGGAATATTCTTCAGTTTGTCGACATCTGCATGAGAGCTGAATTTGTCGACTCCCCACAAATCCATGCTGAATCCTCCTTGTCCCGTCATGCTGAAGTAATTGTGCAGCGCCGATTTATTGTTAGCACCAAACTCTTTCTTGAAGACTGGAGATAGACCCAACTGACGCATTTTTTGCTTGTGCTTCAAAAAATTTTTCATGTCTTTGTTCCTATAAACGGCATCGTCGTCAAAATCCCATGGGATAGCATTCTTGAACTTTACTGCTCCGAGCAAAGAACCGCTGTTGACTTCAAAAGGCACTTTTTCTTTCTTAGCAACTGCGAAGAGTGTAGCGAACATCCTGTTCTTGATCTTAAGACAACAGTTAGGCAGAGTGTAGTGTTTCACTCTCGACACTGCTTGGCAGTTAAAATGAATTTCCAAGCAACTATACTCGAGCCTCGTGTTGTTAGCAAGCACTACAGTTGTGAGCTCCCATTTTTTGGCCAGTTTTCTATACTGTCGTTTAAGAAACATGTGTTCATCCCGTGCTTGAATGCGTTGGCTTTTCGTAACACAAGGACGATCGAGCGTTACCATATCATTCTCAACCATAACTTGCCGATTAATGTGAGTCATTAAATATGGACACGTCATCACCAATATACCCTGTCGCTGCAACCTTAGGAACCAATCCAATTGTCTGGAATGCTCCGGTAAAGTGCAGTCAACTTCTTCTTCTTGCAATATCCACGTGGCAGCGAAAAAGCTACTGGATGTTACATCGCAGAATAAACATCCACCTCTCGAGAAGTGGTATCCTTGCTGCAGCTCAAGACGAGCGTTCTTGATACTGAGTTGCGTGCAAATGTAATCCCAGGCGCCATCTCTCCCTCGCTCAGACACGCCAATAAGCGCGACTCCTTTCGTGTCTCGGACAGTTTTCAGCATGTCTTTTATTGACAAATCTTCCGTCACTGCCGCTGCACACTCGAGGAAAAGCACGAACGGAGTCGAAACCAAGCTCACAAGAGGAGCGATCTGGCCTCCGGAGCCTCTGCATTCAACCTGAAATTAGAAATGCAAAAGTAATAACTTTTTTCAAGATTAATACAGAGCTTCGAGGAAACTTGGGAGCATTTTCCTTTAAGCATTGTTGGAAATGCTTAATGAATGCTCTAATTAAAGATGAACATCAATAAACACGTCTCCTGCTAACGTATTATAGAAATCAATTCATTCACAACATATAAAGTCGAGTATGATCGAAACAGTACTACAAACTTCTGTGCAATGAATGCTCGGGTACGATATTAAAGGATGGAAAAAAGCACGCATACGCTTAGTACAAAGGCTTTGTAACTACACACAGGAACTGCTGATAATATTTGTGTCTTTTTAATACTCACATATTGGACGGTTACGTTTGGTTTATTCCTAACGCCATCCAAGTATTTGCGATCAAGATTTTTACTCGTAGCAACTTTGATTTGCAAAGAAGGCCACATCTTCTGGATATTATCAATGACTTGAAGATTTGTGCTGGGTGAAATGTTGCAGCCATCTATCAGCACAGACACAAGAAACGGCAAGTTCTTATCTTCTATTTGATCCGATGAAAGGTGGGTTAACTCCGACCACCATCTAAGGCTCTCTGACTCATGTGAAACGTTTTTTTGTCTTTCTACGTTTTGTCTGGGAATCTCTTCAACTTTGGCAGGGGTTATGCTCCGAGGAAAACTATGCCCCGTCGATACATCAGGAGCGAAACTACCTTGAACAGTTGATTTATCTTTATCTGAAACACGCAAATTCATTTCGGTAATTCGAGGTTGCACAGGGATTTCCCCTCCAGGAGCGAAATCCCAGCCATCTTCTCCTTCTTCGGAGTCCAAGTTAGCGAAAGATGCAGGCCAGTTCGCTACAACGACAGGATCTAAGTCCAAGTCGTTATTATATCGAGGATCCAGTCTAGCAGCCGCCGACTCCAGTTCTGCAACAGCAACTGCAGGCCGCCCCCACCCTGGTAAAATGAATCGACGCAAGGCAAACTTAATTTCTGAGTTGAGAACTTACAGCGATGTTATACATAGAAACTTTCAAAGCTACTATGGCTGAATGAAATAGAAGTGATGACTGCTAGTCTGTTACACAGCGTAAAAAAATTCGTTTGCTTAGATTGAGAAGATGGATATTCAAATTGAGCGGAATAAGTGACGGTCCATAAGTTTAGAAATGAAAATTACAATGCAGGGGAAATCATGATATGAAGCAAATTAACATGAGTTTTCAAGGTGTTAGATAATGAGATTTCTGGAAAGCATGAATGGATATATGAAGAAAGACTTTTGAATTCTTGTGTAATGAGGATATTACTAGAAAAACGAACTATCAATGATAGATATAAAACATTATGAAAGAATTAGCTTATAAAAACATAGTGCACTCACGAACATCGTTGGCAGCCTTGAGAATGACTGCAGAGAGTTCTCTCTTGAGCATGACCAGAGGCTCCCGCTCCGTGCGCGGGGACTTGGAAGAACTTCCTAGCGCCGCAAGACTCCATCCCCCCAAGCTCAGCCGCACTGAGTCCTTCCACCAGCCTTGTCAAAAATTAAAAAACCAAAATAAACGTGTGCAAAACTTTTAAAGCTAGTTGCATCTTAGAGCTATCAAAATATAGGGTAACGTGGGGCAGCGCGCCCCCCACTTTTTTTAAACTAAATTTTTGACGAAGTTTTAATTGATACGAGGTGGTTCTTTGTTTTGTTTAAAGGTGCAACTAATGAGGAATGTATGATGTGAATTAGACGCCTATAGAGTTATTCAATTTTTAATGAAACACTATTTTACGCAAACACTTAGCAAAACGTAAATCCGTACACTTCATCCCAGTGAAACTGTCGACCGGCGGTAGAGAACACGGACCAATATCTGCCATACTTAGCGAGAAACCCGCTATGGGCCCGTGACCCGCAGTGGGCTCGCTGCCCCATGTTACCCTACTAATTTTTTAGAATATAACTCGTCAGAGAAATACTAAAAGGAATTTCTAAGTACTTTTATTATTGTTTGAAAATTCCAAAATTCGATTGTTTTCCCATGAAATAATCTTACAATTACTATTCAGTGGGGTCAAATTTTACTTGAAAGCACGCTGTCTTTCTTCTGACAAAGAAAAATGTAATTGTAGATTATATTTTTGTTTAAAAATGGATTGCAATTCCGCTATTCCAGTCACTCGTACTATTTTCCTCGAGAGAAACATCAAATCAGGCAATTCGATATATAACACCATTCGATCAACAGAAGACATTGCGTTATGTAGCTTAGAACCAGGATACTTCTTATGAAAAAACAACTGAACAGGTTACAATCAAATTATAAAAATAAAACATGATGTATTTAATACTTTTAACTTGAGCGGATATGATTAATGTCCATTTACGTAGTATTATATCCAGTAGTGGGCACAGCTAACCTAAAAGTTAGCTTCGATAACCGCTAATCCGCTAACTGAAAAGTTAGCTTCGATAACGCTGAACCGATAAATCACCGAAAAATGTAGCGGAATTTACCGCTAACCGCTAATCGCTAATTTTTAATATATAAATTTAGATTTGGCTTAATTTGGGGGGGGGGAACTCTGAAAAAAAGGCCTATCGAGCTGAACTTCAAGCCTTGAAAATTAAGGAGCTTCCCAAAAAGATGTAGCATGCCAAGATCAGATGATGATCAAGATGTACGTAACATAAATAATTAAATGAACAAATGAAATTAGGCAGTAGTTGACATTCAACATACAGTTTATTAAACGAATAAGAAATATTAAGGTTACACCAGGGTTACACACTCTTGGTAGGACGTCTTGTGTTACTGCCAGTAACACAAGACGTGATTGGCTCACGAACATTTGATGATGTAGTCAGCCGTCAGTGTGGGCGTGGCACACGGTTTACGATACTTAGCATTAAATCAGAGATTTTATAACATTTTTAACGGACTGCCAGTTAGCGGAACTAAATTTAGCGGAAGCTAATGGGTCCGCTAAAGGTTTTCAAAGTTAGCTGAACAGCTAATCCGATAAGGAAAACATTAGCTTCGCTAATTAGCGGTTAGCGGATTAGCGGAACTGTGCCCACCTCTGATTATATCCAATTTGTGCTATATATTTTCGGCTCTACACTTGAGAGACACATCGCCATGAGTGAAGATGAATGCAAGGAACATATTACGCTGTAACAATTTAGCATGAAGCACTACCAGCTCAGCTCATATTGTTCTCGACGCCATGTTACCAGTAAATCTTAACAAAATTATTGTTTCATTTACGAGCTGGAGTAACAGGTCACTCATACTTTTATATCAATGATAATATTATCCATTTATGTAATTCGGTAAAGATGTCTCGAACTCATACAGTAGAAAATTTTGTTCAAATCAAGATAATTTCAGCTTCAAAGCATCCAATAAATGAATTAAGACATCAACCTATCTTTATAGTGACAACTAAAATAAGTTTTAAATATTTTATGTTTTTTTTAGAAAATTGGGCAGAGCTGACTACCACGAGAGGAACACCAACCCCAATTGAAAAACTGTCATAATGAATACAATCTTCTGTTTCACAAAACAGCAAAAAACTGTCAAGTAATTTGAAATTTATGCAACTGAATGAAAACACTCGATGGGACAACTCTCTGCAACGGGGACTACAGAATAACGCTACGATTAACCAGGTTATCCATCCACTCTGGAACATAGAAATAAAATGCGCCCGAAGTAATTACTAAATCGGTCTCAGGAGGTCAAAGCATATAGGATAGCCGCGCTACTCTAAGAATGAGAGGCAAGATCGATGGTGCGTATAGAAGCGGCGCATAGTGCCGCAGGGCCGTTCAAACAGGGGCACGGTAGCTTGGCTGAGCCCTGCACAACATTTCTATTCTTGTTAAAGGGGATAGTGAGCCAGGACTCACTGAACAACAGCAGTTTATATCAACATGACTGGACGGTATCTTAAATGTTGTCAACCATCAAATGTGTGTTTATTTGAAATTTTGATTTTATAGATACATGGTTGGGCGGCATCTATACAATGTAGTCAACAATTAAAAGTGTGTTTATATGAAGTTTTGATACATTTTTCGCTTGTTCAATTAGGATCAAAGGACACAATACAGTGGAACCCCGACTTGCTAATATCCTCTCTTACGACCGAACAGCCTACGAACTGTCAGATCGGAAATATATTTTCTCCACGGCACGACCGTAGTTCGCAGTACGACCCTGGGCCAAGGTGCAAAAATCGGAAAATTATATCGTGACCGTTATTACTTTATATGTCATTTGTGGTTATTATATATAGTGCCGGAGTCATTCATATTTCGACATCGCTCCACCTACCACTCCGCTCCATCTACACGTTCGTTCCAAGATAGAGTCATCATTATTATATGGATGGCTAAGCATTTGATTATACAACCTTTTATGTAATTGATTTTATGTGCAATGAAAATAATTTTCTGTAACCTATCGTAAGTAAAGTATTTACGTGAAAAAGGGTGACATTTGGAAAAGCTCAACACGGATAGAAGTCTTTTCTCTTAATTTTAATGGAAAATATAGGTTTACCGTACGAACTGAGTTACTGCACGAATAATTTCGAAAGGAGGATTACCAAAATCCACAGTGGGCAAATTAGATTTAAATTTAATGCATGGTGGATGTAAGCTTCCACAATGGCCGCGATCATAAGTAAGACAAGTCAACAGACATAATAACAGAAGATCAAATTGATGGTACTAATTACGATATTTTCATAACCACTCACCCAACACGAACGCTGCAAACGTCAAAGTCAGTACAGCTGCCACAGGAAGGGCGACGCTAAAGGTTTGAGCAGCTGTGCGATGAAGACGCCGGGGTTTGAAATAGCGCATAACTTTCAAATGAATCTTCATATCCGTTGTGTAATTCTTTGCTTAGAGTCCCTCGTGATAAATGTCTTCATGGATTTTCTGACGAGATCTTAGAACGTAATGCTTTGGTATGTCAAGCGTATATCTGATTGCCATGAAAACGTCAAGAACGAGAACGAACATTTGCTGCAAAAATAAAAGACAACTTAAAATGTTTCAGCAGGACTGCATAAAATCTTTTACTGAGACCATTCCGAGGACGAAACTTTTCGAAAACAGTAAAGGAAAGAACTTCAACCTCGTTACCGACACATGCATTGCATCGGGTCCTGTGAGGAATATCTTGTTCGCATTAATTAGAGTAATTTCTTTGAATGATCATGATAGAAACGAGATCAAAATATAACTCAAACCCATCACCCGATGTGCAATCAGCCATCAGGAATCTGCACAAAAAAGTTTAGATTTCATTAAAGAATTGCACATATTGCAAAGGACACACGAATTTTAATTGGCAAATCCTAGTTGGATTTGTCAGGCCGAATAAAGTGCAGAGTATATGGAAAGTGGTTGAAAAATAAATAACTAATCTACCCAGCTCTCCTTTTAATACAGCAAAATGAGACTAAAAGAAGTTACCAGGTAGCTCCGCTAAGATATGAGCATTGAGCAGTGAGCTGAGCAGCCTCGATCGGCGCACGTATCAACCAATGCCTACGATAATACTATAAACAACAATTGATGTAATTATTGCCAGTTCATATAAAATTAAGAGATTTATAATGAAAATGCTGCTTTCTTCTAGAAATATATATCTACATTTATCAGCATTTTATTCAACAAATATACGTACCTTTACACAATCTAAACCGCAAATAAAAACCGTTATACGATTTTTTGAGGTATAATTGGAAGAAATGGGTCATCAGCAATAAAGCTCTGCTTTTATATGCTAATCTGAAATGAAAATAATTCACGTAATCAAAGTACAATTTTAATTGGAAAAATATCCGAAAATGTTGTTACCTGGGATGGCCGGAGGAGCGAATCACTCTCCACGTTCACCCCACCACGGCCAGACGCTCACTAAAACTGAAAGCCGACGGGGTATGACTATGAGTCGGGGACGCAGGCGACGTTGGAGCGAGGCACTGCAGACGTGTGCCTCTGGTACATCTTTCACTAATCGAAGGAAGCCTAACTTGATCTGCTGACTTCTGCAGTGCTGCTTTGGAACTCACTTTCTACCATCACGATAACGTGAATGACACCTCATGTAGTCATTTTTGTTCGCGTGCAATTAAAAAGGTACAAGAACTGGAAGAGGGTATAAACTGCAAAAAACATAGCGTAAAAGTGTGTTTGGTCGAGTAATACTTTAAAGATAGTTTAGTTTGTTGAAATATACCGAATAAATATAATACAACAAATAACAACCAAGAAAATGAATAATTAAATGAGACACAATATATTTGACAAATTCACCATAAATTAAATTCAATGCAAATTGACAAATTCACCAAAAAATCAAGTTCACTAAGAATTCCTAAGTTTTATTAATTTTTTTTTCTTTTCTCGTCAAGCAATGCGAAATAACGTTCGCAATACTGTTTTTTTTTTTCAAATTGATTAGCATGACAATGAAATGATTATTTTTCACTAGTTCGTTATTTTCCATGCACTTGGTTGTTAAGCGTTCATTCGTTCATTTATTTTTTTTTTGTTAGTCATCTTTAAAAATCATCGTAATGAACCTACGCTTCTTGCCTTACCATGGCAATTTAATATAAGAAAAATGCGAATGGAGTATTTTCTTGACCTAAAATACTGGAGCATTGGAAATACTGCGTAAAATGCGTCCATTTGGCTTGCGAATCGCGACCCAATTTTCTAGCCATGTCCCGAGGTCCATTCATGTGTCCCGAGGCTCAATGATGACTTCTACCATACAGATACCATGACTTCTTTCCTGTAATTGGGTTTAAAATGCCATGCGTTGCATCAACTCCGAAGGCTGCTGTGCTACTGCATCTGTGTTGAGCTCTAATTGAAGGCAGCTGGAGACCTGGCCTATACTTTCAAAAAAAGTTAAGAGATCGTAAGTTCATCAGCCAATCATTTACGGCCTTTCAAGCAAAATCCACCAATCACAGACAAGAAAATAGAGCGTAAGCACTTAGTTCATTTAGCGAACTTTGAAAGTATGGCCTCTGGAGTTGGAACTGACAGCGAACTTCAAGTCTCGACCTCGATTCCAGGCTATGTTCTACTTTCTTGGTACTTGATAGTTTTGCTGAATCAGTTGTTTAAGGAGCTAAAGCTTGTCCGAGCTTTTAAGCTTACTAATAAGCCAGCATCGAAGAACATGATACATTTCAGGACAGTTGTGGTTGGCAATATCGCCTCGTACGTGATTCGCAAATCATAAAAGTGACCGCGTGCACATCTCTTGGCGTTGTTTAGCACAGAATAGTTAGTTTTGTACCACATTTAAAGGAGGTAACAGATTTAGATGTGTTTTTTTTTTCTGCGCCTATATAAAATCTAAAAATTTGGCCCAAACGGGCCAAACGAATTTGACCATAAAATACATTTTCTTAACGCGTTTTGCCGAACATAACGTCGCTACAGCAATTAAATAACCTGCCATCAATAGTAATGCTTTATTTTATAAACATAATTTAATCACCTCTTTGTAGTGCGATCAATACAGTTTCGTAATAATCATGTGGCGATCGATCCCTAAATATCGTTGTTAAAGTGCGCAGTATCGGCTGAGTGAAAACCTATGCGTTATTGCAAGTATCATGTTAAACGTGGCAAAAATATTAACCAATGAACTATTTTTCTAAGACTGTGAACGGGAAACAAAAAAACAACATCTTATTTAGTATTACTTTATTTTCAAGTATTAAAAACGATTATAAGAATGTATAAAATTATTATATCTTTGGTAGTCAGTCGCACTTGGCGACGCAAACAACACGTATATCACAAGACGGATGAGAGACACATGTGTTCCCAGCACCCTGTGAAAAATTTGTCTTAAGCTAACACATAAAATACGGAACTTCAAACTGTCAAACATGGTCGAGGTGATGTATTGAAGGATGCTGTTATATATTCTTTCAAAACATTAAAATGCGATACACCAGTGTATCGTTGAATCGAAAAGCTTAGTAAATTTCAAGGTTATTCTCATCTATCAGTAGATTACAATATTGCACAAAAAACTTCGAGATACATTTCTCAGCTCTGGAATTTATCATCGCTAATTATAATCAATAAGGACGGCAAATTACAATGGATTAAGTGAGATAGTCTTAGGAATAAATGAATAGTTCATTTATATATTTTTAGGTAAGGTTATTTGGAGCGGAGTGGCTTGGAGTGCAGATGCGTTTTGGATAGTAATAAAATTGATGGCTGATGCAGTCATAGCCGGTAGTTTTGGGGCCACAGGTTGTGTGCCGGAGCTAATCTGCTTCCTCGTATGTCTCTTCATGTGCTTTGCAAGATGGTCAGATCGCATGAATCGGAAGCCACATTCAGGACACTGGAAATTTTTCTCACCGGTGTGAGTTCTTTTATGACGAGACAATTCATCAGACCTAGCAAACTTCTTCTCGCAGACTTGACAAGCGAAAGGTTTCTCTCCGGTGTGGGTACGTTCGTGAGACTTCAAGTGAGATGACTTAAAATAGGTTTTACCGCAGTTCTCGACAGGGCACTTGTACATTCTCTTCCTTTGATCAACGACTTGCTGCTGATTTTGGTAGTGGGCAACAATAGAAGGAGCTAGAATTATGGTAGGAGCCGTTCCAGAATCACCGTTTGTGATGATTAAATGCATTATTCCGGGAGTGGTCTTTAAAACACTAGCACTTTGAATGGCTCCAATATCAGCCGTTGAAGTAATTGGGATGAGACCAGCAGGTAATTTGGGAGCAATTGCAATTGGTTGAGAAACGGGGTATTGCATGTTCATCGCAGACGAATGTTTGGTGTTGCCGGCAGGTTTATCAACCGAGTAGCAACTATCGACGGAATCAGTGATAGGCGATGGCACTGGAGAAGAAAAAGGTACTTCGCTCAAAAGCTGACTTTGATACTCAATGGTTTGCGATTTAAACGATTTCTTGGATCTTGAAGCTTCAACAGCGTCGTTCGTGTAATCACAAGAAGACTGTCCATGAAAGGTTGTGTATGAAGGGTTGTGACATAGTTCGCTTGGCTCGGTTTGCATCGCTTGCCTTGCTGGGTACATCTTCCTTTCTGCCATAGTTCTGGGTCTACAGTTCGCATTTGAAGCATTTCCGCTCTCAAATTCACTCACTGATGCCGAGGCGCTAAACGGATTTTGACAGCTTTCACCAGTGACGTCTAAGTACGAGTTCTGCGAAGAGTCATTTAAATCATAGGCATTCGTGGAGTGTCTTTCTTCTTCCTGAAAAGAAGATGTGGAAAGCTTGCGAGAATGTTTTGCTTTTCCAGCTTTTACAATGACAGACACGGGGACGGATAATCCACTTGATAGGGGGGATGATAGTGCGGGAGAGGAAGAAGCCGAAGGACTTGAAAAATACCCGAAGTACTGAGTAGGGGACAAGGGTGGAGACTCGGGACCAACGTAGCCAATAGGCAGGAGATTCTGCAGAACGAACGAGCAAATTAATTAAATACAAGGAAGCAAATATGCAGCATAACATAAAAGAGGACGATAACAAAATAATAGTAACTTTCCAGCATTCAAGCAGACAAGAATAGTATTCCAATGACAGCGATATTTTTCTAATGATATTGGTTGAAAAGTATAGGAAACTATAATCATTAACAAAATGGACATAATATTCTCAACCATGCGCTGCACATGAGTTCATGTTTTGATCATTAGTTCAAACATGAGACCAACCTCTTTAGTCTTGGAAAATCGATCGGTGAGATCTTCACCATCAGAATCAAGAGACATGTGGTGAGGCGAGGCTCCTCCCTGCGATGCCGGAGGTGAAGGAGGAAGATTAACTGGAGGAGAAAGCGATGAGAAAGATCCAGGTCCTCCCTCATAAGATTGGGTTTGGTCGGCATTTCTTCTTAGAGCCGACAGTAACTTTTCACGAGAGTCCAGGACTCGCGAGTTATGAGAAGCATGAGTATCTGATACATTTATGAATTCTAGAGATGAATTGTGGTACTGTTCTTTAATTTTTGTCTCGTTGTTGAACGAAAAATAATCAGCAGTATCGAAGCTCCGTTCCATCTTCGGTTCTACATGCAGGTCTAGGGGCTGCATACCTCGGTTTCGCTGGATTGCGTTTCCAATAATAAACGGATTTGCGTTATAATTTTGACTGTGGGATTGCGTAACATGAGCTGGACAATTTCTCTCGTTCATACTCATGACTTTCTTGAAGGAGTTTGCAAGGCTAGTTTTCGAAGAGCCACCAGACGATGAGGTAGTGAATTGCAGTGCCAGTAGCGCTTCACTCGCTTCCAGGTCAGCATTGCTGCTGGCATTTGGCCTCTGAAAAAAATATATAATAGTAATTTGCTGTGAGGCAAACAAAACAAGTGCTTGTTGATAGAGAATCCGAGTTAATTTATGTTGACTTCGCTAGCCAATAAAATAGTATCACAAAAAAGACATACTTAGAAGAAATACAAGCATTGTTTATTCTTTTAGGTCACAGGCAAAAGTCGGTCTATCCGAGGCAAAAGTCGGGAACTGGGAATGATTGAAATAAATTCACACAAAAAAAGACGTTAACAGTTTATAAACTATTTGTTTTCGTCTCACGGTACAAAGCTCTTAGCATAAATCCTTGTAATAAGAACATTATAGTAACTGACGATAGATAAACATATCAAATTTCAAGCGGATGTCGAATTCTGAGAGTATTTGACCGCACCTCATGCACTCGAATAAAAGTCCTATATATATAAAAGTTAACTCGTAAAAAAAAACCATCGGAATTCATGATGTAAATCCGATTAAGAACTTCAACAACTCATAATGGGATGCCGTTAATGTATCAAGATGAGGATTTGAAAATTTAGAGTTGCAATACTCGACTTCGACTGAGAGAACGAGTGGCCCTAGGCAGCTTCCTACTCTAGACAGAGCGACGCCGTACCCCCTTCCCTAACCTCCGGATGACATCAGATCCGAGTCCTGCTGCTGAGACGTTCCTTGATTATAGATAGATTCCTACTACATGAGCGAGTTTTGCAAACGTCATGCCACTACGGAATTATTGAGCATCTGGCCATACCGGTGCCTACCGCAAGAAAGAGCTGCCAATGCTGCTTATAAGACTTGAATTTAAACAACTAAAACTGAGCAGCAACACGCATCAATGTCAACCTTTTTGCGAACATTTTTCAAAATCTTTTGAAACAGTTATGTGCAGCTATAACAATCCTAATGAACGATAAACAGCTAATTGCGAATTAAATAATTGAAAAATTATTTTATTCACATTCTGCTAACAGCGAGTGAAAGATATTTATTGCACACGTTGTGGTATAGTTAGCAAATAAAAATACTAACGCGACTCTTAACCATGACAGTGAATGCTAGAGCTTGATTCCGATAAACATTGTATGAAGCTGCCTTAGCAGGAATTTAAAATACGGTGAAGCTGCCTTAGTTCCAAGAACAACAAAGAATTCGGCCAGTAAGAGCGGGCGCATCACGTGATCAGCGGCTGTACCAGAGAGCACGCGGCAAAGGCGTGCAACTTGCGGAAGGCCACAACAGCTCAGATGCGGCGTGACGTCATGACACACCCTCTACATACATGCGTGCCTCCGACCTCAACCCGGCTCACTGCCACTCCTCTACTGAACGCACTCAAATAGATCTCACAACAACTACTATCTATACACCTTTGGTCTTACCCTAGCATCCGGCTATCCTAAGTAGTGATGAAGGCTCTCAAGAATCTTGCTGTTATCGTACCTATAACATCACAGACTAGTAATGTTGATACCTCTTGTCTTGCAAGGAAACGTTGAGTCATCTACATATTCGTTTTTTAGTTTCAACTCATACAGAACATTGTAGTAATAAAGTGAAATGGGATGATTAAGAGCAAAATATAGAGGAATCATCATTACAAGCATATTAAACATGACCTATTTAGTATTTACTCTCCATTAGCTATATAGTTCACAACCCATTAGACCTGTCAGTTAAGAGGGTGAAAGGACACCGTTTCAAAAGATTTTCAACGATTTGAATCAGTATCTTTTACAAGCACGGATCCGCTACATTTTTCACATGACAATTCGACAGCGTAACTAAAAGAAGAGGTCATGCTCTTTTCTCGCTGAGCAAAAGAGAGCAAGATGGCTACCGTTTTCCTGATCAGAGGTCGAGCGGAGCTGAACCTAGTGCAGAGAGCACTGAGCAGAGCTATCATCTCCTTTCCTCAGTTCCCTGTGCCTGGCAACACTCTCACTACGGCATGACAATACATGCCTTCTAGAGTCACGACGCAGATTCCATATTGAGAAAAAAGAAAATAATCCATCAACGGAAGCGTGAAATAATGCTTAATAACATGATCACGTTCTCCGCATGTCATCATTAAATTGTATGATGTACCTATCTATTTTAAACATAGCGATAACACTACGTTGTTTCGATTTAAAATGACAAGACACTAAATGTTCTAGTCAATTTAAGAATAGTACCATAAGTGTGACTTGGATCCTGCCGCTTCCGTACGCAGTACCTAAAAGCTCAACAAAGGAGTAAGGTTCTACTATTGATCGCACGTAGCTTGCCGAGCTCGAGTAGCTGCAGTAGCAGCAACCCAGCAAGCGCCAACCTCAACGGTTCGTCTTGAAACTACGAGCTCCTCTCTTCTCTCTTTTTCGATCAGACAAAACACAGAACGGAGGTGAATGACGTTCACCCTTCCCTCATTTCAGGTTTAGACAGCGCTAAATAAATTATCTAGGAACCTTATTTTTCGCATAGAAGAAACTATGACCGTTATTAGAACTTCAGCAGATGGTCAACATGTATAAAATTTCTGTAGTCATATCGTTAAAAAATAACGGCAAATTAATTCTACCACAAATTACAGCGTCTTGTACAATCGTAAACACAGTTATGTGTGAGCATTCATAATTCATTCATGTTGCAGCCGGGTGAGTAGGTAAATCATAATTATACTGTTATGCTTCATGATTAAAAATATGTCAATCTGCGAGCCAGACGTTTAATATCATTAATAATTATGCAATAAAATATAAATTCTGTTCAACCTATGAAACACTTTTCTTATTTGTCCATTTGCGGAATAATTAGGTATTAGTTTACTTCATCCTAATTCTGGAATGGAAAAAGCTCAAGGCTCGCTTCAAGCTCAATTGCTTTAATTAATCAATGATAATCAATTGGCTAATCATATCTTATAACCATACACCTCACTTAAGTAAAAGGTTAATTTAAGTAACGTAAGCTTCTGAGAAAGAAAATTGCTAAAAATTAAATACTGCGTCATGTTTTTTTTACAAAAAATTGAACTACATTTTTTGAAACAACGATGAAGGAAAATCGAATGGATTAGTTAATAGTGATTTGGACGAATTTGAATATAAATATTACCTTTTCGAGTTTTAATGGCCCTGTATGTTTGATCATTATTTGTTTCTTCATCTCGTATTTTGGAAATCCAGTGTTTTATTATCCCAGTGATGTTACAGAGCACGGACACTGTGCAACCTGCCACCACCACAGTAAGCTCACAAATGGTGAATTTGAGTGGAACTCGCTCTCTTTTGGTCATCCAATGTTTCATAGTAGTTCGCTGTCATAGCAGATCGTAATAAAGGCTTTGTTTGGACATAAAATCTAACTTAAATTGTTACTGGCTTAACATGCGTAGGAAGTATCTTTGAAATTTTAGTAATTCACATTAGAAAGCTTGTTTAATGCATTGTTTGTGAGGATGGGAGGGGTGTGCTGGGCGTCTACCAATGACAGTTGGAGGCGCGGCAGCAACAACCAATAGCGAGCGAGAAAATCTTCTGTGCATGTGATCACCGCGTGAAAACTTGGGTTTCTCGCCCTCTATCACGTGATCAGTTATTTTAAAGGCCACCTTTAAAAGGTTTATTTACTTCATTTAAACGTACTCGTTACCACATAAAATTTATCATCAAAATTCGAGTAATCCTATTGTATCTGAAATTAGATTATTAGTGTACGAATTTCAGTCATTTACGGACCTAACATAAAACGATGGAAGTCATAGTACATTACGAATAGTCTACTGTCAAAATGATCCTTAACTTTCGTTGGTTGCCTTTATTCATATAAACCCTATTCCCCGATATTTATACATCCGAATTTTTCCCATGAGTAATCGGTTAACTGTTTGAAAAATGTAACAAGGATTTTACCAGCAGGATACTTATTCCTCTGGCTCTAGGTTTTGTATTTTACTTGATCAGGATGAGACGCGTCACCGACGTAGATTTATTTGATTTTAGAAAAGAATAGAAGTGTCGGCGTTGAAGAAATAGGCCCATGGCCTGTTGCCGATTCTTGAACTTTTCGTGACTTGATTCACAAGGGATCCGGGATTCACTTCAGTTATATGAAATCATTTTGCTTCAAGTCATCCAGGTCATTTCAATAGAAGATTTGCGATCGCAATTACCCAAGATCACGTTTTTTTCGATATATTTCGTTTGCAGGAATTGAGTAAGTTGGGGAGTTGATGCATCTAAATACATTTAGATACAGCAAGATATCTGGCAATCGAACTACCGTAGGTGGCAATTTCCAGTAAATTTTTGGTTGAATTGATTTGCAGCATTCTGATCCATGTGTATACTTCTACATTTCATAAATCTGCATCTTTCTTCGAATCTAAATAAGACTTTTACCACAGACCTTTTGTTATGGTGTGTTTCAATTCATCATTGTGGTAGCACTAAATCGAATAGATGTAAAAATCAATGTCAATGTTGAAATGAAATGACACAAAGACTGTGAATGCACGTAAAATGACGCAATTCTCTAACGTAGGGTAAAAGTGCCTTGGGAGTAGAAGCACGATATTGTGACTATTTTTAGATGATTAGGTTAGTCGAGTCTGGCCACGCCGTAGCAGCAAGCAGCAGGTGTGGCGGATGCAACTCTGCCGTGATGTTTTTTTGCGTCGCTGGAAGAAAATAATGATGTTTTCAGAAAGACTTCTTCAACTATGAAATGAATCAAGATCATGTAAATTGAGCTCTTTAATAAATGTATGAATTCTGGAATAGCTAAAACTCGTGTTCCTTATTTTTGAGAGTTTGTTAGAAGTTCTTATATGCTTTCAACAATAGTGGTGATGAATTTACTGAACCTCTTGAATGATTTCGTCATTAAAATCGATTAAAGTTCGTTAAGGAATTTCCCATGGTGCCCAAATTGCGCTCAAAACGATTCATTACTCCACCATACCTTCAAGTAACGATGCAATAGCCTTGCAACACTGCACCAGTTGAGTTCATCCTCAGCCTTCACTACTTTAGGGGAGTAGGGGTATAATGCTCTTTACTCAGCAATCAATCGGAGTCATGCAGCTGTGGGCAAGAATTTCGTATTGAACAGTCTTATTCGGCTGTAAGATTGAGTTCTTAGAAGAAATTAATCAATGAATATTTCTCATCGAAGTACACGTAAATTATGAAACTGCTAAAAACAGATCGCATTTATTGCCTGCGAAAAAACGCAAAATGGGAATTAACCTGTACCCTTAAACTGCATATTCCTGCGACACAATGCAACCAAAGGCTGATATTTACGTCTATCCTTTATCTACTGATAACAGACTTCGACCCTTTAAGAAAACAAAGCTATCACGTCGTCGGCACGTGATATTCCTAGCTATTCTTGCGTAATAACTTAGAAGGCTCGGCGGTAGCTCTCAATGCCCTCATGAGCCATGCAGCCTTGACGTCCACACACAGGCTGCGAGAGGTGGACTTTGCACCAGCCATGAGTGACGGCCATCGAAACTCCGCAGCAATGAAATCTACCTACAACTACTTTTCTGTTATATCCTGATATACAGGAAATCTACAGCTACTGTTCTGTTATATATTTCCTTTACCCACTTGATGCTTTTATTCTGATGCTCAATGTAATTAACTCTGTAATAATGGGATGGGATCTACAGCTTCTGTTATGTTCGCTCTTGAAATGCTCTCTTTCCTATATATCCTAATTAAAGTATTTTTCCTCCTGCTAAATATAATAAACTCCACAGTAATGAGATCGACATGAAATCTACTGCTACTGCTCCATTAGCTCTTGATATGTTCTCTTTCCCTTGCCATCTTTATGTTTTTTTTCCTTGCTGCACAATATAATAAACTGATGTTTTGTCTGATTTACATGCGTTCACAGCCTTTATCTCTCACGTTTCCTAATACATGATTTGAAAGTTCCACAATTGGAAATGCCATTAAAAATAAAATTAGACTTCTTTATTGCTTGTCCCAATATTTCTCCTTAATTGCGGTACGATTCATTTACTACAAAATCGATTTCTTTCTTCAACGTGTTTCAAAGCAAACCTAAGTTGAATTGACTCCTTGCCTTTACCACCGAAAAGTGGAACGTTTCTTAGGCTCAAATTAAAACTCTTGAGTGAGTTAACGAACCAATGGATACAACTAAATGAATATATTTATTTTGCTCTGAATAGTGTTTTTTCGTCATTGATTTGAAGTTAATTGGGTGGCAGAATTCATTCCATTGAATACGATAACAGTTTGGCTTGGATCTGCGCAGTCGTTGCTGTCAGAGAGCGGCTGTGCGTTGCGTTGCTATGCTCTCATATCAGATTTGATGACTCAATCGTAATCATGCGTCTAGAGCTAGCGAGTACATGTGCAACATTGACAAACATTGGACGTAGTAGGTGCGTCTCCGAAATCATTTCCGTCAATATTGGAGCCAAGTCCAAAGTTTAGATTCTCAATGCTTCATCAAGCCATATGATAAATATTATTGGACTTGTTTTTTCTTCTCGGAATCCTCTTTGCGACTGGTGGTAAGTAGCAATAATATTGCAATAATTGTCCCTGGACCTTTTGATCCCAGAGCGCCTCTCCAAGAGCTATGGGCTATTCGTAAAATTATCCATATTATGCCAAAAATATTTAACATTGAATTAATAATTATTTGGTTGATTTGTTTACTTATCCCATGTTTATGAACTAGGCAAAGTTATAGAATGGCTTCAAAAACAAATATAAGCATATATAAATTGCGCTCAATAAAAAATATTTTGTTACAAATCTTCAATCCTTATGAACTAGGCAAACTTATAGAATGGCTTCAAAAACAAATATAAGCATATATAAATTGCGCGCAATAAATTTTTTTTATTATATAAAAATCTTCATGCAGGCAAGGGATCGACTGCTGCAATTTTGTTGACGTCAGACTAGGTCATGTTGTTTGCCACGAACTGGCGCAAAGTCCAATTGCGTGAGTCGCTTTTAAATTAGCTATTTTGTTCACAGATCGACATTGGACGGCGGTACTTACGGGCTATTTTGTCTAATTTTAGTAATGTACAGAAAGTATACAATTCGGCGTGAGGTAGATTTCTCACTGTATATTGACGCGAAATTATCAGCTATAAAATGCGATTTCGCGATTTATCAGACTAGAAATTCTACTTTTCTTGAATATTCTGATGTAAAATGTGCAACTGCTATCACTTATAACCGCGTAGCTGAGGACCACGAGGATGAATGACATGATCATGTGGATCATCATTACCGAAATTGGCTTTGGATTATTCATAGGGTTCAATGCACTATAATCTATAAGAGAAATATATGTTTTCTTAACGATTTCGAAGTATTTTGAACCTTTTTGATACATTTCCGTGTCTTTCAACGTTTATAGACGTCTTGTATGCGTGATCGAATACATGCTCAATAAGAGAAAATGGCTTACTTTAATTGCTATAAAGGCGATGAGTGATCATTCTCTTGCTTTGATGTGAAAAGCTTCATGCAAGAATGAATAAATGATATTAATATTAATTAAATTCATTCATAATATGAAACAAATAATTTATTTAATATCCTTTATGATTCCTCGACCTTAAATTTTGTTAAAAATTACCAGAAGCCAGCAGACGTTTCTTGTTGATAGTGAAACTTTCAATCTTTGATTTCATTAGAATTGCATAATTATTTACGGTCAGTAGATATGGTAAAGACATAATCAGGGTAGCAAGATTGAGGCTGCACGTGATGACAACGTGATGGTAGCGTTTCTGCGTCGCGCATGCGCCTGGGAGCGTACTGTTCTCTCGGTCAAGAAAGGGACAGGTATAGGTCATACCTCCTTATATATGCATATATATCCCTGATCGTATAGGTATTGATAGCAAGGCCTACTCCTTCGTAATACCCTATTCCTGATAGGCATAGATATTATTGATGGAAGGTACCGATAGCCATGTCTACTACTCGGTCTCACTCATACCCTTGTCGTAAAAGGCATATAGATATCCCTGATAGTAGGTATTGATAGCCAGGTTTAGTCTTCGGTCATACCCTGGTCGTGATAGGAATTGATATACTTGATAGTGGGCTTGACAGCCAGGCCTACTCTCCTGTCATACCCTCGTCCTAATAGGCATATATGTATATATATACCTCATCGAAGATATTGGTAGTCATGTCTACTCCTCGATAAGAAACAGAGGTTATGATTCATCGTCCAAGAAAATCATACCTTGGCCTTGGGTTTATGAATAACTTTTCACAGAGGAGGAAGTTGATGTGTAATTAAGATAAGTGCTGCTAGAATTAAATTAAATGCTCATTTTTTATCATCTCTGTGGCTGGAAACTCCTTTCCCTGAAATGGAGCATTACATTTCTAAATGCATGTGTACCACACAATTGAAATAAGAATGTAGTCTATTTTTAATACAGCTTGTATTTACAGTCATTCTCAATTTAAATAAAATGATAGCTTATGGTAAAAAAGCTTTCGATGCAATATTACTCACCATTTATTGCAGTTTGAATTTGTGATGGGTAATTTTCAAAAATATCAAACCTAAATCGAATCTAAAACATGACACCTGTACAAAACGGTCTCGTATATCGTATTGTTTTTAACTTTTGTACTGTGGTTCAATAACTCTCATGACGTTAATTTGAGCAAGACTAAATCTTAGTACAAATATAGGAGAAAACAATTTAGATTGTCTCGATATAAATCTCATTATGAGCGACCTATTATAAAGATTGCGTTATCAGGTCTCGCCGAGCTCGTAGACTGGACCAAGCCTCGCATCCCATGCGCATGACACGTGCACTATCTATGCAAGTATATATGCGGGCTTGAGCCATTCATATTGTTATGATACATACAAGTATTGGTCTTGGACCATTCATGTTGTTCTGATCCATACAAGTATTGCTCAATTGAGCCATTCATGTTGTTCTGATCCGTACAATTATCGGTTTTGCTATTCATGTTGTTCTGATACATACAATTATTGGTTTTGGACCATTCATATTGTTCTGATCCATACAAGTATTGGTCTTGAGCCATTCATGTTGTTCTGATCCATACAATTATTGGTCTTGGGCCATTCATGTTGTTCTGATCCATATAATTATTGGTTTTGGGCCATTCATGTTGTTCTGATCCATACAATTATTGGTCTTGAGCCATTCATGTTGTTCTGATCCATACAATTATTGGTTTTGGGCCATTCATGTTGTTCTGATCCATATAATTATTGGCTTTGGGCCATTCATGTTGTTCTGATCCATACAATTATTGGTTTTGGGCCATTCATGTTGTTCTGATCCATACAATTATTGGTTTTGGGCCATTCATGTTGTGATTATTTTTTATTTGTGCAATTATTGGTCTTTTGCCATTCATGTTGTTCTGATCTGTACAATATTGGACTTGTCCCATTCAGATTGTTTTTGATACGTAAAATTAATGTTGTTCGTTATTCATGATTATTTTCACGCTGAACATTTCAAATAATATTGTAAATTTATGCGAAAAAAATTGTGTCAAAATCTGACTTGTGTATTATTGTATCACGGTTGCAAACTCATAATTTTTGTTAGGGTTCAAATCGAGCATCAGGAGTCATGGGATTTGATTTTAAATAAAACATCGAATTGAGAAACTCAATAAAGGCCGTTGGAGGGCTAACGACCGATAATGGATAATTAAAGCTAATATCGATCAGTACCTCCACATACTCTGATAAATCATTAATTATTGTTCAGGGAAAATATTAATTGGAGTTGAAAATGCGATTTTAACCTTCATTATTATAATTTGTCACGTGGCATCCTCTTTTCTACAAACTGTCCCAAGTGACCTTTTGACAACCAAGGGAATACATGGGTCAGAAACAAAAAATTTAAAATAATGTACTGTATAAGTTTACAAGATGAATTTTTAAATTTAGGTCCGAATGCTCGGTTGATGAATATGATCAGTTATTATGAATCATTGAATACTGTATAGTTATAGATGTAGTATAGATGTAGTATTGTCAAAGCATAAATAAAAAAACATATTAGAATTTAATTTGTTGGTATCAGTATATTATAGTGTGGTAGTAAAGGCTGCTTGCAGGTTACCAATCATCAACTATACCGATCGACGCAGTTTCAGATTTTTTATCTAACCGTTTATAGTTTAATTCGCTTGTTATACATCTTTTTCACTAAAAACTAAACAAAAACAAATGCTTAATAGATTAATAAATAATTATTGATTATAAATAACTATTAAATATACAATCATTATTTTCATATTCATAACATTTAGTTGTTATACTTCTTATTTTCATTCACAACGAAAAAAATATAACTCAGTACTCACTGCAGTGAGTGACAGAGAGCGCATTTTCTCGTCGACGAAAACGGGAAGTCGCGGACAGACGGACGGACGGACGGACGGACGGACATGACGAGCACAATAGGGAATTTTTTAAATAAATAAGAAAATGCGCTAAAAAACAGTATTTTCATAAAACTTTTCTAACTATTAAATCAGGGCAAAGACGATCAGACTTTACAAATTATCCATGCAAAGTCTCTGCTGCTCAAATGCTCGCACACCCAGCAAGTCAGTCAAGGTCGGCGAGTCAGCGAATCAGAACTGGCGTCGTCATATATTTCTACGTAAGCGGCGTCGACAGGGTTTTGATTATTTTCAATTTTCATTATTAATTTATCCTTATTTTTCATGGAGTACTCATACGTAACATTTTATTCTCGGATTGTTTTCATGCATTATTTATATCTTCTACGTAAGCGGCTCCGACACGGTATTGATTATTTTTTATAATCATTAGTAATTTATTGTTATTTTTTCAGGGATTAGTCTTACGTAACACTTAATTCTCGGATTTTTTTCATCACCTAACTTTAAGGCAACTGAATAAGATGATCAAACTAACCAAGTTTTATGTCGGGAACTAACTTTAACGACATCAGATGGATTTGAAGTATATGTTCCATAAGTTTGTGAACGTTGAAGATTTCTTACGGAATTAGTAGTTATAGCATCTAGATCGTATCCATGCCTCAAATTGCATCGCCTCAGACTCCTGATACTCATGACGTTTGCTCACAAGAATTAAAAATAAGACCACTATATAATCTTTCGCAAATGTCACCATGAAGGAATACATTTATTTAAAAATTTTCTTGCGAGTAACTCGCTTAAATAGCTCCGTTTCGCAATAATCAATTGGTCTAGGTTTCTTACTAGCAAAATTCTAGATAGAAATTCACGTTCGAAAAAAATAATATTTTACTTTAGCACTCCCGATGTGACACGGAACCTGTGTTTTATGTAATAAGTTCAAATCTATACCCAAGTATTTCTGACAAGTTCAGACCAAGATTTATAGTTCAAGCCAGTTTGTCAATGAGAAATCTATTTAGGTCAATTGCGAAATCTATCCAATTTCAATTTGTCATACTGCGTATTTGAATGTACTTTACATGAAATCGTAAGCATAGAAATTTTCGTAAGCATAGAAATTTGCTTGTGTTTAATAAACATAGCTATTTCGGATCAATTAAGTGGCAATATATAGCGTCGTAATATAATTATAAATACTGACCATAGAGCAAACGTATCACATTGGTGAGTTAATCACGGGCATAATAAAGTCGGTTGGAAGAACGAGGTGACATCCTACACCATCTATGTTTTTGGATCCTTGTCATTAGCGAGGTAAGCCCTCGTACGCTGTTGCAAAATTATAGGTAACGCAACAAATTTATTCTGTTTGAATAATTGTTTTCCACACTATAGTTAACAATTGTAGTTAAACAGCAAATTGCTGTGTATTTTTCGCCAAACATTACGGTTTTTGTTTTGCTTTCGCTAGCTCGAATACTAAAATCCAGTTCGCCTTAACATTTTCTTGCGGAGAGTGAAAACATCGTCTGTCAAATAATTAATTAAGTAATCTACTTATATAAATTTGGTGAATCAGTTCATGCTCTAATAAACAAAGCAAAAGCCAGCCTAGAATGGGAATTATTACTTCATCTAACATATGATTCTTGGTTAAATAATAATCTGACTTAGGAACCTCAGTCATCGAGAAATAAATTTTTTATTTGATTTCCCTACCCGATTTTGATTTCCCTTTTATTAGGTCTCCCCTACAAATCAGGCCCTTATCTGATTTAGATTAAGGACAGCCTTCCCAATCTAGACCTGCGGCGACCAGGTTCTTTTTCAGGCAGAACTTTCTTATGCGTCTCTCAGTGTAACTAATGCACGAATACATGAATATCGGTACAATTCAGATTGTGTTGCATTTATAAGATAAAGTAAGTCGTCGTTATTCATGCGACATGCATAATATTCAAAACTTAATTTTTTACCCCAATGCTTGTCAGTAATTTGTCAAAATCTCTTGTTTTTGTACGATTTTTGCATTTATAATTTTAGCAAGTCGTAAGATTCAAATGAATTGATAGCTCAAGGTATTATGAATTAGAAAGCATGAATTTGACTTTTCGTTGCACATAATACTAATTTCAACACGCTAAGTTGAGCATGTATAACCAAAAATACCTCAATTAAATAAATCAAGTATGTCTTCGATCATTTGTCTTCGGAGGCAGTCATTACTTATCTCTATAGAATACATACGACATAGCCATAACCCAAATGTTAGTTGTCATGGTAAAATACAAAGCAAAGAACAAAAACGTATAAACATTCTCTGATACCTTTTTAAGTTTTCTAGATTTACGGGCTCGTTACAACCTTAATGAGGTGCAATTTTGGTAACTCAGGTTGAACTGTTGCTTTGATGGATTGAGCTGTTTTCACAAAGTCCAGATAGAAAACGATTTTCTTTACTAAATCAAAATTATGTCAGTTTGTGAGAGTAAGAATGTAAACTTTTTAATAATGATGTTAATAAATTTAAAATGGCATGCTTTTTCAATTTTCGGGAATCGCTTGAGCCTTCGGTCTAAAAAAATTAAAATTGGTTGTACCTGCAAGATTTTTGTCAGTTGAGTTACGAAATATCAGCGAAATGCTTGCATGTTTTGGCATGACGGAAATTTGTTAATTCTTGTTAGAAGCCTATCTACTCGGCATAAATGAATCTCAAGAGACTAAAAATTAAGCATAAACTGTCTGGAACTGCTGGTCGTGCAAGCACGCTTTGGGCTCGTGGTGCGCACGTTCCTCGCTCCCACGAGTTGCCTGATTATTCCCTCCTGAATGTGGGTATCAATGGCATAAACCCCATACTATTTTCAAGCATTGTAGAGTATTATAAAATTGATTTGAAATACTGCGATCAATGTCTTTAAAAAATACGAACATGTTCCCATCACATTCATAATAAATTAATTTTTTTATGTCCCTACTCTTTTAAAAATCGGTTAATTTTTGTAAAGTTCTATCCAGAAAAAGTGAATCGCAAACTATGTGCAGCGGTTTTGAACTTCCAACTCTTCATGTCGGGTGCTATGTATATGCTAACCGTCGGGTGCTACATGCTATATTAAGTAAACACAAAATATTTCGACGACTGATAAAATTGTGAATTTAAAGAAACTAATAAAGTTTCTTGCCAGTGAATGAGAAAGAATCCTTTATTAGGACACAATTAAGACCGTCCCTGCGTGTCATTTTTATGTTAGCCGGACAGGCTATTCTTGAAATAGCAGAATTCATTTATTCACAGGAGGAAGCCTGAAATGCGTGAAAGAGAAATTTGAGTTAGTTACAGGCTAGAAACTGTTACCAAAATATAATGGGCGATGCAACGATGTTCATTTATGTCGTGTGATAAGTCGGCCACTAACTCGTACTGAGCTGATATATGTACCAATGTTTCATAATGTGCATACGAAGTTTGTTTATTCTATTATTAAATCACATTAATTCACAAAGAAATTGATAAAGGTCGTGATGAAGGGGAAGAGAATTAGAGGGAACAATCTAAAGGTTGTAGGGGAAATCGGATAACGGGAAATGGAATTTGGGAAAACGGAATCTGGCGAAATCAAATCAGGAGAAATAGGATTAAGGAAACGGGATTCTTAAGTATTTTTATTAAGTAACAATGACCCAATTAAGCAACGCCGGCACTGAGATGGGAGTTTATAAATGAGAAAAATTAACGTAATGAAAGTCAAAATTAACTTTTATTCTAATAAGGTCTCCATATAATTCAAATTTTTCAGAAATTCGTCAACAAAAAGGATTTCAACAAAATTTCTTAATCAATAACTTATGTTTTATTAATTTTTCTCTATTTTATTTTACACGTATTAAACGTGTATGTCAAATACGTATGATGATGCTATCAAGAATCGAGTGTAACTATATAAGTATCTGATATAAGATCCTTCATAAGCGCTGTCTGTGATCAGTTTGAAAGTAACCGACTCATCAAACTGAAGTATGCATCTCTCTGTGCTATAGGCATACATAACATTACACCTGAAGAATGCATTCAAGCTCATTCCAGTCAATGAGATTTGGAAATTATTTTTGTTAGGATCGCAAAACGTCCTCAGGAATATTTATTTCCGTGTGTCCCGCTGAATGGCATTTTTAAGAAATCATATGTAGTACGCTCAGAAGATAATTCATACACGAAGCACAATAGTCATTTATACAGACGACTACTGAAATCAAAGAGTGAAATCCAGTTTCCTTTTAAAAGCAATGATTGTTTAGATTAAGGATGATCAATTTGACGCATGTAGTTTTGGTTTTCACAGGTTTCAAGTATTTGAGAGTGATATTTTATGGACTTACGGAGCTGACGAGTTTATCTATCAAGTTAAGATTTGTTGAGCCACGTTGGACCGTATTTGGCAGATCGAGGCTAAACCTCGATGGTCTTGGCAACAGTCTCATGTACTTCATTCGTCTCGTTTTTCATTCTCGCCGCTTCTCCCCTACATTTGGGTAACTGGGCGGAACTGCATTGAAATACACTAAAAAAATTAGCACAATGGTGCTGCAAATTATTCTAATTCAAATCAATATTTAACCGAAATGCCTCATGTATGCTAACCCAGCCGAGTTTATTTCAACGACACTCAATACGTAGTTAACGAAACTCTCATCATCATGATGTCATGTGTGCCAAATTTGTTGTTACACATTGAGGAACTGCCCAGCAAAGGTAAGTAAAATAGTCATCGGTGAAATATAAATTCTGTGTTTAACCTGCAGCTTGCGTCCAAACAATGGACGATCAATGGCGAGTGAAGAAAACATCTTTCATACTTTCAGAGATTTAAGTCTAACGATGCACCTGGTGTTGCGGTAGTATATCTAACACGTTAAGGTTCAGGAGCAGCCGAACAATCATTAACAAATGTTCTCATGATTATTTTATCAACGACCTAAAATCTTTGAATAATGATGTTTGATGAAAATATAAAATTCTTTGTACCTGCTCATAAATATCATTACAAAGGATGCGTTTTAATTTTAAGTTGAAAAAAAACGCTATATTTTCATTCATAAGTTCTTTGTTTTACGCTATACCTCTCCTTAGTTCCAGAGTTTGAGAATAAAATGAAATTAACTCATCGTTTTCGAGAACATATAAGCGATTTTATAACAGAGGAAATTTCTAGACTAGATTTGATTTAATAACAGGGTTGCTGCTAAAATGGCCGTTAAAGAAAAGTATTTTCTGACTAATGTTGAATGTAATTCCATCTTTAACGATGATTTGTTTGCCCTGAGTTATCTAGCCTAACAACGTGTTAAAATCTTATTTATGTTCCTTGTGAAATTTGTGGCTAAATTGTAGTTTAAAAATTGGTTCACAGTTCACACAATGAACGTCCTCGCAGGTTAAACGGAAGACTTATTTTATCGAGGCCTAAATTTTTAAATGTTACGCTTTAAAAATTAGAATTATTGAAAATTTATTTTGCAGTAATAATTTAGAAAGTATTATGTTTTAGCAAATCGATATGTTTTTTTATGATATCGAAGTTTCTGCTAGTTACCCTTCAAATAATTTTTTACACTGATGCTAAAGAAAACGACATTCTGACTGCATTTCTATAATAGACTAAAATATTTTGGTCGAAATTCAACCGTACTGCAAAAAACGTTTATAGTAATTTTTTTCATTAGTGTCTTTCGGATCCTGACTACGAGAAAATTTTTGCACGATTTTTATATTTACATTGAAATTTTTGCACGATTTTTATATTTAGATTGAAAAATACTCATTAATGTTAGGGCTTAGCTTATGGTTTGTTGTTAACGGGTCTCTGTAAGAAGTAATCTCTGTAATTATAATTTTAGAACCCATTTATCCCGAATAACGAAAATAATAGTGGAGCAAATATGCGCTACTTAAGTAAGAACCATGCATCTTTCTTTTTGGTTAGAACATAGTAGTCTTATTTGACTCTCGTCAAAATGAAATTCAATTTACCCATTTAAAAAATTAAATTATTGCTCGAAAATTTCTTCCCAGTTTGCAGGGCCTAATTATTCTTTCACTAAGAATACAATTACGGGGGCCATACTTTCAAAATTCGCTAAGTGAACGGTACTTACGCTCTATTTTCTTCTCTATGATTGGTGGATTTTGCTCGAAAGGCCGTCAATGATTGGCTGATGAACTTACGATCTCTTAACTTTTTTGAAAGTATAGGCCCAGGTCAAAGTAATATCCCCACACGTTAGGTTTCCTAGATACGCGTCCCAACAGCCTATCATCATGATTTTTTTGCCAGGTAGTCTTTATGAATTGGAGTTATTGAACGTTCAATCTCATACGCTTCGGTCACGCAACTCACTGTCAGTCTAAAAACAATCGGTGCTTTTTCAGACAACGATGAAATTCCGAGAACGAGCAAAAAAGTGATGTCTTGAGTATCTTTTATGTTTTCTTAACATACAATCATTAGCCATTACTTTTTTCATTCACTTTGCGGTAACGCATAACGAAACGCATCTGAACAAACAAACAAAGCCAAATTATCATTAAACAAGATGAATAGGTGGACAACAACCGCAAGGTGGATATAAACATTTGTTTGTTTCAAAACAAGAGCAGACTAAGCTTACGGACAGAGAGGAGAGGCCACTGCTCCTAAAAAAAGAGACATGCGGTTGGTCGGTCATTTCGACTTCCCATTTTGATGTGCAGTCGGCTAGGCACGCACTTACAAATATGCCATTATCAGTCAAACCTGCTTATATACAATTATCAGTCTAATCTGTCAAATTCGATTATAAGGAATCGATTATACCAAATTCGTAGATTTTTTTGTCAAATCACTTATGACAATAATTTTCATTGCAGCCAAATCGAAATTTCTATATTTCTTTCTTTATTAGAAACTCATGCCTATTTTAGACCAAAATATGATCCTTACTGAAATTCTTTTCAAAGAGTTGCTATTGATCAATTGTAATATGGTTGAAATCACTTAAAACTTGCAATCGTGAATGTTGAAACCGTCTACTTGAAAATGACCGTAAGGCTATCAATTGTGTATGGGTACATGATTACTTACTTATAAGTTGTACATAATGCCTTTCGTGTACGCGACTGTGCAAGAGCAATGTGGCATTGAATAAATGTCGTTAAATAAAATGAATATCGTAGTTGAAAAAATTACCAGATTCCCATTTCAAAAGGACACTTATTTCCACAAGCTGCAACATCTTTGTCAAAAAAATAAAAATAAAAGATATTGCTGCGCTGAAAATCACGCTCTAAGTTTTGTGCTAAGAGGTTCAAATAATTGTTATTACTTAAAAAGTATCGACTGAAAACCATGAAGTAGATGTATACCGTATGAACTCCAAACAAGTTAATACATTGAGGGAAATTTCAAATCTTTGCGTGTGCATTTTGAAAAGTATCATAGATATTCGTGTTTGGAAAAGATTTATTTAAAAATATTTTGCCATAGATAAGGTGAAGCTTGTAAAACATACCCAGGAGGTTAACTGACCAGACTCCAAGGCTTCGACGAGTACATCACATCCGTGAACGTGTAATTCAATGCGAATAAAATCCTTATGAAAGTCTTATGTTGATATTCGGTCTGGAGGCGTGCCGCTAAATTTCTCGTATGGACGAGGAAGAAAAAAAAGATTATCTTGTAAATCTAATGTCAGTGAGAAAGACACATCAGTAAAATGTAGGATTAAACGTCCAGATTATTATCCGTGGTCTATAAAAACTAAGTGGAAACGATTGATCGAGATACGTTATTTTTTTTGTTCTGCGATTCGTTAATTTTCCTTCAGTTTCATGACCAAACGTCCATATCCAACGACAATTTTTTTAGGTTTCGAATTTGCAGTTTCGTTTCCGGTGATTAAAATTCACCGAAAAAAAAACTAACCAAAATTCACGTGCAGAATTTAAGTATTAAATTTTAGCGAAGAATTTAAATTTCAGGAATTATTTGAAAATATTAAGTATCAGACACGTGATGGGTGTGAAAAACTGCAGCAGCGTTTTGCTGTGCAACAAAATTTTAGAGCTAATTATGATAAAAATAAATAACGTTCTATCCAAAGAAAAATATCAATTAAAATAATTGGAACATGGATTACTGTCAGAGCGTCCGTTGTCCCAAACACTCGTTAATAGTTAATGAATTTGTGAATATTCGCGTTTAATTAAAAAATCCTAAAAAATAACATTTATAAAAAATTCAAGGAAGTATAGTTCCGATTACTAATTGTAAGGCTTGCAAAAATATCAAAGCAGATATGTATGAAACTGATTTCAGTGGTCAATTCAGTTGTAACAATATTTGTTCTCCTATAAGTTCATGTTGACTTCATTTGACATTTGGCACAAACTTTTCGAACGATACTATGCATTATTTTCGCAGGAAAATAAAAATCAAACTTCAAATAACAGGAAGTCATTTATGGAATTTTTCTCCCTCAGAATTTTATTTTGCTCGTTAAAAGTCAGCGAAGAAATAACCGAACGAAACTGATTAGAACGGAAGAGTTGCCCGAGAACGAGGGGATCTATAGCGGCTTTGTGGAGTAACGGAATTAATACGTTCTGGAAACTTCTTTCATTGGCATAAGACCGGCGCTTCTTCCTCTTATAAGATTCGCAAGGTTCTTTTTTAATTAATCAATTGGCCGAAGAGTTCGCCAATATGGCGGGAGGGCGATCAGCTTTGAGCTACAATTAAGGAAGGAAATTATTCCAGCGATTTTAAACTTGCCTTAATCGACTGCTATTGGAATTTTTCTAAGAGTTAGCAGCCAAAATATGAATGCTGCCGTCAGTAATTCAGCTTAGCTTATTCTTATAAAGAAAAGAGCCCTCGGGCTGAGCGTGCAATTTGTTTTCATGTGAATATTTTAGTCAATTAAAGAATGGGCAATCGAAGTTTTTAACGTGGTTTCAAAATTTATTAATATAATTTTTATTAAATATGAAAAACCGTTAAATGAAAGTAAATTCCAATTAGTGATCATGGGCAGACCAGAAAAAATCGGAACATACTCTCTAACTTCACAACAATACATATTAACACAAACTGAAGGAGCTTGTTCGTCCCCACTGACTTCTTTGGACTTATTAATAAAAGAAAAATTATTCATCATATAATTGCGAGGTCATGTTACTTTGTATGAAGTCTACGATGCCTACGATACCACAGGACCTGAAATTTTATTCACAATGGGAAACATTAAGGCAAATTTGAAGGGGAGAGAGAGTAAATTAAAAAAATGAGATGAAACTTTTAATTAGATGCGCGCATGATTAGAAAATTGCAAATTTGAGTTATGTTTGAATATCAGTCATGGAGTTCCTTAGTTACGTAATGTGGGTTGGAACATTTTTTACTTACGCATTTAATTAGTATCATTGTTATTAACTAGATTCGGGATAACAAGCTTCGAGATAATCGGATTCTTAAAACTTTATGGCATATATACAGGCACCGACATATTAGCCAAATAGTGATCAAGAAATCTACAATATGGATAGAAAATATCTTGAGAAATATTAGGTAACAATGTTTTGTACCGTTTTCCGATATTTTATTGTGACTTTGACTCTGTTTCATGTTGAAAATATCCTGTATGCTAGGTCATGCTCGCCAGGAACATTAAACGCAATAAACCAACGCACGTAGATTTATTCTATCAAATTCCATTTCAAGTTCAATAGGAAATTCGTTTTAAACGAGCACGGTATACAAGATGGTACATAAAATTAATGACAAGATGGGATATAATTAATATTACAATTATTTTATATACATAAATTTATTGTATATTAATAATAATTACAATTATTTAATTTATTTTTATTATATTAATAACAAATTGATATAACTACATGATGATATACAATTAATGCCGATACTTGGAATGAACAAATTCAGTGTCTGTAATTGCTGGTTTCTTGGTGTGCTCGGGGCCAGACGCCGCTGTTCTATACAAAGCTGTTCGGGCGCCTATATCCACGATATTGATTCTTTCTGGATATTACCTGTAATATTATTTTCATAGTGTAATAAAGAACATGAAAATTGAATAGATGGATTTCAAAATTAAACTGCGATTTAGCTTTTTAGGTGCAAAATTAATTCAACAATAAATAGTTCAAGTTTCCTAAGTTTCCTTCTAATTTAGGGGATGTGAGCTTAAAAGGTAATCACTTTCATTGCAGAACGATTCTTTACAATTTTTAACCGGATTCAGGAAAATTGGGTTCGGGATGCCCGGATTCAGGAATACGGGATTAGGAATGAAGGGATTCTAAAATTGCATCTCGAGTGGCAAATTCTCGATTTTAAAATTGTATGTCGAGTGGCAAAATAATATGTACTATTTCTACTTAGATTTCAGCTATTGAGTTGATTCGCTTCGGAAATCAAGCAACTAAATGGTTATTGTTACACAATAAAATCCTTGAAACTCGAATAGTTACTTTCTCTTCACGAGCGCATAAATCAAGCGGCCTCTCGCAAAAATATCACGAAAGAAATAAGTACCAAAGACAGCGAGCAAAAAAATCGCGGAAAGCTCAAATTATGGTTGTCTTGTGGCCTCCTGAACACGCGCTCGAACACTGTCGAGATTGGTTAAATTTCCCAAGATTTTCTCAGTGAAGTTTGGCTAATATGAGTGTTGTTACACGGAGACCATACAAAATTGCATCTACAAAGCTATGTATTATAAACCCACAAAGAAATATTTCTAGTTTTATTTATCTAAAGGCAAATATATCAGCTACACACATGCACGTAGTTTTTTCGACACGCTTAATTTTTCACTTTTTGAGCGAATATTTGATCATAGTCATACTGTACATGTAATGCTAGTCATACTGTACATGTAATGCTAGTCATACTGTACATGCAATGCTAGTCATACTGTACATGTAATGCTGGTCATACTGTACATGTAATGCCAGTCATACTGTACATCTATTGCCAGTCATACTGTACATGTAATGCTAGTCATACTGTACCTCTATTGCCAGTCATACTGTACATGTAATGCTAGTCATACTGTACATGTAATTCTAGTCATACTGTACATGTAATTCTAGTCATAATGACTAGTATAGTCAACAGAAGAAGAATTTTGCAAGCGAAGTGTGATGGCATGGCGGTTGAACGACGCTATGTCGCCATGCTGCAGGCAGGCAGGCTGCGAGTGACACTTACGAGTCAGTCGAGTCTGTCATTACAAGCCAATAACACTCATGGTGATTATAGCCCTCACACCTACAGAGCAAATAATTCACCCACAAATCACGGATTTGACATGCGGCTAAACTCTCTTGACGCTTCGAAGCAAAAAGTTTGAGTGAAATTGCGAACTTTTGGAGAAAAGAGATAAAATTCGGATTGTGTAGAACATGTCGTGATAGAGGATATTGTCTCGGTGGTCAAGCAATGCAAAATGTGGAGTTGAAGAATAAGGACAAACTAATTTTCAATAAAATTTTGAGATTTTGAGTACATAATCTTGAGCTATCGAATGACTAATTTACCAACTGGAATTTACCAAAAACCTTCAGCCAGAAAATTATCGTGGTTGATTTCTGAGCTTTAGAAAGCAATGGACACTTGTTTGGCATCATTATTCATATTTTAAGATTAATGATATTTGATCTCTTGCAAGGAAAATTACCGAGGAAGCTAAAATATGGGAATATGTCACGAAAATTCATCATAGAAAACATTTCGGAGTCCAACTCCATCGTCAGTCTGTTTGGTTACGATCTTTTTAGTTTCCTTAATTGTAGCACTTCATCATCTGCATTTCTATCGATTAAAATGAATTGAAAATTTCTTATACATATTTTTAAAACTCAATTTTTGGGAAAAAATAAGTATATGATCGATCGCTATCGTTCACGACTATCGAGTAGAGATAAGAGAAGGTATTTAATATGGATATGCTAATATTATTATTGTAATAATTAGAGAAAAAAGTAAGATAATAAGTAGAAACTATTAATGGGGCTTTGCAAGGTTTCACAGTTTCAGACCTCGAATTTTCATCTGTTTTGCCGTTTGCGAAAAGTTTCGGACACTCAGTATTTTTCGATTTATCCTTCTGCATATATTATTCTAGCATTCGGCTTGATTCAATTTGCTAATCATAGAGCATAGGCGGATACGATGCAAATTTCGCGAATAAACTAATTAAGAAGGAATCTTTTATCAATGACGGAAACGTTTTATAATGTCGTGCACAGGATAAAATGTAGTCGTCCAAAAACAATGCAAGTCATATGAGAACAATCACATAACTTGCACACTTGTCAACCGTAAAGCTATTACACGAGGGATATTTAATGCGAATATTCTATAAGACGAGGTCTTAATTACGAAGCTACTGACGGTTTAATTAAGAGTATACCGCTGCTTTATGCACATGATGCTCATATATTGTGCTGGTAGATAGCTTATAAAATACGCTGAATTGTATAGAATGGGCATTTGAAAAATGGCTCCAAGCCAAGAAAAAAGTCAAGCTCACCGGTTCATTTCAACACCAGTCTCCAATATTCGGTTGTAATGCAAATGTAATGGATAACACAACATTTGAACGAACTTATGATATTAATCTTAAATGCTTCACTGCAAATCGAAGATTACTCATCTTTACATCATATATTCGATGAAATTTTTGGAATTGCTATGTTCCAAAATTGGTTTAGTCCTTTTGTCAAATACTGATACATGCATGCACTGTTAGAAAAAACGGTGAAAAAAGGGTCCAATGGCATTCTAGTGGCCGGTCGCCCCGTGAAAAAAAAAGTGTTTCGCCGTTTTTATCAGATGTTTTACGGATTTCTAGTGTTAAATTAGAATAAAAACGGCAACACGGTGTTTCTTTTCACGTGCCGACCGGCCACTGAAATGCCGGTAATACCGATAACGGTAATTTTTCTAACAGTGTGCATGATCCCTTTACTTTAGGTCTTTGTAAGACTGTTCATGTGAACTTTAAACCTCGGGGCTAAATTCATCTACCGTCTTTGAGACTCACGTAGGCCGACTTCTCAATGCTGTGATGTTGCAGTGCCGCTTTAATGTTCTTACGCCAGCGCTAAAGTGCTTCCTAATGAAATTCTTTAAAACGTAAAAGCTTACTAACTCAATTACCGAGGTCAACTGAAGATAGGGCTCAGCTACCTCTACTGTTTCAGAGAGGTCGCGATGTCATTTTTCCAGACTCCCAATACAAGGAGTTCAAAAATAAATCGCAGCGTTTTACCTACCGCCTCAGTTACAAAGTAAACTTAGAAGCTTTACATTGAGTAACCGAAGACATTTATAAACAATGTAACTGTGTTTCTTGTGCATTGATATTTTGATCTTTGCTATGGAATGTGAGGGATAAATTTTTTTCGGAGAGTCTTTTAATCACGGATTTTTATCGAAAAGTTGATGTATAGATGATGTAACACCTGTGACAGAATATAATTTTAAAAAATCAATCAATGCAATTGCCTGATATAATGACGAGTAAACTCATTATCTATAAATTAAAATAAATTGGATGAGAAGTATTTTTTCTTTCGTTTCCAAGTTAGAAAAAAGTGAAAAGTTCGAAACGCCTCCTAATATACACATTTATTTGCTTTTCATTTTTATAGACTGCTATACCCGTAAATATCACCTGAAGGATATATTGAATACATTCTCCTATATTTTTACGTCTCCTCATACTTGCAAGGAAAGTTTAACACATCCGAACATATTCTCAAGACTCGAAACCGTAGAGCAGATTAGCCTCATACTTAAATGCCTATAGACTTGAGTGTAATCCAAAATGTTGGCGTAATAAATCTCACATCAATTCAAGCTAAAAAGAAGTGTCCATATAAAACATACAAGGCGATTTATGTCGCATTTGTTCTTGTTAAACTGCAGATCAGAGTTTAAAAGCTGTGATCGGTCATTGAAATGAGTGTTGTTAATATACTTGTAAAAGAATTACAGCACATTTTCTTAGTAACTGTGAATGCATATATTGATCACAAGTACTGTTAATATAATTATATCATTAACGAACAATTTCTTAGGATTATGAAATGCGTTTTTATTCACAGAATCTAGTGTCGAATTAATTTGAATCACGAAAATTAACCGGCCGGTATGTTAAAATCGTAAGTAAAACTACGAACGATTTGATGAGTTCAAACTTTGGAACCAACAAGGAACGTAAGGTCACACTTCAAAGGGACAAGGCGTAGCCCCGCGACCTAAGAAGGGCTAACTAATTTTCACCTTTAATTACAAGCTACATTAATATGCTGAAGTTAATGAGGGGGAATTAGAGATTAGGGGGACGAGGTGAGAGGGATGTGGGGAGACCAGTCAAGCCCTAATGAAGAAAATGTGCCCACCCCTCGGGCCGGAATTGAAGGCATTTTGCATCAAAGCTGTGCGCGGAGGCTGTGGAATACGCTGGGAGATAAGGTTTGGAAATACAGGTGGATTTTGGGGTGTGCAGGTCGCTGAAATGCAAATTGTGACCTTTCATACGAAAAGTCTGCTAAACTAATCATAATTGCGAAACAAACATTGGACTGATATTTTCATTGCTTTTCCACAATATTCGTAAGCAAGAATTGGACTGAAGCTATTTTGCTATTCTTCTTATATGCTTTTTGATAAATCGGAGTTATGAGAACATCTTGTTGTCAATATAAAGTGCTTTTTAGATAATGGCTGCGTTTAAGTGGATTGTGAATGTAATCAGTTGAGTTTAGTAGTTGTAAGAACGACAAAATTATATGCCTGTATGAAAAAGAACGAGCCTTCATATAGTTTTGAGCCTCAGAACATTTTTACATGTGGTTTCGCGAACAGATAACGTTAAATGAACGGACAAAACGAATTGTGTAAGTGGCATTGATGTAACCATGTTCTATTGGGCCTTTTTTTTCACAGTTGACTACACACAAATGCTGCTTATACAATGAAAAATACCCATAGAAGCAACGAAAAAAAAGTTTCATTCTTATTCTGCCAGTATGAAATGAACCGAATCGCCAAACTGCACGTAGACCGAGACACTTACATGGATTGATGACCCATGAATGTAATTATTCCGGAAATATATACGATTCCAAATACGAATTCAGTGGACGACAATAAACTTTTTTATTTACTATGGTTAAATGCGTTCGAATAGGATTGGTGCACGAAAGAATAATATTTATTATAAATCTAGCTTATTACCAAAGTTACTCGCATGTAGAAATTCATTAGCGAGTAAATGATCAGAATGACCCACGCAATATTCATCATAATTCATTATTATTTAACCAAACAAAGAACATCTTCTGCGTTAGTGGTACGTAATTTATTCATAAGTCTGTATCATTTAAACATATGCCAGTAAATAATGAAAGTCGGCGCCTAAATTGTCCTCAAATCGGTTGGCTAACGAGCTCAGGTTAACGACCTAAATTACTAGCGAATTTACCACACTAAAGGTACTATTTTTCTTTGTGTTTTTATTTAAGACTACATACATTTTTGTTTTTAGTAATTGCAATAGTTCTTTAGAAAGTAAAACCAATTCGTTTGTGAATATGTGTTTTGCTCTACGCACACGGAATGTTCATAGAGTGACGCGCATTCACCCTACTGAAATAATAAGTTGTGGATGATCGGCAAATACCTGATGACAATCATTATATGTACATGCAAAACTTGCGTAAATTTCAAAAGCACATGCCCGCGCCGAAGAGATCACACTTCTTATTCTTAGATGGCTATCATTGCACGGTGATTTATCTTTGGATGACTACATCACATGGGTAATAATCCATGGATGCCTATCATTACATGACGGCAAACCCATGGATGACTATCATCGAACGATAATTAATCCTTGGATGAATATCTTCGTACGATGATTAATCCATGGATGAATATCATCGCACGGTACTTAATCCTTGGATGGCTAACATCATACGGTGATTAATAAGGCGGCCCGATCACCTTAAACTTAAAGTATAGCGCGTTTTTTCGTGTAGGTGGTCTTGAAGTGTTATCGCGTACATTAGCTAAGAAGACTGCAGAGCTCAACGGGTTAACGATTTCTTTCAAGGCCCCAAAGCCATATGTAAGGAAATTCATAGATCTACGATTAATATGTATGCATTAAAATTTCGGTTCAAATTTACATTGAATAATGCTTCAACTTGAAGAAAATGAGAGTTTGGTATTTATAGTTTGGTATGAATTTTCTGCATAAATCCTGATTCGATCATATATCTGAAAATAGTCAATAGCTTTGTTCGTTTTTGATACAAAGGGAAATCTTTCTTCCATGTGAGGCAGTAAAGGATCATGTCTCCCGGTGAATATCACAAATATTATTGTGTGAATAAAATTCAATACTAAATAAAGGTTAAGACGCTTCTGTTAATCAAACAAAGTCTAAAAAATGTTCTCTTTTCGGTATTTTCAAGCTCCAAGACGCACGCAGATATCAAGTGCAATCTAACCTCTCATCTCGTCCTACATGAAACCGCTCTTCCTCATCAAACCTCGAGCCTTGTCTTGCGCGGGAGTTTTTTCGAGGAGTCGCACTTAATTACATTTGCATCGTGATTAACAAATTAAGCCAGGCAAATTTTCATGCAGATTGCTTCTTGGTACTTTTTCGGATCGACGCTCGGCGGCTGCATTAAGATTTTTTCTGGACACCGTCGGAGCAAATCTCAGGAATGGGTCGCCATACCGAGCCTATATATGAGCGATGACGCCCCGAAGGTCTCTGAGCATATATTTTTTGGTACTGCAACGAAATAAGTTCAAAAATATTTCTAAGTCACAACTAAAAATTTTCACAACTCGCCTTTCGCTTAATTTTGCATCTTAACCCATATGACGAATGCTCTGAATTCAATATTTATTACAAGAGTTCAGTTTGCGACCTGCTAATTACATGAACTAGTTACATTAACTGTAATTAGTTCATTCCAAAACCATTGCCTTTGGCATTTTCTGATTCCTTGCAATTGTTTAAAAATACTCATACCGCTGTTGAAGTGCTTCGCGCGTAATATATCAAATATTCACATCCTCTTAATTCACATTTCAAAACTCCTGTAAACAGTATGGCTGACATAATATTCTTAATTGTTTGCGTCAGTGTAAGAAGTCCCCTCAGTTTCATGTCATACTTGTACTATTGTGTGGCTTGAACCTTCGACGCGGTTTGTTTGAATGTTCCACAAGTGAATGCAAGTTGATAAGAAGAGTGTGCGTTTTTGTTAACCGGTTTTAATGATTAATAATCATTCTAAGGTTTGCCATAACTACATATCTGCTGGCCAGTCCAGAAGATTGTGTTCTCGTTGAAATTTATTTGTAACTCGTGAATTTACATGCGTTTTTATGCATGATCAGAAAAACGATCGTAGTATTATCTATATTATTTGTCATTGATAAGAAAATCGTTTCAAATTTTCTGTTCATATGTATGGGACAACTAAATATTATTTAACCAAGAGAAATACGTGAGTTCCCACCAAGCAGGAAGAATAGATTTCCTTTTGGGCGCCAATTGAGCTGTGGAAAGGTAAGAACTTCACATAGAGAATTTTTTCAGCGGAACAATGAAATCAAGTTATTCATTCAAACAAGCTCTGTCGATGCCAGTTCTTTGTTAAGATTCGTTCTGGATCGATGGTCTAACTCTAATGATATAATATTCTTCCTCTCTATGATAAAATCTTTCGAATTGATCAAGCTAAGACGACTTAAACTAGATCTGTCCCTAACTTCAAAAATGGACTCTGTTTAGCCAAAGCATGGAACTGATTTAGCATGAAACTACGAACGTGCATGGATAAAATTGACAGGAGAAATTTGAATATTTGACTCTATCTATAATCTTATATTGAATGGTTTGATGTATGCTAAAATTTCTAGCTGAAGACGCTAAAGATACTAAAGCAGTAAACAACAAATCCATAGAATGCCACGGTGAGGCAAATTTCGCCAATTTCCCGAGTAGCACCGTAAAGTTGGGATGAACATAGGTTTGGTATACACTATCCCTTACCTACCGCGCGTGTTGCATTCCAGACTTCGACCGTGATCGCTGAAATCCGCGATGGACAATTTATCGATTGTTAGTACTTATTAAGTTACTATAGTCTAATAGTTTAGTTATTTTCCATTATTTTGAGTGTTTACAAACACTTCCCACACTCTTACTTCCGATCAAGTTCCGACGCTGTTTAAGGGGAGCGTCTCGGTCAAAAAGCGAAAATTTTGACGTTCCCGTTTTCTTGACTCATTTTGTTGATGTTGAAGAGGCTCGTCTAACGCAGTACACCGCATGTATGTGCGGTCTCGAGTTTATGCGTAAAGCAATTTCAAAAAAGTATAAAATGAACGTTTTTTAACAATATGTTCAGAGATTTCTTTAAATTAAATTTGTATTTATAGATCATAATTCGTGTTAATTGAAAAGTGTTTGCACTCGTTTGAAAGCTTCCAACAAGACGAGTTCAGCAAAGCTAAGACCATGGATGACATGCAATAATTTTTGCGTAAGGCAGTTTGGAACTTTCACAAAATGATCTTTTTTATGTTACAATATTTGCAAATTTTCATTTGAAATGGTATTTATAGATCATTATTCTCGTTAATTGCAAAGTGTTTGCACTCGTTTGATAGCTACAAACAAGACGCGTCCAACAAAGCTAATACCATGTATGATCGCGCAATAGTTTTTGCGTAAGGCTATTTTGGACATTATGAAATGAACATTTTTCATTTATGTAAATATCACAAAATATGTCACAATATCACAAAAATATCCACCGTACGATTCACATTAAACTTGACAAGAATAAGTCTAAAGACGAGTGCTGGTACCCTAAATGCAAATAATTGGCAATGGGAAAGCTCGGGCTACAATATCAAGCAATTTTTTTGTCAAATCCTCCTTTTTTTCAATAAATTGTACTTATTTTTTTACCCTGAACAATTGAAATTTCCAAAATGCGCCATCTTAAAAATCTATCTCCTCCTTTGATTTTCAAGCTACAGAGTTTTGAGAGATTTAGCTTTCGATTCGTGAAAAAAAATCTAGAGAATGGTCTTAGCTTTTTTAGAATTTCGTTACAGTTTGGATTATGTTTAGCAAAAGGGGGGTGGGGCACGGACGGAAACCCCCCCCCCCCACCCACATAAATAAGAATTTTGAAAAAGCTAAAACGAATCGCTAGATATTATTTTTACGGATCGAATGAAATGTATCTCGATGTTGTAGCACGTTAATTAAAGGAGGAGATAATATTTTTTTAAAACCCGCAATGAAGTAGGCTATAGCCGTTGTAGGTGAAGCACAATATAGCGAGGGATTACCAAGTTCGATTCGATACGCGCCTGAATCTCAACAGCATTCGATGGATTTAATATTATGGCATTTATATATGGTATTTATGTGTGACCCAATAGATTTCAGCCGCTCCATACATATCTTTCCTAGAAATATTGCATACGAAAATATTACTGTATGACAGCAAGCATTAACCTAACTTAATCAGCAATGGTACACGAATGATAAAAATTCCGAATTCAGCCATCATGCTGGCACGATTTAATTTAATTTAAATTCATCATGATGTGCGCCAGTTCACGATCTCTTACTGTATCTGACGCAACCAAATTAAATAAACTATATAAAATGTCTTCTTGGAACCATAATTCATGTTGAATCGACGTACATTTCCATGTACAACAACTTCACTTTTATTCTAATCAATTTAGGAATAGGTGACGGCATAGGCAAAACTTAAAAATATTTGGGCATTGTTTTACAATGCTTTCGTGCAATGACTTCTTTAAGTTTCGATTTGCTTTATTTTACGTGGGCATGTGGCGGTATTGAAATGATTACATTTTCATGACGCAACTATGACGTGGCTGCGACACAACGATTAAGTTTACAGAAATAGCTCAAAACGACTGCTAGTTTTTGATCACCGTACAACTTACAACCACCGTAAAGCTTACGATCAGTGTACAGCTTACGATCACCGTACAGCTTACGATCACCGTACAAGTTACGATTACCGTACAGCTTACGATTACCGTACAGCTTACGATTACCGTACAGCTTACGATTACCGTACAGCTTACGATCACCGTACAGCTTACGATCGCCGTACAGCTTACGATTACCGTACAACTTACGATCACTGTACAGTTACGATCACCGTACAGCTTACGATCACCGTACAGCTTACGATCACCGTACAACTTACGATCACTGTACACCATTTGCTCTGTGCGTGCACAGTTTAAGCGCCTCGTGTAATGTAACGCGGAGTGACATGTCCGTGGAGTTATGATAGCGCAAATAACTTTCCTATAGCGTCTACATACTTGTCTGTGCAATGTGCATTGTAGCGCGTGTCTATACTCTATAGGCTTCAGATTAAGTGTATACCTAGAACAACCGCGCAGTGTTTTGCATGTAAATTAATTAATTATTAATTATTATTTTTAAAGTGATTTTACGGCTAACGCATTGTAGTTTCTACAAGACCGCGATTAACAAAGCTAACAATAGATTTTATTTACAGGTAGCTATAATTCGCACCGCGTGTTAAATCACAGGTCACTTTTACCTTCTTCCGGCAACGTATTAACCCAGTATGATCCAGTCCATCGACCATAGAAAATTAGCCTTAACGACAACCGAATATTGTAGCGCATTGTAGTTTCTACAATGCGCATAAAATCCGATTAAACGTAAGTAGGTTCTGATCAGAAATTTTGCTTGAGACTCGTTTAGTCTTGGTTAGATAAAGTTAATGTAGTTTTAATTTTGTTGCAAAATTGATGAACAGAATTGCGTTGTTTTTAATTGATTGGTTTTTAGCGCATTTTCTCATTTATGAAAAAAATGCATTATTGAGCTTGCCATGTCCGTCTGTCCGTCCGTCTGTCTGTCTGTCTCTCCGTCCGTGACTTCACGTTTTCGTCGACGAGAAAATGCGCTCTGTCACTCACTGCAGTGAGTACTATGTTATATTTTTTTGTTGTTGAAAGTTGTATATATTAGTTAGGAACACTAGAGGTATAATTCGATAGTTTGTATCAGATTATATGGTCACCATCGTAAGATATTAACTGATATAATATTGAAAGTGAACTTGTCAGCGGACAAACAATGTATTGGTAAGACATCATTAGAGTGGATCAGTATTGTAGTCATCAAGAGTATATAAGTTAGTAACCATCAAGAGTATATCAGTTAGTGATCATCAAGAGTATATCAGTTAGTGATCATCAAGAGTATATCAGTTAGTGGTCATCAAGAGTATATCAGTAAGTTATCATCAAGAATATATCAGTAAGTGATCATCAAGAGTATATCAGTTAGTAACCATCAAGAGTATATCAGTGAATGGTCATCAAGAGTATATCAGTTAATGGTCATCAAGAGTATATCAGTAAGTGATCATCAAGAGTATATCAGTAAGTGATCATCAAGAGTATATCAGTAAGTGATCATCAAGAGTATATCAGTAAGTGATCATAAAAAGTATATCAGTCAGTAACCATCAAGGGCATATCAGTTAATGGTCATCAAGAGTATATCAGTCAGTAACCATCAAGAGCATATCAGTTAATGGTCATCAAGAGTATATCAGTTAGTAACCATCAAGAGTATATCAGTAAGTGATCATCAAGAGTATATCAGTTAATGGTCATCAATAGTATATCAGTAACCATCAAGAGTATATCAGTAAGTGTTCATCAAGAGTATATCAGTTAGCGTGCTAGAAGTCAGTGCTAGAAAGCGTTTCAAAACGTTATCTTTCTTAATTGCGGCCAGTGACAAGCCAGGAACTCTAGGGAAGAAACGCTCCACGTTTCAGCTCCTCCTTCATACCTGCAAGTTTCACAACTCGCTTATCGTTACCTATAGCGTCAGTTTCCTCTGACTTCCCAAGGCTTATGAGCTTCGTAGACGATTGTCAAGAGTTGAATTTAATGTAATATTGTACCAAAGTTAAATACATAGCGTATTTACTTGAAATCAGCATTATTTTTCCTAAAATTTTAAGCTAAAATAATGTGGGTTTTGGCTATTTTATGTGTTAAAAATATTAAAATCAAAATTAAAAATACATAGCGTATTTTACCAGAAATATTTCCATCCATGAGAATGTAAATGACTGATTTATTTGTGGGTGAATAAACGTTTGCTGCTGAAATATCAGTTGGAACGGTTTAACTAATTGACCGTTTATAGTAAAAATTTATCAATAATCTATAACTTTTCTGTATCATATGGCTAAAAAATCTGAGTGATATTTTTTTTCACACTAATAATTACAAAAAATTGAATTAAAAAACAAAAGAATATTATGTAAAGTAACTGTAAAATGCGCCTTCATAAATCCAGAATTTCCGATGTAGTTTCGGGGATAATGTATCTGTGTATACCAAACTCCTATTAAAATTACAATTATGTGTTCTGAACTTCTATTACAGATAAAAATCTTGTTAAACAAACTCCTACGACTACAATGATCGTTCATATTAAACTTTTAAAACTTTTATCACCCAAATATTTTCAATGCTGATATTACAAGACAAAAAAATTTGTCCCCTTCAGAGATTATCTCAATAATGGAAAATGATCATAATCTCTTGAGATCTGCTTCCTTGCGGTCATCGGTAGCTCCAAAAATTAGCCGATTTCTGAAATTAGTTTATGTTTGAGTGATATCACTCGAAAAAATCAATCAAAAATTTTATACGCCCATTCATGTGGGAACTTATAAGCGTCGGTCGTTGTGAAGACTAATTTTCTACGGTCGATGGAATGGATCAATTAAACTGGATTATTCCGCTGCCGGAGAAAAGGTACAAGTATCCTGTAATTTAACACGTAGTGCAAATAATTGCTACCTATGGTAGCAATTATTAAAAATAATAAAGAAATTCGCGAGTTTCATTGTGAAATTCGCGCGTTTCATTGCTACCCAGCAGGCATCTGAGGTTGAAACAACGTTAACTATTGGCTGATTTCAGGTTGAAACGTTGAACAACCAAAATTAAACGTCCAATCAACGTCGAAATCTGACCAAAACTAGAAGGGACGTAAAACGACTTTATTTCAACGTTGAAATAACGTCGATATTGGTACGTTGAATGTTTATTTATTTTTACACGTTTATTAATGTTGATTTCAGATTGAAATGTTGAACAACCAAAATTAATCGTCATATCAACGTCGAGATCTGACCAACACTAGAAGAGAAGTAAAACAACCTTATTTCAACGTTGAAATAACGTTGATATTTGTACGTTTAATGTTTATTTATTTTTGGACGTTAAATCAATGTTGATTTCGGGTTGAAATGCTGAGCAACCCAAATTAAACGTCCAATGACTCCAATCAACGTTGAAATCTGACCAAAACTAGAACGGACGTAAAACAACCTTATATCAACGTTGAAATAACGTCGATATTGGTACGTACGTTGAATGTTTGATAATTTTTAAACGTTGATGCAATGTTGATTTCAGGTTGAAATGCTGAACAACCAAAATTAAACGTCCAATTAACGTCAAAATCTGACCAAAAGTAGCAGGGACGTAAAACGACTTTATTTCAACGTTGAAATAACGTCGATATTGGTACGTTGAATGTTTATTTATTTTTAAACGTTGATTGATTTGACAGCATTTCAACCTGTTGATTTCAGGTTGAAATGCTGAACAACCAAAATTGAACGTACGATCAACGTCGAAATCTCAAACAAAATAGAAAGGACGTAAAACAACCTCATTTCAACGTTGAAAAATTGTCTATATCGGTACGTTGAATGTTTAGCTATTTACCAGCATGGAACTAATGTTCTCACACCAACATTGAATGGTATACATATATTTGAGTATACGATTAATGTCCAGAGAATGCATTTCAATTTTCAAGGAGTCGAACAATTCTTTAGCTTATTTTTATTGCTCATGCACTTGAGCTACCGTGGCCAAGATGGCTAAGGCGTCGCATGGTCTCCAACGATCCCGGGTTCGAATCCTGCTACGGTCGAAAAAAAGGTTGGTTTTTCAACGTTTATTCAACCAGAGAATTTGACGTTGCAGCAACATCATAGTATCAACATTGATTCAACGTTGCATTGTAACGTCAGTACGACGTTTCATGAGAGATTTTGCTTCAATTTTCATTCTAAACCTCTTTTCACCGCGATCGCAATGGCGTAATAGGTAGTAGTTTCAACGTCGATTCAACCAGAAAATGCCTGCTGGGTTAGCTTTGTTAATGGCGGTTTCCGAATTGTTAAATAAATCAAGAATGAGAGAGAGAAATATGAAAATATAGGGTTTACGTTCTTTGTGAAGCGATTAGTAATTCAGTGATGTAAATTTTATCATCATTACGTATGGAGTTTTGTGCTATAATTTAAAATATCGGAGAATCTGAAAAAAATGAACGAGGAAAAATTTTTGTACGTGTTAATAAAATTCGCGCGTTTGTCTGAATTGGCCGAAAAGCTTTTCATTTGGCTATAATAATAATAATAATAATTTGGCTATTAATATATATTATTATTATTATTATTAATATATATAATAGAATATAAATATAATGAATAATTTTAATAAATAATATTAAAATAATTTTGGCGCAAATCGATGGACGGTGAGCACGCAAATGTACTCAGTCGAGGCTGTCATGTGGATGCATGGTGATGCACGGCAACTGTACTCAGTCGAGGCTGTCATGTGGATGCACGGTGATGAATTATATTTAATAATATTATTATATATAATAATAATTTCATTTGGCTATTTTTGGATAATCTATCGCGTGTAGCTTTCAGTAAGCACAGTTGTCCATAGATAAAATAGTGAGGGATGAAAATGTGAACATACCTATATAGGTAAGAAGCATTGAAAAAAAGAAAACTGTAGCTGCAGCTAGCAGCCTCAGCTGCAGCTGAAGCTCGGCGCCTGGCTGCGACCAGGCTGCCCAAGTCGCGTGTGGCGGCCGTGGCCAGTTGCCTCTAGAGAGCGAGTTGGGATGCACGTGTGGGTGTCGCTGCGCTCAAATTGCGCCACAGTCGCCACGCGTTACGTGCCGCCGTCTTTCGTCTCCGATAGTCTCTTACGAATCGTCCTTGCTTCACGTATTATAGAACGGCCATAGAAATGTGTATACATTCAAAGTTATCATTCTAGCAGAAAAAGAACCGTGTGCTTACAAGGGATTTAAAAAGTTCCGTTTGATTTCAAAACTATTTTTAATTCGCAAAAAAATTTGAAGAAAGCGTTGGTTTGAGAAACGAATTGCTTGGTGAAACATCCCGTGATTGTGAGTGACCTAATCGACGTAAGACTTGCGTAACCTTATCGACGTAAGAAATTGGTGTTATTGATTGAGACGACAGTTGTGCATCGGTGTTTCGTAAATTTGTAAATTCGCTAACGCGCTCTGTTATCGCTGGAAACTAATTAACTCTTTATCGGAAACTTCAGGGATTTCGGGCTCAAGTACACTTTTTCGCGACATTTCAAGTGGGTTTTGGAAACCAATTGAAGTTCCAAAGTGCTTTCTCTGAAAGATAACTTCGTAAACTGTTACAAGTTAACTTGAAATTAAATTGCGAATTGATAGGTATGTTAAAATTTCTATCTGCGGAAGAAAGAAAAAGTCACAATTTTTTTAACTGGCATTTATTTCAAGTACATATAACAGTTAAACGAATTTAAATTTTCTTACTAACTAGTGCGCTACAGAAAATATTTTAATTACCAAATTCATGAAACGCTCTGCTGTTGTAATAATTGAAGATAATAAACAGTCGATCATAGTAAAGGTACAAAAATCATCAAGAGATCGTCAAGAAGAGTTGGCTTCGCCTGCCCGCGCTTCCGATCTTCCGCAGCGGCGCTTCTCTGCTCGGCTGGAGAGACTTGAACTCCGGCGTCACTGGCTGCCTCTTGGGCTGTCCATGTTTGGTTCCATTTACTAAGCCTTTCAGTGAAATTATACGCACCTGTGAGCAACTGTAATGATCAATATGAGTTTTGATTAACCAGACTAGATTTCGTTCAGGATAGAGACCCAACAATCGACCTCTTATTCGTTATCAGAGCAATTGTAGGCAATGAACAGGAAATTCAAAGATGTTAATTATCTGTTTGGTAAGCTTCCCATCGTAAGATGAATTTATTCTTCTTCCTTCGACCACAGTTATCACTTCAAAGGTGTTTTAGGATGACCGACTTTTGAGTAACGATTCCTTTAGATAACGTGATAGTGAATTCCTCTTTGAAACTGGTGTCCATTGACCCACCACTAGTGTGATTTGCAAGATATTTATAAAACAAAGAAAATGACGAAGGCAGTTGGAGTCAACTTCTACACTCATTTGATAAAGGACGAAATAGAAGATAACTCAACTGGTCGAATGGACCTTCAATCCCCCGACCACCACATCCCCTCGATGTCTGTAGGAGGAATACTTTCGGCACAGAGCTCGTCTGCACCCATGGACTCGATGTCCCTCAACAACCACGCCGTCACCCACAACACCCAGGCCAGTAACAGTGCTCCGGCTGCCATGTCCATTCCTCCTGCGCATCGTAGGATGGACATAGACGCTTCTCTGGAGCCTCAATCTCGGACCCGTTCGAACACTTGGCCTGCTGACTATCAGGAGGCCGAAGAAGCAGTCGACGGCGTCGTCACGCAAGACATGGGCGGTAGGACGCCTAACGCAGGTGCTGCCGAGGCCACAGGTCCTCCTAAGAAGAACACCTCCAGGAGGAACCCGTGGGGAAATTTATCCTACGCAGATCTTATTGCCCAAGCCATTAGTTCGTCTCCAGAAAGCAGGGCCACGCTCAGCCAAGTATACGAATGGATGGTCAACAACATACCTTATTTCAAGGATAAGGGCGACTCCAACTCATCTGCTGGATGGAAGGTTAGTGCTTTATAGTTCTTACCTTTATTTCAAACCTTTTTTCTGCTCGACTTTTTCAGTTCCACGTTTTTTGCGGGTATAGTAGTACATACACTTCAGGGGCACGTGCCTCTCTCCGCCCCGAATAAAAAAATAGTGTGTATATCTTTTAGATTAGAACTGGATTTGTTCTTTGCATGCTTTACGTTTTCAATTTTTTTCACAGCGCGACCAATCTAGTGCTATTGTTTTCTTAATCTAACCTTTCTTCTCATGACTCATAAAATATGTTATGAGAAGAATGGATTTACATAAATTGCATTAATTAATGCAGTTCACTAAGCATTAAATTGATGTCTTATATTAAATAATTATATTATTCAATTACTTATTTTGCTCTTTTATTGATTTTTGATTTGAATCACTCAAGTCGCCTAATATGAAGTAATAATTTCTGCCATCTGTTTTAAAATGTTCTTCAAATTTCATATACTGTATCTTGCATTTGAAGTATCTTGAACCATCGCACAAAGTATCTTGAATCGTTGTGAAAACAATTTTTTCTACAATGTTAGAATCATCTTTTTGTTCATTATTTACTGCTCTGCATTACTATAACTTGCAGCCATGATACAGTTGAAGAAAATTGCATTTAAATACCGTACAGAGATTTCTCCCTTATATCCATTGCGTGGTTTCGCAAATATGCGGTTGACGGTCACTGCATTTGATTTTACATACACAATTTACCGCTGAATTTCACCACTCTCGATTAGCTATCGAAGAATCTTATTTGCACGTAGAGAGTCTGTTTAGTTTATATTAAATGCATCTGATCATCGGTTTGCTTCATTTTGGCGGGAAAGGCGGTAAATTGAATGTTGCGCCAAGATGTTGTCGCATTGGTGAAATAATCCAAACCTTCTCGCTCGCCATACAATCAGACGCACTGCAAACAACTGTAGGTGACATTTGTTGTTAGTGACATTTGTAGTTAGTGAAACACGAGGTGACATTTGTTGTTAGTGATTTTTATATAGAATGTTATCAGTGCATTTAAGCGTGTTGCTGATAACATCGATAGAAGATAATGCCCATCATCGTGCAGAGAAATCTTTCACGTTTTTCCTGTCATCAACGAGATCACGTGTTACTGTTCTCGTTGTTCACTGCAGGCAAGATTTCACACTCGATTAGAACAAAAATATTTAATTTGCCATGCATCAGAAAAGAAAACCTGCTAAGCTTCTGTTTAAAAAATTTTTCCTATGAGAATATGATAATATAATTGGCCGTACGATATGAACTCTGTTGTTGAATGAATTTCCCAAATATTCATTTCAAGGTGTTTGATGGTTGTGAAATTGATACCCACAATTAAACAATCATGAACTCAATGTTGCAGTGACTTAAATTCAATGTTCAAAGAATTTTCACTAATTTTTTATCTGAAGAGATCAATCATTTGTAGAATCAATGCCGTCGAAAATCGTCGTTTAGATTCAATGCCGTAGAATTTGTGAATGTGCAGTTAGTGTGGGACCTTCGATTGTAGAAATGCTGAACTGCAAAATTCACGTCGACATGATGATTCCGAACTGGAGTCGGTATTTTAATCCTCATAATAAAATGTGAAAAATTGTCTCGAGGGTACACTAGAAATTTTCAATTCTCTTCAAAGTAGCCTTCAAAATTGAATCATTAAATTCCAATTCAAGCATGCAGAACGAGTGTAATTATTCTTGAACCTTTAAACAAATCTCTTATGGACCATTTAATGATTTCAATTGAGATTCCATACAATTTTTGACTCATGATTTAATAACTAGTGTTTCACTTGCTTCTCGCCCTACGTGTTTTAATTTAATTAAGGATTCCGTACAGTCGTGAATCGGCCATAGATTCCTTCTGTTCAATTCTGTAGTTTGTCGATAACAAATTCTAACAAAGATAAGGTCGGTATTTGCTCGTCATCTTTGAAATAAAATACTTGTTGACTAAAATTTTTTTATATTTTTATGTATACCATTAATTTTCTAAGTAAATTCCATGGATATAATGTTTATTGCCTAAATATTTATATTACACAATCGAAAAAATTCACTAAATTTTTGAGTAACGAGAAAAGCTAAATTATATTAATGTTTTTGAGCCTGAATTTAATAATTCCGAATTGTATGCCTGCCTTATTTTTACTGCAATAGTTTCCGATTTTATGATTTATCATCTTTTTCCTGCATGATGATGCCAATTTCACTAAATATATTCTATATTCATTCATTAGTTTTTGCTATGTGCCAGAGATGTTGTTGTAAATAGTCGGTTCACGGAAATTTCCTGTTTTATGTTTCGTGCCAAGCAGCCACATGTTCTAGGAAAGTATTTCATATGAAAGGTCATGGAGTTTTGTGTCCCGCCTAGTCTGTTGCCACTATGTATTGGACAAGTGAGCAGCATGCGTTTGCTGTCCTGACGTACTTTTCCAATTGTGAACACGTAACTGTGTGGTGTGCGGCGTCAAAAGTCGGCATAATCTGCCGGTATTTCTTTGAGGAAAACTAACGTGTAGTAACGGTGACTCCAAATCGGTACACGCAAATGATTGCCGCCTTTTTGGCAAAAACTGGCTGAAATGAATGTCAGGGATATATATGGTTCCAATAGGATGGAGTAATGGCCCACACAGTGCGATGTTCAATGGATCTTCTGAGACAATATTTTGGAGAGCGGCTTTGGATCTTCGGTTGGCCCGATCCCTCGATTTGGCTCCGTGTGATTTTTTGAGGGTTTATTTTAAATCAATTGTTTGCGATGACTGTCCAAGGACCCTACATTATTTGAAGAACAACATACGTCAAGCCATCGCCAACATACCCGTAAATATGCTTCAGCGTGTTCAAAAAGGAACTTCAAAAATCGACTAACAGAATGCATTGAGCATGGGGTCCGTCATTTGTCCAATGTCATTTTTAAAACTAAGTGATACAAAAATTCTGGTAATGTCTTTTTCAATAAAATTTATATTGTAAAGATATCTTTACTAGTTATTTTTTCTTGAGCTTTCAAATCGAATCATTTCCGTGAATCACCTTGTACCTATAATTTTTTGTGTTTTATTCAACAGAAAAAATTCGATTCAATATTTTTTGCGGTGCTCCATCATCATGGTTTCCTTAATTGCGTAATATTTTGTACGAAAATTTGCTGCCTGGTAAACCGCTATTTCGTAGAAACGTGCCCTACCTTGTAACATTATTCTATGTTGTCGTGGAAGAAGTAGAAGGCGTAGTGTCGAGGAGTCGTAGTGTCGAGGAGCCGTAGTGTCGAGGAGTCGTAGTGTCGAGGAGTCGTAGTGTCGAGGAGTCGTAGTGTCGAGGAGTCGTAGTGTCGCGGAGTCGTAATGTCGAGGAGTCGTAGTGTCAGCAGAAGGCGCAGTGTCAGTAGAAGGCGCAGTGTCAGCAGAAGGCGCAGTGTCAGTAGAAGGCGCAGTGTCAGTAGAAGGAGGGGGCAGTGTCGGGGTGCAGGTACGTGAAGTGGGGGGCAGTGTCGGGGTGCAGGTACGTGAAGTGGGGGGCAGTGTCGGGGTGCAGGTACGTGAAGTGGGGGGCAGTGTCAGGGTGCAGGTGGAGAAGTGGGGGGCAGTCTCAGGGTGCAGGTACGTGAAGTGGGGGGCAGTGTCGGGGTGCAGGTACGTGAAGTCCATACCAGCTTCGTATTTTGATGGATGTAATGCCTACTTCTTCTTAATTGAAATCAATCAGTTTTATGGAATATAAATCTCCAGATTTCTTGATACTTGTACGGATTGCTTTGCAGTCAGCAATATTATTGAAAATGTAGTTTATATGAATGTCCATTTGTTAAATCAATGAACAATTAAGTTTCATTGGTTAAAGGTGACAAGAGATCAATCCAAAATACCTCGCCAATTCATTAGTGAAGTTATTGTCCGACTATTGTGGCAGATGCTTTCACTACGCATACTTTCATGGTCCTTATAAACGCAATATAGAAAGCATTCAATGACTTCAATATCGACAGTCCAACCCATCCACACTGAAAATTAAAGGCGGATCATCGTCGGCCTCCGACTATCTTCTTTTCAGCGGCACGCGGTTGTTTGATGGTAAAAATGTAATTTGCCAAAGACTGACTGATCTGACTTACATTTTTACTGACTAAGACTGACTGATTTAACTTCAATGAGAACTTATGTTAGCGGATCATCTTCAGCTATTTAGTGGATGCTGAAAGTTCGCCCCACGTTGTTTGATTCATTAATAAACACGCGTGTACTGTAGAGATCACACGTCCTATAGACAATAAGTTGCACCTGTGGTGGTCACTGCGCCGTGCCTTTATATTGCATTCTTGCCAGCCTTTTGTTCTACGCTGCGTGCCTGTCGCTGATCAAACTATAGCCAGTTCATCATCTCTGTACCGCATACCACAATTTTATGGTATGATGATAGCTCATCACTCATCATCAAACTATAGCCAGTTCATCATCTCTGCACCGCATACCACACACTTCTGGTATGATGATAGCTCATCACACGCTAATTGAGGACAAATATTACTTTAAACGAGAAATTTTATTTATTTTAGTGCATATGGTTAGAAATAACGTTGAATTTCTATGTGTCAAAATCGTAAATTTAATACTATCTTAGTTTAAAATTCTTTCAAATTTGTACATCTCTCGTTAGAATAATTCTGAGTAATATAACAAATTCAATCTCATGTGGTCAAATATTATCTAAAAATATCTAAAATTGGCATACAAATTTCTTTAAGCTCATTCCTACTTCAATTACCTACACGAGTACTCTCATGTTTTGCAGTATTTCAAGCGCATGTATATTGTTTATTCTTGGGCTTAAAAGAACCAATATGTATTGCGAGCATTAGAAAACTTATTGAATGAGCGCAATGCGTACAGCGTGTTTTGACGTAGGCTTGACTCTAAAGAAGTAGTCTTTCTCAAAGAAATAGGATACGGTCAATCATATGGATACATGTGCCATCAATGTGCTTGACTGTTATTTGTTCCATCAAATGCCTACGAAAACATAAATTATTGCCTCGTCTATGGTGTGGGATCTGGCATTTCACATGCAATTGTCGTGAGCATCAAACTTCGGCGAGGACTCCAATGAAGTTACTGTAAAGTTTAATTCAGGGATAATAATTTATTCGCATTTCGGAGAAATTGCGCGTACATATAGACCAAAACTCGTACACGAGCCAGAAAGAATACTAATTTTTGGCCTTTCTAGGACTAGCATTAGCTCGAATATTATGAGATCAAATATCAGTTTTTTATAAGATCTCTAGAGCAAGTCGTACATGTTTATATAACCGGAGTTGAAACATTAGGTTTTACTTGCGACCGCGTGTTTTTCTGAAAAGGAAGTCCCGCTATTATTATACGCATTTGCTGGCCGATTGAGACGACAACACAGATCTTGATTTGTACCCTTGATTCTATAGGTGATAACGAATGTGGTTCTGTATCATCTAGTTTCTTGTAAATCATCACTATCACGTTGGGCGATATTTCAAATACTTTTATTATTAAAAATATTCATTTTTAAATTGTGCTACTGAGGTTTATTCGTATTTTTAGACACATTTATTGGATAGAATTGATGCTAAAAAAGCCATAATGTGAAATTTGTTTAACTGCATAGCACAACTAAAGTGATATCCTCTGTAAAAAATTTGTATTTTAAATTCAAGTAGTATACAACAAATGCGTTTTTTATTATGAAGTTTTCGTTTCGCGTAATTTGAAATTTTTCAGATTTACGCGAGATAATCAGTTACCTAATGTTTACTGCAATCTTCTTAATCGCAAGTCAAATTTAGTTGATAATTTCCGTGCGCAAAGAGTATCCTATTTAAACTATTTCAAAATAGGAAAATGAAGTTAGGAGCTGCATTTTAGCGGTATTCGACGACAACGTATCAGTTTTAGATAATATTCCCCGAGGCAAAGTTTTCATTTGAAAACGGGAAACTAGACTGCAAACATTAACATTCAACGCTCGTGTGTCAGGTGAAAATATCCCTATGCTGAATTCCGTTTACCAAAATAAATTCTCATTATCTTTATAATTAAGGGACTAACTGTCTCGAGTATTTGAGAAGCCCTGAAAATCCAAGTAATTAAGTAAAACGTGACCGCACGCTTGTCATTGGGATCTGTAGAGTGACGTCGGACTTGCCCCCCTGCCTCATCATTTTATATGCTATGTCAAGCTAAGCTAGATGTTCATATAGTTGTCCATTATACTATATATAGCATACACTATTATACTATAGTCATTTTATAGTACATGATCGATACCTTGCTGAATAATGTTGATAAGTTGTTGATTAAAATCGGACCGATGCCTGCTTCATAGCCCTTACTTTCGTACAACACTATCGGTTGAAAAAGCTCAAGAGAGCGAACTGCTAGTGGCAATATTTCACCTAAGATGGCTAGCTGAAGATGAATTTTTTTGTTTATAATTCAACAGAAAAATGATTCATCGCCAATGATTGACTATGAATTTGTAGGCCAGTTATTTTTGGGTATATGGGTGCCTTTTCCGTTTTCAAAAGAGAAAATATAACTGTCTATGATATTCGGTTTAAATTTATATTGAACAGCATGAATTTCTGCTTTTTCCTTTGTTTCAGTTAACGGCAAAAATTTTTTTAAACTTTTATTCCTACTGATAAATTTCAGGTGTTTATTGCGTGCTTGTATAACGTCCTTTCACTTTCAAAACTCTGACTAGGATAGGTAAAATTGCGGTTAGTTTTCTTGCTCCTGTAAAAAATGATTGTTTATTCCTAAACAAGTCATTAAAGATTTACAGCTTTCCTGCTGCCCATTTTTCTTGATTGGGTGAAGGAATGTCTTTGGGTTTTATTGTTTTACTGTCTTTTGTTTACCTTTATGTGTACCGCAATAGAACACAGATTCACTTTTTAGGTGATGAGTGGTTTTCCCGTTTGTGTGTGTGGTTTGTTGTTCAGATATAACGGAAAGTTAGTGGCTCATAGTAAAATGTACTGTTAAAGTTAATCCAGCGAAAAAATCCATGCTTATTGTTATCGGAAGCCACCGATAGATGCCGCTGTGTTGGTCCCAACAAACAGAATTCGTGGATAGTTTGAAGTGACGTGTTTCCATGGTTTCATGTTTTTGCGGTTTCGTGACGATTTTAGTGTCACTGTTGTTTCCGACAGTTGAGAATGATAGTAATTTAGCAATAATTTTAGCAACGCATTGAATAATTGAAATCAGAAATGATAGAGTTTTACCTTGCGTTCTTTACAAGCTGTTCAGTCAAAGGTAGCATTCTTGCGAACTTGGTGCTGCTCCTAGGCAGGAAAAGAAGATTTTTAGTTTTTTATTTGAGAAGAGACCGTCGTAAAAGACATGTCCCGAATAGTAAAAAAAAACAACGTTTTCAGTGGGTAGTTAAAATCCCGGATGATATCTAGTCGCAACGAGAATTTCAGGACAGAATTAGGAAGATACAATTCATCATAAATAAAATCTTTTTTACTTTATTGTAGCGAGACATGCCGAGTTAATCATTAACGTATAAAATTTAAATAATGAATTTTTCAAACATTTATTGAAGAAAATTTTGTCCGATTTAAATTCTGCCATTATTAAAATAATTAAAATAATGTCGCTAATGCGCATTTTAGAAATCACAGCAAATTTGAAAGATCAAATTTATTAAGGAAATCCGTTCACGCATTTTTTAGCGGGACACTCAGGCACGGCGTCTCCGACCTGCGCTGAAGCATTACATTTGTAACGCTTACGGTCCGCTTTAGACGCGTTTATTTTGAGTGTAACAAATAGGATTCAATAATTGGAACTAATTTTTTAAAACACAATTGTTCCAATTTATAACTTGATTCACGGATAAGTTTTTTTTCCTGTTATTTTTCCGAAAATCCCTCCTTTCTTTATCACAGTTCATTTCAAGAAAAATATTTCAAGGGACATGTCTTTACTTCAGTCTTGAGCGTAGTTCAATAGATGATCACAATATGTGCTTTTTGCCCTAATCAGAAAGTGTGAAGGTTTCCGTGGACTCCAGACCGCGAGGACTTTAAATAGATGCATGCGTGTGATTTTGATTTTGTTTCGATGTGAAAGTTTAGGTGATGAGAATACACGCTGCACCTTTGAGTGCAAAACGAGTCTCGTTCTCACCCTGAATGTTCAGGTATAATGATACCCCGTAAATATAACTAGCGATACAAATCTATCACTACTTGATAAGATAATAGCTTGCTCACGTTTTAGTCATGGCGCCAAGTGCACCCTGGACAGTACAAATGCAACCATATTTTTATATTTTATGCACGTTAAGGAATTAGTATTTTTGTACAGATTTTTCCGATTAACGGTGCAATGCATAAAAACAGCAGACTGCGTATTCAATCTCTTTATCCTGCGTATTCAATGTTACAAATTTTATTTGTTCTGGCTTAAAACTGCTGACATATTTTGTAGAGAAAATTTATTTCGGTTTGAATTCTGAATTTTGATGAGAATAATGAGAGAAAGAGTGCTGCTTGGTAAAAAATTTAGCATCTGGGCACCACCACAAAAAAGAGCACCGCCACCATTTTCACTACTGTAATGAGAAGACCATGAATTCAACTACTGCTATAGACCATCGCGAGTTATAACAATTTAACAGGCTGTTTCTACTATACTCACCATCCATAAATGTTACAAAAATTAGTAAAAATTCAATTTATCTCATGGATGTCTACTAAAACGATGCAAGATGGCCCCGTGAATGTCCTAGTGCAGAGCAAAGGCCCCTCAAAGACCTAGCTGGATCTATAGCACGCTCTGCCACTCGAACATTACAAAGGCGATAAGCGGTAGCGGGAGCGCGACAAAGGTGTAGTGGTTGAGGCATCTTGCCTTGTTTACATAGAGACTCAGACTTCTGACAGCCACGGTCAATGGTGGCTTGAATATGGACGACCATCGAGGAGTTCAACGTTGCAAGAAAGGTTGCGAGCGATTTTTACGGTAGCCCTGTATATGACAAGTGCCATAGAGCTCTGCGGATCGTAATCCAGTCTGAATGGAATCTTAATGAACTTCTGAAGAAATTTTCATGATATTCCCGTGCAACTACTTCGACATGACGAATAGGTTTGGTGCATTTCGAGGGGTTAGCTTCAAAGGTATATCATGTCGCTTTAATTTTTATCGACAAAATTCAGTAATATTTTAAACCACTGGTCGTGTTAAAATGGTCATGAAGTTCTTTTATTTAGAGTTTTAATTTCGAAGTCGATTTCTATAATAAAGTGCTGGATAAAAAAACTGGGATATGAATAAATAAGTCACCTGGACGTAACAAATGAATGAAATTAGTCAGATTTTCATTACTTTGTTCACATTCGACGATAGTGTATTTGAAACTAAATTCCAGACTGTCAGCACACAGTCATTCATATTTCTGAAGCAGGTTTTAAAGGAGAAGTCATTTAATCTACTGGAATACCGCAAGATAGTCTTTTGAGGTCCAGCTTTTGTTAGAGTTTCAATAGAGTTTGACATGAAGTGATATCTGTCAGTGATGTTCTTTGAGGTTGATCGAGCTTCCGACCCGTCATTGAAGGAGTGCGTCATTGTCGGACCTGTAGCTCGCTTTCATGTCGGCATACGTTTAGGTATTCACACGCTCATAGGACCTGGCTGAAAGAACCGGCGTGAAAAGGTCAACTCGTCATTTGATATCATTAATTAGAACGTGTTCGAAGAACTGTGAACTGAATTGAATAATCTATTTAATAATGATAAGTTTTGCGTTGGATAAGTACGATGGTTAAATCATGAATTTTCGTGCTACCATAAAGCTGGTGGAATAGTTTCATAGTAAAGAGTTAAAATAAAATTTTAATAGTAAATAGTAAAAATAAAAGTTTACAGCAGATGGAATAGCGTAAATTTTGCTCTTGCCATAAAACTATCTTCACTCGAGTTGAGCAGAAAGTAATTAATTAAAGTTGCTTCTGTTAAATTGCATCTCTACAAATTATTACAGTATATATATAGTTATAGATATTATAGTGTAATATTATGTTTCTCACATCGTGACATATGTATGTGACATGTAACATAAATTCAAAAGTATTACATTTGTTCTTGAGTAGCGTAAAGTTAAGTCGTCAAGTTAAACATTTGAAGGAAGAAAATGTGTTAGAAATATTCTAAGCAAAATAACGCAATTTCAATATTCTTATTCAACTATTGTTTTGTTGAAGAATGCGGACACTGAAGAAGATTAGCCCAGAAGAACCCGACGCAGAGATGCAGACGTAAGCAATTAAAGGAATCGCCTATCAATTTCATTATATCGCAAATGAAAGAAAATATAACTCAGTACTCACTGCAGTGAGTGACAGTGATTTCTCGTCGACTAAAACTTGAAGTCACGGACGGACAGACAGACATGACGTGCACAATAGCGCCTTTTTTCCAATAAATGATGAAATGCGCTAAAACGCAATGGTGTATTTAACAACTATAAGCTCCGTTTGCAGTTTTACAGATCCTGATTCTAGCTAGATAGGTATTAGGATGATTATATTTTTTGGGAGAGTATGTTTCATGTATGCATCTTCGGTGCAGAGGCAGGTAGAGATGCTGATCGACGATTTGTTTTCGGAGAGATCAAAGTAATACAGGCTGTTTTCGTTACGGTTTGGTTTGATCTAAGTTCAAAGAAATCATTAAATTTGAGGCTTGCCATTCGGAAGCGCGGTTAAATTATGGCAGCTTGAGCATGTGCGAGCAGATGGGTGACGAGATTTTTATGTTGCAGCCCGTCTGCAGGATTTACGGTTTTAAAAACACTTTATATCCAATTATAATGATCATAGGTTATATAATCATAAGTGAATTAATACTTCGCCTTTTACTATGATCCAATGTTGCCCTTACATGGTTTTTATCGAAAATGTTTTGGGAATACACTTGAACGTTTTGGCCTTGACGAAATTGCTCGTATTCTATCATTTATAAGCGGACGGCCTACCGAGGTATATTTTTGGATTGAAAATTAGGACTAATTTTAGGTAACCATGATCAAAATATGGCTTAGAGTTGCGCTTTTAATGAAATCTGCCCGTATGTTCATCTTGAATAGCTGTGATTATTGCCTAATACAACTATTTTTTTCACAAAGCATGGAAGGCTTGAACTCTGGATCACCAGACTGAGACGGAACATTGCACTTTTGAACTCTAATTTTTTCTCTCATATTGGATTGTTGAACATTGTTATGTTATTGCACTCCCGTATTCACATATCAAGTTGCAGAACTGCATTAGATATTATTGCACTACCATATGTTGGGTTGCAGAACAGTGCTATCTGTTATTGCACTCCCATATATTTCGGTTTTAGGTGTTATTGCTCTCCAATATCAGGTTGTAGAACAACGTTATGCGTTATTGCACTCCCATATTTGGTAGTAGAACAAGTTATGTGTTATTGCACTCCCATATTGGGTTGTAACTTGTAGAATAACGTTATGCGTTACTGCACTCCCATATTTGGTTGTAGAACAACGCTATGTGTTACTGTTGTAGAACATCTGATGAACACCAATAATGGCTAAATTTTCGATAGGGTATAGCTGTACACTACGAGCAATGACCACTGAAGGGAAGAAAGCCCTTCGCCCGTAGCTGCATCTGCATGAAGCGGTCGGCACTCGGAGACGCAGATATTGCATGTCATAGCGCCCGTCATTCTTCATTATAAAGGCTTGTTGCTACTTCTTTACCTTGGGCGGCACATGCAAAAATGCAGTAATTGATGACCAACCCGCTGCTCATTCGCAGGCTTAATTTACGAGGTTGACGCGTGCACGTCCATGATGGTTTCCTAGAGTAGCTTTCTATTCGCGTGCCCTGAGATCACACTTCTCTTTGTAATTTCCACGCACCATCGGATTTGCTTTTTGATTTAACCTTCTTCAATTAATAGTATGTGGATGTCAATTACATTGTTTATTAATCGCGATTTATTTTTTTTAATTAAAATGTTCGTGAGCGTAATGTTCGTTATCTGTATATATGTGAATCGCAACGTTGAAACAAAAAAAAATAACATCTTCCCCGGTGTAGTGGATTTAGCCTTTTTTTATTCAAATTAGCGATCAAATAGTAAACTAATGTAATAAACAAAGAATTTGGATTGTCATTTAATGATCATTATAAATATTACCGTTAATCAAAATGAAGCAATGAACTGGCAATGAATGAACCAGTAATTGGTTTTAGAACAAGCTAGTATGAAAAATCATCTCTATAGGTTGCATTAATTGGATGCCTGCTATTTATCATTTTAATTTCAGGTAATTTGCCGCCGTGCATAAATGCTAATCAGGAGCGTAAAGTTAACGAGCATCAAAACGGCAGACTTTGCAACTTGATGAAATTTTCAGTCTTTCGGGAAGTGAATGCCTGAAGCCCTTCTCCATGTTGAAAATACAACAGAAGTCCTTTAATCGTTATCTACTACGATAACTCTCGTTAGCTGGTCGGATCCACGAATGTCATTGAATAATATCTACCATAGTACGTTTCCACGAATGTCATCGAATATCTACCATAGTACGTTTCTAAGTTTCACGTACTTCATTAAGCAAGACTGTAATGAGATTATCAGCATCACAGTCTTGGGCAAACAGGTGCTTTTGTGAGGAAATGCACAGCCGAGGCCTTCTCTGCACTCCATTAGCTCGTATTGACAATACCGTCTTCGCAGGATCATAAGATGTGCTTACAATGTCGGCTCAAGAGGTCCTCTACACTCTACGCAAATGCACGCCTACTTTCATGTATCAAATATGTGTTATTGGTGCATTACGATAATAAGTTTGCATGAATTTGTGTTCCTTTGTTTTGATGTAAAAAGGCATTTTCTCTCATCTCCCATCATCGTATATTTCTTGTAGGGGTTGCAGATGTGAAAGGCGGTTTCGCTGTATCAACCTACTAAACGGTCTATTTCTTTCGCGAAAAAATTTTCGCGAAAATTTACGCTTTTTGCTTGAATTTATTAGGTATACATGATATTTTCAGAAATTTTCCTGTTATGATTAGCTTTGGAAAAACTTCGAGAATATGAGGTGCCAAATAATTAAACTACGATAACCTACATTTATCAGATCTTCTAACTTTCTCACTCCGTATTGATAATTTCTATTTCAAAAAGTTCCATTATTTGATTTGAATTATTATGTGTATCTATAATGCGCAAACCTAATTAAACATGTCGCGTATTCTAGGCCGCTACGTAACGATACGCTTGCCTGAATTTCCTCAGCGTATCCTTGATACCTCCTGCTAACATCAATTATTGTAACAATGTTTCAGTAAAGCAAGTTCTTGACACTATGAACATAATTAAGCAGGCAATATTCAGAGTTTTCTAAGGTTCGCGCCGAGCAGGCTTTACTGAGAGGTGAGGTCGTCATGGCAACGATGCGCCTAAGGCTCTGCTGAAATCCTTACGCTTATGATGAGTTTTACCGTGGGACAGGCAGCACGACTTCTTGGTAGGTCGCCTATTTGATATATAAAAAATTTGATGGCTCAATTTAAAGTATGCATCAATGTAAAATATTTTCATAATACTCACAAAGACGCACACAAAAATAAATACATACAACAGCAAAAATAACTTAGGGTAGAATTTGTTTTTATTTAGAACCCTAATTTTTTATTTAATAACCCCACGATTAAAAGGTTCTGTTAATAAGAAACATAACTGCCAACATTAGTTATAAAATCCGTCCTTTCATTTATTTCCGGACATCATATTTCACACAGTTAAATAGCAATTAGATGCAGCGAAAGATGTATAAATAAATGCTCATGAAGATATTAAAATTTTTCAAAAATAATATATATCTATAAAAATCCACAAACCTCTCGAAAACCAACGTAAAAATACACAGGAAGGGTCCATTTTCTCCATCACTCATACGCTTACCTGACGCGCTATATTCTCAATTAAACATGCAAGCTCTCCATATCAGTATACTGCAGACCAATTTTTTACGAAGAAACTTAGCTCTGCATGTGTCATTTGTGATAGGTATTGTTATTGAATATACATATTCAGGGCATGTTTTGCATGTGCTTAACGTTATACATGTACTGCAGCGTGGCCTGGGGCTGATACGCCCGAAACGCCGATGATATCAAAGATATCTTCTACGTAAATGTTTTCCGAAGCATTGGACGCTAACTTCTAAGAAGCTTGGCGGGGATTGTGACTTTAACAGCTGCCTGCTATTCTGGTCGTATCCAGTTCTTTACCTCCTGAGATGACTAGTAGGAGCGTTTCTTTACAATGCTATTCTTCTTTGAATTTTAATAAAACAACCTAGTTTGTCGCGGGTTTTGATCCTCATCTGCTAACCTGTTTAGTCAAACATTCAGGTAATTTTGCAAGACTTGAAAAAACCTCTTACATTTTTAAAACTGAGAGTTGTCATTTATAGACGTTTCTGTGTTATAGCTAAAAAATACGGAATCATTGAGTCGAATCCGGAAGTTTTGCAACTACGCTGTAAGTACTTGGGAATGTACGTTAAGCGTATAGTACTTCGTGAATTATATGAAGAACCTCGAATATCTTCCTCTACTAAAGATGACGAGATTTGCTCAGCGAACCGAATGAAAACATGTTAAGTAAACTGAGAGATCTGCAGCATCATGCATAGTAGGGGCTCACGACCATAACAAAAATAAAGTGTCATAATTCTCTTGTATCGAAGACTTCGACTTATTTACCTACTATGCTCCAGACTTGGATGGATGACGTAAGGGGCGGAACAGCTAGGGGCGGCTGTGGCCAAGTTCAGATTAATCCAAGAACATTTCAGTGCTGAATATTTCTGAGAATAAATGAGTTGGTAGTTTATGACCGAACTGAAATAAAGCCTTTTTTTTGAAGGTTTGTATAAAATAATTTTCATTATTGAATTCCTAGAGTGAAATTTATTTTACTATCTTGTTTTGGTTATAATCTGTATAATAAATAGAGACAAGCTTGAAATTTATTAATACGGAAGGTCGTTATATAAAAATTTATGCATCGAACGTTGTCGGACAAACGTTTTGCTCGCCTTACGAACGTAGCGTAAACTGCCTCTATACTTAACGCACCAATCTTCAAAACTTCATTTGAAGATCAGATTTTGACTTGCGTTGTAAAGAATGACGTCGGAAAAGATTCTGCGGGTATAATCAGTGTTTCGCATCATGCACTGGGACTTAACGAAGCTCTAGTCTAAATACGTACGATTTCACCCGAGATCTTCTGTCACTTGCATGGTCGATTAGTTGACTTAACCGACTGTATATCCAGCCGCTGGTAAATAATTGTAATATCGGTAGATAATCCCAATCCTGAACCGTTTTATTCAATGATCAATCCATGACCTGAATCGCTGAACTCAAAATTCATGCACTTCCATTGTAGCAGTTCAAAAATATATTCTGTATTCTCATGCGACCTCTCTGACTAAGCTTAATATATAGGTCGGCAATGACTATTCTCCAATCAGAGCTCTCCAGTTACCTCAATTTGTGACCTGACGATGTCACACATTCATCTGGAGCTCTTTGGTGCACTCTGTTTGTGCCCTGGCGATACTTAAACGTCAAGTGGGTTCTCTTTTTCGTTCAATTTATTCCCCGACGATCCTTAACCTTCAACTGTTTTTTTTTGCGTTCAATTTGTGCCCTGACGATGTTTAACCTTCAACTGGCTCTTTTTTGCGTTCAATTTGTGCCCTGACGATCCTTAACCTTCAACTGTTTTTTTTTGCGTTCAATTTGTGCCTTGACGATGTTTAACCTTCAATTCTGTTTTTTTTTTGCGTTCAATTTTTGCCCTGACGAGGTTTAACCTTCAATTGGCTCTTTTTGCGTTCAATTTCTGCCCTGACGATGTTTAACCTTCAACTGGCTCTTTTTGCGTTCAATTTTTGCCCTGACGATGTTTAACCTTCAATTGGCTCTTTTTTGCGTTCAATTTTTGCCCTAACGATGTTTAATTGGCTTTTGCCCTGACTGACTCTTTTTTGCGTTAAATTTGTGCCCTGACGATGTTTAACCTTCAACTGGCTCTTTTTTTGCGTTCAATTTTTGCCCTGTCGATGTTTAACCTTCAACTGGCTCTTTTTTTTGCGTTCAATTTGTGCCCTGTCGATGTTTAACCTTCAACTGGCTCTTTTTTGCGTTCAATTTGTGCCCTGTCGATGTTTAACCTTCACGGGTCTCTGGCAAGAGATAAGCAGTGCTAATGATGCTTCGTATGATAAGGCTCTGCTTGCGTATCCATACTCTGCCAATACGTTCATTATTGACGATAGGTAAGTGTAACCTTTCGAGCTGCCTTGTATTTATTGCGTAGGTCGACAAAGCTACTTATTTAATATATATATTTTTTAGCTACTTATCTAATATAATATGCTACGATCAGGTTTGTAAATCAATTGTATAAAAATTCCCAGTTATATTCACACGACATCATTAGTGATGCCTATTTTCAATTTTTGCAACTATGCCTTAGTCGCAGGCTGTCAAGCCTGCTAGCTTCGCCAATTTTTTCAAAGTAACATTTTATATACTATTTCTTAAGTACAGATTATTAGAGCCATACATTATTTGCATTCCCAGATTATAATTATTTATGTATAACATTTTCACCAGTCACTAACGCAGTGCAGTGTGTTACACTGACGCTAACTCGTCACATGCAGAAGTATGTGCGTTGGAAGTAATTGTTTTAATTGATGCATGGGACTGTGCAGCTTATATTGGTAGACGCTGTGAGCTGCGAGCGCTGCTAGTTACATAATTGCAGGGCTGAGTTGCGGGTGCGAGCCATCCCAATAGTTCTGTAATGAAGCTAATGACAAGCGAAGGCAGGAAGGTGATCACCCCTAAGCGGCTTGAGAATTTACGCCACGACGGATGCGCTTTTGCAGCAGAAACCTTCTTCAATAATTGTAGGGTTTGTGGTGCGTGAAAAAACTGCATAGTTTGTTCGTCCTGAGTTGTCGGTATAGTGTGTTCATGATCATTTGTTTGATTCTTGAAATGGTCATTAATACGAAAGTATCTGTAGGGATGGAGAGTGAAATTTTACATGATTTACAGAAGCTAAATAGGTTAAAATTTTTAAGTTGTCTTCAAGGACTTACATTTAAAGGTTATAGGCGTATCCTATAACATATTTTGACCAGTTGTCAGACTATGTGTCATGGAGATATTCATGATAAAAAATTTTGATGGCTTATAATCAGGTCTCAAGATGTTTTACGATCACCGGGAGTCGATGTGTTAGGGGTTCGGAGGTTCATCAAAATGTGCGCCGGACGCAAGTTTGTGCACTGTTCGCAATGAAAGTGTTTGTTTTTCTTGTTTATTTGACGTCTCTCGTATCTCTGTTTTTTTTTATTCGCTGCTATCGTCCAGTTGCGCTGCTTATCAATGCAGCTATCAGCTGCTGCGTGATACTTAATATACTTACTCTCACGAAGGTCAACTATATAAACCTAGTAATACTCACAATTCAAAAAGGTGTTATTTTTTAAAAAATAACCTTCAATTATGTAATTTTACTGCACTAATCATTAGGCTAATTTAGGGCTGGAAAAATTTGCTTTAGCACTCAAATTAACTCGTTTATATTACGTAATGTCCAGTATTATTCTAAGTTAGGGCGTATAATCATTCTATGTTATTCACAGGGGAAAAAATGTTGATGTGTGTTACTCCATTATACATTTTAGCTGTGCGTAACTGTTCTTTTCTTTGGTGCCTGGCATTTTAAACATATAAGGGCTGTTTGGGCGCGTATCCATGATATTTTTCATGATAATTTTCTATCTGTGATATATTTTTGTCCAATTTTGATCAAAATGCATTTAAAATGAATATAAAAATTTTAAAATTTAAGTTTGTAAAACGGCTGCGAAATTCAAGAACGGAAATGTGATTTTTAATTTGGGCAGTGTAAATTTATGTATTTTTGAAATTCGCTTCAAATATTAGAACGAGATTTGAATAGGAGTCCACGCTAAATATAGCTTAAACAAACCTTTAATTATCTAACAATGATTCCGGAAACATGATCTAGAAGAACCGATCGAAAACCATTAGATATCACAACTCCATGGAATAAAATCGTTCTGAGACTTTTAAATAATTGTCAACTTTAATCTTTGAATTGGACGGTAAGCTTTAGTTGTAATTCAGAATGAGCGTTTCGGTTGAACTGTGACATACGCTCATAAAAATGAATAGATCATATTGTTCAAATAGTGACCCAATGTCTTGCCCACAGGACGAACAGAGCTAGAGCGGACGTAGAACTGATACCTTTGCCGGTCCCACATGAGCATTAAACCCACACATATGAGCATTAAATGCATCGCTAGTTGGACAATACTCACTCATTTCTCTCAATGTAAGGTTGTTGTTTAAATCGGAGGACTGGCTGGAACCGTTTACGAATTTCTACACTAAAGAATCTTTTTACTAGAAGTGCTTCTCGTATTGACTTGAACTCATGGGATTAATGGCATCTTCTAATGGCAATGGGATTAATGGCTTAATTGGCATCTTCTCTGCTTACTAAATAATCGTTATTCATTAAAAAAAGATAGATGCTGTGTTCAATACTTTACAATTTCATGCATGCAATGATTTTTTTAAATGTTTTATCACTGCAATCATCTACAAGAAAAGATAGCATAGATACAATGGAACGGAAATGCAGAAAAATCATTCGAGATTGGTATGAGGTTAAGATTAATTGTATTGAACTTTGGTAAAAATAATACAATTGAGAAGGATATTAATTATATGCTGTGCATCAAAACAAGCTACCAGATGTCATATGTTGTATATGTTTAAGTATAGAGGTTAACACGCGACCAGGTGATAGGCAGAGTATATCCTGCTCCCAGATAGCTTGCTCCTGAACGAGAAGATAGCTACGGCCATCGGAAGGATGTCAGGTCGTATCGTCCATGTAACTTCACTTAGCTTTTAACCTGATCCTATATAAGATATTTTGGTTCTACGTTACTTCGTACAAGCCGCTATAAAATATATTCAAGCTACGATGTTCTAAAGCTGCTGTACGTTATTTATTTTCTAGGTTGCTTCTCACGCGCCGCTACGAAGCATTTGCTTGTTACGTTCTTTATTGTACGTGCTGCTACCAGATACTTACGTGCTACATATGGTTCATGTACGTGCTTTCATGTACGTGCTGCTACCAGATACTTACGTGCTACATATGGTTCATGTACGTGCTTTCATGTACGTGCTGCTACCAGATACTTACATGCTACATGGTTTATGTACGTGCTTTCATGTACGTGCTGCTACCAGATACTTACATGCTACATGGTTGATGTACGTGCTTTCATGTACGTGCAGCTACCAGATACTAACATGCTACATGCTACATGGTTGATATACGTGCTGCTACCATATACTTACATGCTACATGGTTGATGTACGTGCTGCTACCAGATATTTACATGCTACATGGTTGGACAGTATACCGCTCATAGATATCCACTTATTCCGTCGTTATTCACTGTGCATTAAAATATGTGTACATTTTCTGTGATTTACACTTTCTTACCAGATGCCAAGTAACACGCTGCAAGAAACTTCTCACTTTTCGTATAGAAAGCAAATGCTTTAGATGAAACGGTATTTTTCTCTTCGATATATTTCGTGATAGGAAATTGTAACCTTTGTCCCCCCCCCCCAAAAAAAAACAACATTTCGTTTCAAATTATTTTCCCTCAATAAAAATTTCACGTTGGAACTACAATTTTAAAACGCAGCCAGCAAAGTAAAAATGGTGGTTTGGAAACAATGTTCACTGTAGTCCTAAATTTTAACTGTGACCAATTCGTATATAACATATATTCTCAATTATCGTTCGACTGAAAGTGCATACTTATAAATCATATATCTTTACATGGATGATAAAATTATTACGAATAGACCCGCTTTTTTAGAATAAATGTCCAATAGAATCCACGATTCCAAATGCTAGCATTGTTTATCATGTTCAATTAGTACCTAAAGTAATTGTACCACAATTCCTGTTTTATTTACTGCAACGATCAATACAAATTCGGTGAGCTGAATCACGTGATGCCCAGGTACACACGAGTGATCAGTAATTAGAAGCCATACCTCTTATCAGTACCTCAATATTGGGACCTGCTGCTGATAACACGGTGGATGCACTCTTATCTTCGTTTGGAATCCGAGAAAATGTACGGCTTTTGACCATTTTTTATGTTTTTCGGGTGTGTAGTTGTGTCCTTCTTACGTCGTTGTTGCGGTTTCACCGAATTTTTTTATTTATTTTTTGTTGTAGTATTGATCAAATTGTCGTTCAACAAAATCCTGCTTAGTTTATTCTAGTGACATAATTATATACGGACTTGAAAATGTGTATTCTTATTACCCGCTCGCCAAGACTTTATGCTGAAGTGAATTCTACACATTATTGTTTTTGTGAGAGATTCTTTCATAATTACAATTATAGCATTGCGTTTGGATTTAGGTTATGTTTTGTGGCTACAACCAACATTATTCCCCCAATTATTTTTTTGCGATCGACATAAGTTTTCCCTGTCTTTAAGTTCAGTACGAAGGTGCGCAGTTCATTCAAATGAGATACTCAGCTTTTGATTCTAGGCCGTGCGCAAAAAATTGTTTCACAATTTAGAAGCTGTTATTTTTTCTAGCTTATTTTAAACTATCTGCAATATGAATTAATTCTGCATGCAGATAATTTGTTAGACAATTGATGATTGATATGTTTTCCAGAATATTCTTGAATTTTATTATTTTCCTCAATAGTTTTTTTGGATTCGTCCAATAGTTTTGCAAACGAGAATGTTATAGACGTAACATTTTGTAACTATTATACAAAGTTTTTAATTACTTTATATTTTTCCTGAAATGCTTCTGTAAAAAACAGTGACAAATGTCAGTTTTTTCTACAGATGTACTGAACAGTACGTAAGCCCTGCTGTCATGGACTCGTGTCAAGGAACATATTTTATACATGCACTCTTAATTAAATTTGCACTCTTAGTGACTTCCTTAATTGGAAGTTACACAGGCAATCAATCCATGCACTTCACGCCAATACCCAACCTGTTCTAGAATCACATGGCCTCCGTTTTATTCGTTCACTAAAAATTTAAAAGCAAAGAATAGTCCACAAAAATTCATATCTATATAGAAAACGTCAACTTGCGATTTAAGCAAATAAGTGACATTAATACTTTATTCGTTCAAATATGTAGGCTCTTGTCCATTTGATATGTTTTGCAATTAAGTGATGTTTCGTGTGCCTCAAGAATTTTTTTTTTGCATCAGACTTTCCTACAAGATTAGAGTCGAGGAGGAATGTGATTTTTCGCTCGTGTAATTCCAAAACCAAATCCAATGAGCGAAGCCGTCGCGTGAAAGTGTGAATTATCGGATCAAATCTTCAACCAGAGAAACGTACAAAGTCTATCGCTCGTTAGAGTGTTGCTGAAATGATTACGTTCTCTTTACGATGACTTACGATGCATCAAGATGGACCATAATTCCTTCTCACCTCGTTGATATTAATTAATGAAAGCTTAAAGTTTGAGGAGTTTTGGCCAATTGTCGCCTGAGTGACGAGACTCGGCTGACACTGCGCATGTTGCCAGTCATTTGGTTTAATCAGCTTCTGAGGGCGTTCCTTGGTAGCCTTTTTTTCGACCTTGCTCCGACACTTCATGTCAGTTATCTCTGTATGTGTAGAGTACCCCGAAATAACCTGATTGCTTACACAATTACATAAAAACTTTAAAATTATTCGTTTGTCTCTGGATTTTTCACAAATTTCTCTACGTTAACTTCACCGTAATTTGACACGCAGCCGTTACATAAAGAAGGCTTCGTATATTACACGCATCGCCATTCAGAAGTGTGGACGGACGCGGCCGTTAATTCGCGTGTGTCAAAGTGGCTTAAGGTTTTTCCTCGGCTGGTCATTGCTGTCGCTGATTATGAGAACGTGAATCGTTATTCAAGAATTAGACGCTTGGCATGACAGGCTTGAGAGCTTTTCTGGTTGGGGCTTACGTTTTTTTTAACAATGGAAATTTTCTAAGGAATTTGGTTTAGATTTGCTGCTCTAATTAGACGATATTTTGTTGAGGTTTTGCACGTTGTATTTTCGAAGTTCTTTCCTGTGATGTTTGTTGGTAAATTGTAAGAAATATAATATTAAATATTCCGAAGATTTACTTTGTGGGTTGCTGGGTAGATTAAAAGTATCATTTCCTAAAAATAAATGTATGTAGCACTTTTTCTTATTGCTTGCCTTGATATCATACCAATATTAAATATCTTCTAATATATTTAATATTTAATAAATAATTATTAAATATTTATTAAATATCTGCTTTTTTACTACCGGGGCTACCTCGATTCAGCTCGTATAATTGTCTTCTGATTTAATATAATCTGATATGCATCATTTCTTTTCCGCTTTATTGAACCTTGAAATTGCTACTACTTTCATTCATGTTTTCATGCAACTTTTTCATTCATATTGAGGTTTTAATGGTGGGCCCTTGCACGGTTACAAAATTTCGTGTAATTCAACTTCTTAAGTTGCTTCAACATTCAGACCATTCAGACCATGCATTCAGACCATTCATTTATATCTGTACTGTCCATTATTGTAAACTATATCTGCCATTTATTGTAACTTACATGTACTATTTATTATAACTTCTTAAGTTGTCTCAACTGTACCTACCATTTATTGTAAATTTGAAGTATCATTTATTGTAGCAGGATTTAAAAGTTTGTGATTGATAGATTTCTCGTTCCTCCCAAGATAAGTACGTATAAATTGTGTACCGCTACTCAATTATTTCCGACGAGAAGTGGCCGCTGATTTCCTATTCCTTTTGACTGGACAACTTGACTTTATTTTGGATGAGCGCTGTCGTAACTTTACTTTTATGTCACCGGGAAATTGTTATTAACATCTATGACTAACTCCATCTTGTTTCATTTTGTTCAAGGATCGGATGCATAAAAATTGTTTCAGGAAAAATTATGATGCGCGAATGTTCTTAATTTCGGTAGCTTTAAAAAAAACAAATCCTAAACGCCATGAAATTTCGAGAATTTTTAAAGACTTCCTTAATAATGTGAAGAAAAATATAAATTGAAGCTGTATGCTACATGAAACTTGGACGAGTTGAACGAAGTTTTAGTTCGGTCGTGATGAAGAAATGCTGATCCCGCAGGATTCAGTGCAATCGCTGAGGCTTATGTAGGCTCTACTTCCTCTACGGGCTCGATCCTTGAACTTGCTTTTGCTGACTCATGGTCTTGTCAATCGATTTCAAGATTATTAACTGAAACAATGATCCGGGTACAAACTAGGTTTCATTTTTTAATTTAATAAAACGGGATTTGAAGTAAATTTAAATTATAAAGTGATTGGTTGTCGGATGTCGGCTTAAATATTTGTTTCACAACTCAACGATTTTTGCCTAAACTGTATTGGGCTTGATCGAGCGGCAGTTTTAAGAATTTTTTTGTCAAGTGTCATAAGAATATTTCTGAATTTTGATAACATGAGCGAATGTAGGTTGAATTTTCGAAAAAATTAGGCTGACATTCTCAAAATTGAAACTCGCTTCGAAAATTTGCGTTTATATTATATTTTGATGAATATTTTTGTGGTTTGTATATTGGGCAAAATTGGTATAATTAATATTGTGTTGAATTTAATCATCTATTAATCATTTCCTATTAAATAAAATAAGCTCTTTTTCATGCTTTTCCAAGATAAATTTTTTCCCCTGCATTAATATTTTGATGAATAATTTTCTAATCATAATGTTGCGAGTCATGTCATCCAAGTGCGACTGAGTGAACGAGTAACTGAACGTAATGAGGTTGTATCTATAATAAGTGATGATAATGCAGCCATGTTGGCGTGGGAGGTGCCTTTGCTACTGATAAAAATCTCTGTATAGCGTGCATCACATTGCCGTTATTTATATAGAATTAGTGATGCATGATGAAAAAGATTACTGTGTTTCTATAAATGTTACTTTTTAGCGCATTTTCTCATTTATGGAAAAAATGCACTATTGTGCTAGCCAAGTCCGTCTGTCTGTCTGTCCGTCTGTCCGTCCGTCTGTCCGTTACCTCTCAAGTTTTCGTCGACGAGAAAATGCGCTCTCTGTCACTCACTGCAGTGAGTACTGAGTTATATTTTTTAAAATTGTTTGCGTTCGTTCATTTCTTAATGAAGCTTTCCTGTATAGTTTCTTTGTTTCATAATGTTCGAGTAAAAAAATTCGTACGATGCAATGTCGTTTCTTGCTATTTTTGAGTATTTTACTGATGACATTTTATTTCAATCTCGCTTTAAATATTAACTTTTAATATTAGAAAACAACCATAATTATACCTAATGGATTTAAATTAGAAATGTCACGTTTTCTTTCCATTTGTCAGCAATTATGAGCTCTACTGATGCATTTCCGATTACTGAAGGCCTGCTTGACCTTAGAACTTGAGCTTGATTGAATAGATTGAGAACGAGTTTAATTTACTCGAATTTATATTTCCCATACTCTCTGGTTATATATGTAGTGTATTTGGCATTTATAGATTACCTAGATTTCATTGACGCTGGTCACTGTTAGGCTTGATGTTCCCAAGTGTTGTGCCGCATCAAATTTATTATTATTTGAACTTATTCAGCGTAATTGCAATCAAATTTATTATTCTTTGAAATTATTCAGCGTAATTGCAATCAAATTTATTATTCTTTGAAATTATTCAGCGTAATTGACCTCGTGTAAATAAGTAATTTTTTAAATCGGTCCATAAGCGAATGACGGCAGCCGCTGATAATAAAGCTCTGATTTTTAACAGATCTTGTGGTGTAGTTTGCAACAAATTACGCAGTGCAGATATAGGGAAGCCCATGCACCAGTTTTTATCTAATCCGGCCTCTGACACTGATAAGATACCTAGCTGCTATTTATCGGGAAACTGATCATAATTGGCATCTGATTTAACTCATAATTATTCAATTGATTGACTTTTTGAAATGAAAAATAGTTAAATAAATTTACAACTAGAATTGTAACCCGTAATTTTTTTAAAAATATATATGATAAAAGGTTATAAGAGAACAACCTATTAAAACGGCTAGTCACGCTTATGCTAAACGGGAGTTGTGATTGACCTTTACCCCTTGCATTGATACTTCGATGTTACCCGGACAAATGCCACGATTAAACGTTTTATTAAAGAAATTTCACTTTATTGTATTGTGCTTCCGAATTATTTACGTGCGCCATAATAACGACTAGTTTAGTGCAACTGCTTTGATGTTTCAGTCATTCTAATTTTGAGAAATTTTATCCTTCATACGGGATCAGCTCGTAGGACTATATACGCAGAGCCGCGCGGAACAATTCACAAAAGAAATATCGTAATATTTCTTCTTGAAAGTTCTTTTAAATGTGCGCTGCAGCAGAAACTATTTACCCTTGAGGCATTATTTTGTCTTGCATGAAGGTGTATCTCATTTTGTATGACATATTGAACTTGAACCGTAATGATGTTGCAACACTGCCTGACGTGTCCCCACGCTGCCTGACGTGTTCCCACGCTGCCTGACGTGTTGCCAATGCACACGCTGTCTGCACACGCTGTCTGCACACGCTGTCTGCACACGCTGTCTGCACACGCTGTCTGCACACGCTGTCTGCACACGCTGTCTACACACGCTGTCTACACACGCTGTCTACACACGCTGTCTGCATACGTGTTTGTATACTCTATCTACACGCGCTGTCTACACAGTTTTCTGGGTTATTGTTTTAATGCATACAAATATCAGAAAGTCTCTTTCATTTGTTATTTCGGGTCTTAAGGCATTGATGTTCGCATTGTTAGCTTTTTTTCTTCTTCAATGCCAGGTATTGTTTTACGTTGTTCCATATTGTATTTTTCTGACGATGTAAGTGAGCAATTTTCACTCGGTGTCCTTTCGATCTGACCAAGAATTTTGTCTCAATTTTACCAGGAATTTCATATTCATACAAACGCAGCGCTGCTGGCACACAAGGCGGGATCCTGCCGTCTATTTAGCGACGATGTTATGCGCCCGCCCTCGTGTAGAGGAGAGAGGGACTCCTAAATATGTTCTCCTGTGGAGGCAGAGATGCTTCATAATCTGCCTTACATAAGGGCATCGTAGCTATGAACTCTTGAACCGACGATGGCATCTTCTCTTTCAAGAAGATGTGACGTCCAGGATGTTTAACCCACCAGGATCTGGCGTTGAAGTAACGTTGATTGAACCTTGTTTCAACGTAATTTGCATGGGGAGAAGTCATCAATAAATAAATTAACTTTTAGTAGTGTTGTAGAGCAGTAATAGATATCAGTTATCAAGTTATTTTTTGAAATATGGTCAAATATATTAAACTTTTGTTTGATACATCTGGCTAAATAAATAATAAAGTCACCAATAGGTTTTAGTTATTAAATTATAAATAAATACAATTTTAATTAATGACGTCGATGTAGAGTGTACTAAAGTGTTCACAACATTTGTTCAGTGAATGCCTTTTAATATGTACTGATGTGTATATACAATTAATTCAGGTACTTTTATTTTAAAAGTTAATAGCTTCCAGTTTTATAATAGAAGAGTCCGATATAATTCACATCGGTCAACCGTTTTGCTGAAATGACGATAACGTTGTTTCAACGAAACCAACTTTCAATCAACGTCGTCCCATCACTACTGACCTGGGGCCATACTTTCAAAACTGGCTAAATTAACGTAAGTACTTACGCACTATTTTCTTGTCTATGATTGGTGGATTTTGCTTGAAAGGCCGTCAATGATTGGCTGATGAACTTACGATCTCTTAACTTTTTTTGAATGTATAGCCCACTGACCCAGTAGTGATGGGATGACCCACGACACCCGGCCCGCGGGTGTCGTGGCTTGGGCCCTCCTGGCGTCGGGAGGTCGGGGAGGCTATAGCGGGCCCTGTCATAATTGAGCCTCCGCCGCCGCCGTGGGAGTGCCTCTTGTGGTCCGCCTTGTGCCTCAACGCCTCGGCACCAGCATGCCTCATCATCTCATGTGACCTGATCTTGTGTCACATGAGCTGCATGCTCCTTCACCTCATGTTATGACCTGAGTACGTTACAGTTTTCTCGTGATTTTCTACGGTCATATTCTTATTTTGGACAGGAGAAAACTTCTTCTTTCTCTGAAATACGAAATCATAGAATTTCATGAATGTTGTTTATATTACAACCTTTTCCTCGCTGTCATTGAGATGGGCTAGGATATTTCGGTGGTCATGAGCGTGTTCTGAGCTGTTGCTGGATGGTGTCAAATCACGACCAGAATAACGTCTGAAAAATTATGAAAATTCCGTGAGATAAATCAATATCTGCGGCTTCTTAATGAAGGTTCTTAATCCGCTCAAAGTCGCCTTACGGTTGGTCAAAATTCGGTAGAAATTTGGACGGCGATGGTGCGTCTTAATTTTTAGATAGTTTGTGATTAACTAACTCATTTAAAGAAAGAAACAATATCTATTTAGATTTTTATGGGTCTAAGGCCCTGTTAATTCAGTTAATTAAGATACTAATTATAAAATTGAAGCGCGCTCGTATACTGCCGGTCACTCTACATTTCTCTTGTCTCAAGTACATTATGGGGAGTGATGCTGTTCACTTGAATCAATTCTTTTATGAGTTTGTTCTTTTGTCGAATAAATCGTACAATGATTTATTTAAATTAAGGAAATATTACTTACTTCTCTAGGAAGGGTGTTTAAAGAAACTAGTACCTCACCGTCGCAGGAAAAATATTGACTAAACAATACGGAGTTTTATACGGAACAGTTTGAATTTGCCGTATTCTTCGCGGATGATCAACGCGACAAGAGTGAACGGGAATAATATATATACATCGAGTCCGCCGGCAGCATTTAAAATTACATTTTTTATTAAATTCAAAATGTAAAGTCGTTTACATTACTTTTCGCTTGAACATTATTGCGGCAAGAAGCCTTCAAAGAAGAGTGGCAATAGGACCGCAGTCAGCCGAGGCAGCAACGTCTGGTTGCAAGCCACGGTGCATTTTAGCAGCCACGGCGTCAGGGTAGAGGGCGTGCCGCCCCCTGGCTGGAATGCCTGTTCGCTGCTCCCTCCATCCACGCAATAACACTACGATAAAACTAGCAGAACTCGTCGAATTGCCGGCGTAAACACACGCTGCTTGGAGGCTCCGTCAAGCCCGCGACCAGAGTCGGCGCCGGAAGGTCGGCCGAATGCAGCGGGTGCGGCCATGCCATAAGTAAAATATCGCCAGATAATTATAATTGTAATCGGTGGCCAAGCAAAGTACCGAGGTCAAATTATCACGGTTTGTATGAATATATGCAGTAACGTCTTTTCACAAATAGCTATGCATTATCGATTTTTTCTTAAACGGTTGCATTTACCTCAAACAATTTCAATCACACTATCGAACAAGCTGACCATTGAAATGCAACTCCAATCTCTGTTCACTTTTACTAAACAAGTTTTGTGTGTACCGTGTACGCTGTTATGATATTTGTTTATAAACCCCATGCATTTTAAGATTATTAATTCATAAGTAATCGTTCAAATACTACTTAACAATATTTTATGCATGATCATTACATTTCTTTAGACTTGTTTACTAAAAAATGCGCTCGCGTCAGGTCGACGTTTGAGCCGCGGAATGCAAACGAGATAGGAAGGTGTCTGCCGCTCCGCCAGGGTTCGGCGTGGCGCCGACATCTTGGGCAGGTCTCGCGTATAATAGCCAGGCATCTTACAGTTCCCGACATTGCTGAATATTTGCGTGACAACGCTAGTCCTGCAACGGCTCTTCTGCCTAACCTCGCGCAGACATCTTTTTTATTGCTAAAGACAGTTGAAAAATTTCGTTTGAAACTTTATCTCCGCCTTTTTAGCGCATTTTATCATTTATGAAAACAATGCACTATTGTGCTCGTCATGTCCGTCTGTCTGTCCGTCCGTGACTTCACGTTTTCGTCGACGAGAAAATGCGCTCTCTGTCACTCACTGCAGTGAGTACTGAGTTATTTTTTTTATTGCTAAAGTCTGTTGAAAAATTTCGTTTGAAACTTTATCTCCGCCTTTTTTGTATAGGTGAGCTCTGCACTAGGTAACTTCTGAAATGTTCTCTGAACTGAATATTTATGACACTGTTCTTCTTGCTGTGCTATATCCGCCATGTTTTTTGCGTATTTCTCTAATAGATTAACATTAAAATGAAGTTTTTCTGTTACTTGTGTTGCTACACACTTCTGGTTGTGGCTGGTGTGTGTGGATACCTTCGGTTTGGTGGTTGTTTGGGTATATACATCCGGTTGTGTGGGTGGATTGTACCTGTTGCGGCTGTGTTTTGGTGGTTGTACCAAGTTGTGGCGGGTATGTTGGTGGATGTACCAAGTTGTGGCGGGTATGTTGGTGGATGTACCAAGTTGTGGCGGTTATGTTGGTGGATGATGAGTGAGGCGCGTGAGTGAGGCGCGTGAGTGAGGCGCGTGAGTGAGGCGCGTGAGTGAGGCGCGTGAGTGAGGCGTGTGGGTTGGTGCCGCATTCTTGGTCGCGTGGGCGGAGCGCCGTATGCTTCCAGCGACCGTCTGCCTCGCTGCCGCTCTTACGTTGCAGTCAGAAAATTAGATGGATCATATTGTGCCAATAACGACACACATTCTGCGGGTTAATTGATAGATAAAACAGGGCTAGGATGATATACAAAAACGGGAAAAATGCATTGTTGCAGGCAGGTAAATACATGGATCATTTTGTGCAAATAACGACACACATTCTGCGGGTAAATTGATCAATAAAACAGGGCTAGGATGATATACAAAATTGCAGGCAGGTAAATACATGGATCATTTTGTGCCAATAACGGCACACATTCTGCGGGTTAATTGATAGATAATAAAACAGGGCTAGGATGATATACAAAATTGTAGGCAGGTAAATACATGGATCATTTTGTGCAAATAACGACACACATTCTGCGGGTTAATTGATAGATAATAAAACAGGGCTAGGATGATATACAAAATTGCAGGCAGGTAAATTCATGGATCATTTTGTGCCAATAACGACACACATTCTGCGGGTAAATTGATAGATAAAACAGGGCTAGGATGATATACAAAAGGGGGGAAAGGGCATCGCTATTCGGATGAAGTTTATACTTAGAGCCATTCATTTCTCTCAGTGTACAGGCATGAACGCTCGTCTGGACGTTTTATGTCTTCGTTATTTTGCATGATTTTCTGGATTATGACAACGAATAGTTAACAAATTACTAACAATTCATTAAATACTAACTCTTAAAACTGAATTTAATTCAATTTCGATGCAATTAAAACAGTTGCGATGTTCAGATAAGTATGATTTAATAGTTCTAATATCTGTGACTTTTTGAGACACTAATAAGTTAATTAATTGAAATTGACAGGGGTGCAAAAGAATTGATAAGTGACACAACATATCGTATAGGTAAGTTTCACGCTCCTACGTCAAGCCGACGTCTTGGCTAATTTACCGGTAACTTATTTTGCGGTGCGAGAAGGTGCACATGGAACTGGTTTGCATGGCTGCTGCAACCCTTCAATTTAGATCCGCTATGTCTTACAAATTCTATTTTGCGCGAGAAATTTCTGCGAGAAACATTACTGTAAACTTGAGATGAGTTTTATGTCTGAAGAATGATGGTCGAAACCTTAATCATTTATGGCGGCGAAGATTTGTTTGTGGTTTTTGCTATGAGTATTAGAATTTTTACAGTGCATTGTGCATTTTAGAATTTTATATTTTAATTTTTACAGGAATTATTTTCGTTTGTCATGTAATGCATAATATTCACTAGATTACATCAATTACCTGAAACCAACTCACTGATTTTTGATCTAAAAGCTCACATTTTAATGAATTTTTGAAGTTTTAAAAGTTAAAATTGAAGAATTAGATTAAATTTCAACGTCTTGCTTTAAAATACTAAGTATATTTTTACAATATCATTAGTTGCTCTAAAAAACATGTATCAAATGTGCATTTTATTCAGTCTCAACACGCAATCAACTCAAACGCTCGCATGTTCGTTGACTTGGGCTACGAGTTTTCACCTTTTCACCCCGATGCTGCAGCTATCCCATTCATTTTTTGCCACCCCTTCTTGTGGCCATGCCAAGCTTCATTCATAGCCGCGCATCCCATTCATTGGGAGGCGAACAACCGAGACCCGCAATGCAATTCTTGCTCGTCGACGTCCGATAACGCCGAACAGGTCCTACCACTTAGCCTTTGGCCTCAAGCATTTGGCCTCCATGAATCCTTTGGCCTCCATGATCTTTGACACTTCACTGAGCTGCAGGTACAAGCTTTGCTTGGTCTGCAAATTTCTTTGTCAAGTAGGAACAAACTTTCGAGTAAACTTTTCCAACTTTCGTTTCTTGTTCTTCCATAGTTCTAAATAGCCTTTCTATAATCATTAGTTAATAGTGCCATCGGAATATCGTTTAATATTTGGTTGTTTGGCCTGAAATTTTAAATTTTTATTCCATTACTCGGCATAATTTTAGCTCATATTTTTCGCTCTACTAAGTTCGCAAATGATCCTACAATTTACCATGAATAGATCCAAGTATCTTCCTTTTATAGAATTATTTGTTCTAGCTGCCATATTTGTATTCTTGTAAGGTCATAGAGACCTCAAGACCACCCAATGTAAGTATGTGCTTGAAACCTGCTAAAAATATAACCTTTCATGGAAAGCTGGAACAAATTCGTCCACTGATAACTATGCTATTCTTACCTGAATTGACCGTCAATCCGGCGGTAAGCGGTTCTGGAAGTCCAGCTTGGTCGGCTGGAAGATGTTGCTGACGACATGCATGAAGGTGCGAAACCTGAGTTATCACCTACATTTTTTGCGATCTCTTGTCGCGCTGAATTTCTCGGTACTTCTGCGTTAGTTTTTTTTTTTGGGGGGGGGCAAATGCAATGTTACATGTTTTTCAATGCAATGTTACATAAACTCTGCCTTTGAATTGGACGTAACTCCTTCTTGGTTTATACTGCAGTTTGATCGATATTAGTATCACGAAACTAGAAAGAACATTACGATTATTTTGTTTTTTTGTCTTTAAGGTTACTTGCATGTCGATAAAATATGTCACGTTGTATGCGTTTTTCGGTGACTGTTTTTTTGCAGAAGTAGTAATTGATATGCTTTATAAAAATTCCTTCTTCAAATGAGAGACTTTTCAATTATTTCTCAAATTGTAGTAAATTCGTAATAGTTTTTATATTATAAATTTCTCACTTTAAACTTCAGGTTAGAAATAACAGTTAATTTGCTTGTACATTGAGCGCCATTGAAAGCGTATAAAAGATGACCTCTGTCAAGCGTTGTTCTGAACTCTAGAACGTTCAGAGCGTTCGTGTACAATATCTTTGACTGGAGTGCAGGCTCCAGAGCCTTCGTGTACAATATCTTTGACTGGAGTGCAGGCTCCAGAGCGTTCGTGTACAATATCTTTGACTGAAGTGTAGGCTCCAGAGCGTTCGTGCACAATATCTTTGTCTGGAGGGTAGGTTCTAAAGCGTTCGTGTACAATATCTTTGACTGGAGGGTAGGCTCCAGAGCGTTCGTGTACAATATCTTTGACTGGAGGGTATAGGCTCCAGAGCGTTCGTGTACAATATCTTTTACTGGAGTGTAGACTCCAGAGCGTTCGTGTACAATATCTTTGACTGGAGTATAGGCTCCAGAGCGTTCGTGTACAATATCTTTGACTGGAGTGTAGGCTCCAGAGCGTTCGTGTAAGTGTACAATATATTTGACTGAAGAGTAGGCTCCAGAGCGTTCGTGTACAATATCTTTGACTGAAGTGTAGGCTCCAGAGCGTTCGTGTACAATATCTTTAACTGAAGTGTAGGCTCCAGAGCGTTCGTGTACAATATCTTTAACTGAAGTGTAGGCTCTAAAGCGTTCGTGTACAATATCTTTGACTGGAGTGTAGGCTCCAGAGCTTTCGTGTACAATATCTTTTACTGAAGTGTAGGCTCCAGAGCGTTCGTGTACAAGATCTTTGACTGAAGTGTAGGCTCCAGAGCGTTCGTGTACAATATCTTTGACTGAAGTGTAGGCTCCAGAGCGTTCGTGTACAATATCTTTGACTGGAGGGTAATGCTTAATTTCTTCCATGAAGAGCGGCAAAACAATTCGCTTATAAGGCGCTGCTCGGGCACTCCTATATTTTCTCCGGTTTACGGTGACCACTCAACCGGCGAGTCTATGTTGCATTGGGCACTGCATTGCGTAGGCCAAACCGTTATTAATATTCCTAATTCGTACAATACATTAACGATAAATTAGTCAGGCGAATATTTCGATTAAAGATCGGTTGTACTATTTATTACCAGTCTCGCGCTTGTAGTTTGGCAGTTATTTTATGTTATTTTACTATATCATTAAATGTAATTAGTCAGAAGAATGTTTCGGTTAGAGATCGGTTGTTTTATTTAACTATAAGTCTCACGTTTGTAATCAGGCTTCAGGGGCCATACTTTCAAAATTCGATAAGTGAACGTAAGTACTTACGCTCTATTTTCTTGTCTATGATTGGTGGATTTTGCTTGAAAGGCCGTCAATGATTGGCTGATGAACTTACGATCTATTAACTTTTTTTTAAAGTATAGGCCCTGGAGGAGCTCGTATCACTTGTTGGCAACGGAGTTGCAGTCACTGGGTATGTCGGATGCACTTGTTATGCAAATGGTTCCTTGGCTACCTTTATTTTAAGCATAATAAAAGTCTTTATTTGCTTGAAGCACATGCTGAGTCATTTGAGATGATGAATTAAGTTATTGCATAAATAGTTTGTTGCTCGAAGGGAAGCCCAAGATCTTTTATGTCCGAAGGTGCGGCAAATTTTTATCACATTATTGTTGATTGTTTTCGGTTCTGAAACTGGTAAATGTTTAAGCTGTATATTATATAAATAATAGGTGCTAGATATATAAACTATTAATACATTAGTGATTATCGATTGTATTGCTTATTACTCTTTTGTTTTAAGGCCGTTCTTTCATATATAACTTCAAGAGAACACTTCTGAGCAAAACCATACAAAACTCGTTCAACTAAACCAGTTTAATCGTTTTTTTAAAAACAAATTCTGTGCACAACGTGAGTTATGTTCGTCAAGTGGGACACTTGCAGTGGATACGTTTCTCAGATGGACATATCCGCAAACTTTCTCTGTTGCTTAGCTTCCAGTTGAGATGACTTAATTCGTTCTGTGTTCTTCCTTATTAATCAACCAAGCGCTTCTTCAAACTCTATCCTTTGGATCGAGTTTGAAAAAATCGATCGAACTCGATCGAGTTCCTCAATCAAGGTTTTTGACTGAACTCGAGTTCAAAACTCGAGATTTTGAACAAAAATTCGAAGTTTTTGAACTCGATCCTTTGGATCGAGTAATGATAAGAGACACTAATGGATGATGGAAAACTTGATCATCAAGTCAATTTAATCTCCCTTTCCGATTATTTTTAGTCTAATTTACCGTAATCTTTTTAAGTTGACGCTGGAAATCAAAGTTCTCGATTTCGTGTGTCGTTCCGACACAGGAGTTGTCCTCAACCAGGCGCTATCTGATCTCTGCTGAATCTTAAAAAGCTTCGGAATAACTTATAAATTTACCTCATATTTTTCTCAATACTATCTTCAGAAAATTGCTGTTTTCATAAGTTCATGGACTTCACAAGTCAATGCACCATCAGTCAAAACGATCATCGGTGTCAGTTAATTGAGGCATTTTTTTGTTCTAAAAATTATCTAGTTACACATTGAAATCATTGCCGAAAGATTATTCCATCCTATGTACTAAGCATATTTTTCGATACGGAGGTCCATATGTCCTAGGATATCATGTCCCAATTATGTTCGGGTGTCCTCTGTTATGATGCCCATGTACCTTGATTTTACCCGTGCCCGCGTGCCCGCAGCTTTATGATACCCGTGTACCCCTATCATGCCCGCGTGCCCGCAGTTATGATGCCCGTGTACCCTGATTTTACCCGTGCCCGCATGCCCGCAGTTATGATGCCCGTGTACCCAATCATGCCCGCGTGCCCGCAGTTATACTGTACCCTACTTATACCCTACCTATACCCTACCTATACCCTACCTATACCCTACCTATACCCTACCTATACCCTACCTATACCCTACCTATACCATACCTATACCCTACCTATACCCTACCTGTACCTTACCTATACCCTACCTATACCCTACCCTTCCCTTCCTATACCCTACCTATACGCCACCTATACGATACCCTACCTATATATGCCACCTATACCCTACCTATATACCCTACCTACTCCCTACCTATACGTATTTAGTGGTAAGAATCACACCGCAGGTTTTTAATACTCGTATTAAAGAAGTTTTTTCATCTGGAATAACAATACATTAATAATAATTGTTTTAAATACTTATTTACCACTAAAATTAATTTACAGAGTCGTTCTCATTTTTTCTCAATTAACTGTTCTTTATACAGCAGTTTATTTGGTCAAATATTTACTCAGAGTAATCTGTTAGCTACGGGCATGCCAGAAAACGTTACGTTATAGCTGTCCGGTGCTCTGGAAAGGCAGACAACGTTACGTTAGAGCTGTCCGCTGCTCTGGAAAGGCAGACAACGTTACGTTATAGCTGTCCGGTTCTCTGGAAAGGCAGACAACGTTACGTTATAGCTGTCCTGTGCTCTGGAAAGGCAGACAACGTTACGTTATAGCTGTCCGGTGCTCTGGAACGGCAGACAACGTTACGTTATAGCTGTCCGCTGCTCTGGAAAGGCAGACAAAGAGCATCTGTTGACGACATGGTCGACGTTTCGATCGGCATATGGCACAGCAATTATTGGGACTTGTATGCCTAGCGTTCCGTCCTCACCTAGAGCACTTGACGTCTTAGTTGGCACGCCAGCTTTCTGATTCCAAGAAGTTTGATCACGGCGATATGCTGTGATAGGCACTGGCTATTTGCAATCTAGAACTTTGTCGCTCGTATTGTAGAAGATATTTGTCACTAAAGGTGGTGAATTTCACGCCCAACTCTGATGGCAGTGACTGTGAATATTTCAAAGGTTTATCTGACTAGTCAACTTGCGCCAGAATAACTGACAACTCCTCACTTATTTCTACCTCTTCCGTGTGCGGTGAGCTCAGAGTTCTGGACTTTTTCTAATTCAAGGGTACGGCCACGTTCCTAATGGATGCAGGTGCGAATGACCCACTAATAACCTATAATTTTCCACCTCTTTTAAAGAGTGGTCATTTTTGGAACCCGTTTCCAAGGTTCTTCCGAATAGGTGATATTTTTCATGTTTTTGTCGGTGGTTACGTATGGGCCAGATTCTCAGTGTAGTGAAAGCATGCTACCAGACATCTGACGGTAAAATAACATTTATGAAACGTTGTTTCAACGAAGGTAATTTGCAAGCAACGTTTTTGCAACGTCATTAGCCCCGAAGACATCAGTTTGTCTAATTGAGCATTGATGACGACACATAACAACCTCGGTTCGATTTAGGGGGCCCGGAATTACTCGAAGTGTCGGTATTTCATGTATCCGGCCTTGCATTATCGAAATGCTTATTTTTCAACAATCGTGGCATTAATATTGTAGCAAAATTGTTCTCTGATCTGCACATGATCCTGGAGCAGTACTATCAAATCTCGCTTTAGCACATGTAACGAGCAAGTACACATCGCAGCCTAAGTACACGCAGCGTCTTTACACATGATGCCCAATTTCTCGTCTGTCATTGGTGGGTTTAGATTGAAAAACCGTCAGTGAATGGCTCACGGAGTGACGGTCCTATAGTACTTTAGTTTTGCGAGTATTTAAATCATAAATAGTGCCGTATTGCACGGACACGCGTATAACTGATTGCCTGTACTAGCCTTGGTCCCTTAAACTTGAGGTGTGTAATGATAAGCTTGAACACCCAGGACACAACATATTTGATTGAAAAAAATGGACATTAATTTAATTTTCCACAGTCATCAAATATGCGAATAATTCAATCCAATCTACATCAGATAAAAATATATTTCAGATTACACTTTCTACAATTCTCAATATAATCTACACCCTTTACATTTCTACGCATTGAATAACACACCTTATACAAATCTTGGATGTTTCCGGCACACCTTCTCGATCACTAAATATTTCCGGCGCATCGTGTGTCACGCTCTTCCTGAGCGTGTCATCAAGTCACGGAGGTACACATCGTTCGACGAACCTCGAAGGCATTTCCACCTTTCGTTGCCCCCCAGCGCCCAATTCGGTCATAATTGCTGCCCCAGCACGCACCGCTCCCACCCAGCCTTGCTGATACCCGTGACTCAACGGCCTGTCTCCGGGCAGGGTGGAATAAAATGTTCTGTCTCTGCGGTCAGGGTGGAACAAAATCTTCCGTCTCTGCCGTCAGGGTGGAATAAAATATTCCGTCTCTGCTGTCAGGGTGGAATAAAATAATCCGTCTCTGCTGTCAGGGTGGAATAAAATATTCCGTCTCTGCGGTCAGGGTGGAATAAAATATTCCGTCTCTGCGGCCAGGGTGGAACAAAATATGCCGTCTCTGCGGTCAGGGTGGAATAAAATAATCCGTCTCTGCTGTCGCCTGTCAGGGTGGAATAAAATATTCCGTCTCCGGTCAGGGTGGAAAAAAATCTTCCGTCTCCGGTCAGGGTGGAAAAAAATCTTCCGTCTCCGGTCAGGGTGGAATAAAATCTTCCGTCTTTGCGGTCAGGGTGGAATAAAATAATCCGTCTCTGCTGTCAGAGTGGAATAAAATCTTCGGTCTCTGCCGTCAGGGTAGAATAAAATCTTCCGTCTCTGCGGTGAGGTTGGATTATAATCCTCTCTCAATTTTGTTCGAAATATTGAGTTTCGAAATATTAACATATCATTGGAGGCTAATGATATGTTGGGGGCATTGCCAATGATGATGTTATACACTGTTTGCACGAATTAATTTAATGTCGCATTGAATATATATGTGCGCCTGTTTCAGAAAGTTTTGAAAATTTTCCTACAATCCAACTTGAAATTGTAGCTGCTTCGCTTAACTAATTGCCGGATCGTCTTCTGAAGAGCTTGCGTCTATCATGAAACCATGGCCATAAAGACACCCAAAAACAACCGTTTAGGATAATGACGTTGAAGTAACGTTTATTACCAGTCGATTTCATTGAAAAATCGTTCAATAGGCGTTATTTAAACGTCAGATGCCTTGTGAGAAGTGACCTTGCGTCGTATCTTGCATCCTCAGGTACATATACATGGTTCTTCGTCCTTTTCTTCGTACAAAATCTCTAATCTGTTTTCGATGACCAGCCTTTGATCAAATTGTGACTACCGGCAGTCTACATAGTTATTGTGTTCGTGCTATAATTAGATTATTATATCATGAGCATTGAGCACACTTAGACCCTTCATAGTTCGTATGCATTGGTTGTATTGAATTACAACCTGATAATTTTTATTGTATAATGACGGAAAATGTGAGCGTGATCACGATTTATTTTAATATGCCTATATCTCGTGGAACTTGGGGATAAAAATAATCAGAAATTTAAGTATTTACTATTTCTGGCCATGAATGCATTTAAAATTCACAATCTTGTCTCGACTCACCTGTCATTAAATCGGGAAAAGAATACGAGGCCAAAAACCGTCTTTATTTTCATTCCAAGCAGAGTTTATTTATGGAATTTCCACCATTTATCTCTTCATGCTACCACAAAAGAGTTGTTTTCACTATATGTATTGTCATTGCTTTGGTTTGTTCTCGGTAACATGTGTTCCAGTCTCTTACAATATCTGTCACCGACGGTGTCTAGGACACCACAGGATCTGTCCCACACAGTATCCTTGTGGTTGTCGTTGACAGTGTTTTCACTCTGTTCCTCACGAGTCATCGTTCCCTTACTGTATTCTTATCAGTATGACAGTCCTTCAGTGTAGATGCTTCGTTGTAATTCATCCTCACAGTATCGGTCCCTCACAAAGTGCGTGGATCCCTCACAAAGTGCGTGGGTCCCTCACAAAGTGCGTGGATGCCTCACAGGAGTTATCAGTATGACAGTCCTTCAGTGTAGATGCTTCGTTGTAATTCATCCTCACAGTATCGGTCCCTCACAAAGTGCGTGGATCCCTCACAAAGTGTGTGGATCCCTCACAAGAGTTGGCCGCTCACAGTGTCCCTCTCTCTATATGTGCTCGAGCTTCTCAATTAGTTCCCGTCGCGCTGCGTTATCGGGCGCGGTCAAGAAATTTCTTCTTTTCGCCCCTGTCCTCAACATGAAAGGGAATGTACTTAGTGCCTTCTTGCCCGTAGTATACTCGTGTGTAAAGTGCCACTGTAAGACGCCAGTAAGTCTTTATTGTGCCTTTAGATCAATGCTGATCACTTTATTCAACCGCTTGTCATTATTTAGCGTTATTTACCCTATCTGGGAACAGCTATTAAATTGCATATTAGTTGTCTCATACCATAAGCCCTTTACTTATTGATCTAATTTTTGCTACCCTAATAAATTCAAAATATTATAATTATATTGTATCATATTAACTATGGTTATTAATTCTGACTTTTAGTCAATTCAAATAGTCAATTCAACACTATAAATATGAAGTTTGACCCGATAATTCAGCGAAATTTCTGCCTTTCGTGAAACTTGAGTCGCCAATGCACGCGTCTCCGCTCAATAAGAATGAGGTAATACTTGTCAAAAATGCCCATGATTTTTTTTGAGAACCTGAATAGAATAACATCACTTATTAAAATATGCCAGAAGAAAATTCATGAATTTTTATTTTTAAGCTACATTGTGTTATTTTATGATGACGACTTTAGTACAACAGCGACTAGTATGTCTTTACGGTAGAGAGCTTGCGTCTTTGGAGTTGGAACATGTCTTTGACAGTGGAACGTATCTTTGTCGCAGAGAGCTCATGTCGATGACGGTGGAGCAATTCTTTAAGGTGTAGAGTTCACGTCTTTGATAGTGGAGCATGTCTTTATGGTGGAGTGATCACTTCTCTGACGGTGGAGCATGTCTTTATGGTGGAAAAGTCAAGTCTTTTCCGGTGAAGCATGTCATTATGGTGGAGTGATAACGTCTTTGACGGTAGAGCGTGTTTTCATCGTGGAAATCTCACGTCTTTGACGAGGAGCACGTCTTTATCGTGGAGAGTTCATGTCTTTATCTGAGAAAGCTCGCGTTTTTGACGGTGAAGCCTGTCCTTCGTTATATGAGAGAGCTCATGTCTTTGACAGTGGAGCATGCCTTTATACGAGAGAGGTCATGCCTTTGACAGTGGAGCATGCCTTTATACGAGAGAGCTCATGTCTTTGACAGTGGAGCATGCCTTTATACGAGAGAGCTCATGTCTTTGACGGTGGAGCATGCCTTTATACGAGAGATCTCATGCCTTTGACAGTGGAGCATGCCTTTATCCAAGAAAGCTCATGTCTTTAACGTAACAATTCGTTTCAGGACAACAAGAAAGTGAATCTTTAATTTTGAATTGATCATGTATTTTTGCGGCTGTTATAAAAACCTTGGTATGATCGAATGTAGCAAAAAAATGATCCGTAAAACTATGACTTAAATCTTCGGGTGTAAATTAAATATGTTACTTTTTCTGTACACGCAAAAACATGTATATTTGAAACGACCTTGATACAGACTAATAATTCATTAGATGAATCCAGTGCGCAAAATATTGTGTAAAACTGCATTGCTTAGTGAATAAAAGAGAATTACGCAAATCATCTGTTATTTCTGTATCATGAACTCTTGATATACCATCGGCTAGCCATTGCCGAGTCAAAGCCTCACATTCGAGTTGGGTTTGCAGGCGCGTGCAGAACTTCTTTGTTCTCAGCATCACGAGACACGACTAAGTTCTGCAAATCATTGTCTTTCACTTAGATTATTTGTGTATCATGGACTCTTAATATACCATCGGGTAGCCATTGCCGTCTCAAAGCTTCACATTCGAGTTGGGTTTGCAGGCTCGTGCAGAACTTCTTTGTTCTCAGCATCACGAGACATGGCTAAGTTCTGCAAATCGCCTTACATTCGAGTTGGGTTTGCAGGCGCGTGCAGAACTTCTTTGTTCTCCGTATCACGAGACATGGCTAAGTTCTGCAAACCGCTGCATACCGACGCCTGCCGTAAATCCTTCGAATGTCTTCTTTTAATGCCCAGATCTCGCTTAATCCCATGATCTCGCAGATCTTCTGCTACAGCCGCTACTACTTTCGCTAGCATTCAGATCAGATCGTCTAAATTTAAGCGGCGCTATTCTTATGTCGAATTCGATGAGCAGCTCCGATGTGTTTGTGTATTCTAAAATGATAATTAATTGTATAGACTCGTACGATTAATAGCCCGTTTATTGTGACAGTCTTAGTGAAAATAAACTATATTTCAGTGCACTGCTTAATCTGCTATTGAAAGACAAATGTTCTGATAAATTACTTGTTACATCTTAGGTTATTTACGTATCCACGTTCAATCAATATTTAGAGCATTTATTGCTCTTGGACTACCAAGCGATTTGCATGCCTATGTTCGCCTGTACAGGGCTGCCATGTTTGTCTGTACAGGGCTGCCATGTTCGCCTGTACAGGGCTGCCATGTTCGCCTGTACAGCTAGGGCTGCTGTGCCATTCTCAGAATCGGGCCGCAGCATTTCTTGTGTTTACTTTTACAAGCTTTTTATTCTAGTGTGTAGTTATTGTGCACTTTTCGCAAGCTGATGTCAATTGTTTCTGTCATGCCGCTCTGCATTCTTGAGGCGAAGATTCTCAAGACACTGATCTCGATGAACACACTTTTGATTTTCTCCGCCTTTTTAGCGCATTTTCTCATCTATGGAAAAAAGGCGCTATAGTGCTCGCCATGTCCGTCCGTCCGTCTGTCTGTCCGGCCGTGACTTCACGTTTTCGTCGACGGGAAAATGCGCTCTCTAGCTGTCACTCACTGCAGTGAGTGCTGAGTTATATTATTTGATTAGTCTCCTTAAAAATCTAGCTTTATTGATAATTGTTTTAGAATCGAATTTATTTACCGCGTTTAGAAAATTGTGTACTATCTAACAAATTCTTATCTACATGTATATGCAGGACCCACTAGATTTACGTTTCTTCTAAAACTTTACATTGCTTTCAGGTATTGTAGAATGGAAATAATATAAGTATTTATGGCCATCCTCTGAGTATTTTAAATCTTTTTTGTAATTATTTGGGTTCAAGTAAGTGGTGTGAATTACGCCAATCTTTCTCCAGTTTTGCGAACTTTGCTCCAGTTGTGAAATTTGCTTGCGACTATTCGTGTACATTTAAAATTTAAAACGCTATTTGCATCATATATAGCCTGTATTGGATCATGAAATAAAGTCCAAAATTAAAAGCCATAGTCAGAGAAAATTTATCAAAGGTATGAAGAAATCTGGGTAATTTTTGAGGGTATCACGGTTGGAAAAGTATCATGGTTTTTGCGGTATCATGTTCTGAGAGGCAACATGCCTGAACATGATAACGAGGCATGACAGCGAAGATTCCAACTGGTACTTACATTAATGAATGCGCATGAAAACATGGTTGTTATCATGACTATGTCTGTTGATCTATTGCTTCTGAAATAAAAATTTTCAAGTGTTATTGTCTAGACAATCACGGTTCCATTATATTTATTATGAATTCATTTTTCGGTTCAATACTTAATATTTAATTCCTGACTTGTGATTTCGAAACAAGGCCACATTCCCAAATTATTTCGTGCAGAACTGCGTGTTTATTGCTGAAACAGTAAAAATTTTCGTATCTCCATCCGATATTTAATTACTGACTTGTGATTTCGAAACATGGCCACGTTACCAAATTATTTCGTGCAGAATTGCGTGAGGAACGCTCAAAATTTTGGTATCTTTATCCGAAGATATTTCGATTTGTCTGGGAGCTCCAGCCAGCCGATCGCTGCATGCAGTCTCGAGCTTGTATGTGAACGCATGACCGCCCTGAGCTGACTCCTCCTCTTGCTCTGAGATTAATGATGTCGTAGTACAGCGTACGATTGATTACTTCGTCCTGGCGTGACCCTGTTCTCTGCTCCTACTCGTCCATCCACGTATAGCTGCACCGCCACCGTATGTACTGTTATAGTTACTTATAGATACTACAAAGTTTTTAATTATTTGAGCTCCTTTTTTCAAAAAGTACTACACGTTCAATACTTCTGCCTGGCGTGACCCTGTTCTCTGTTCCTACTCGTCCGTCCTCGTATAGCTGCACTGCCACCGTATATGTTCTGTTATTGTTACTTATAGCTACTATAATGTTTTGAATAATTTGAGCTCGTTTGTTTTCAAAAAAGTACAACACGTTCAACTCACGTTTTTCATGAGCATCTTCCTGAGTTAGCGAAGGGATGAGGTTTTTCTCCCAAATGGCCTCGGAAGCGTCGGTCTTTGACCGGGAGCGTTTGGAATCAACGAGTCTTCTTTAAATGAGCATCGCTTTGAGTGTAAGACAGAAGACTTTCTAGTGCAGCTTCTTGACAACGGAAGTATAGGCAGGTTATTAAAGTGTTAACACGTTTTCGATAGTCGATAATTAGATTGGACAGAAACATTTTCTTGTCATTGTAGGACAGAGTTTGAGCACACGATGAATGAAAAATATCTTACACTCGAAAAATATTTGCACTGGGCATGCTACAACTATCCTGTAGGTTATACTCTGCACTGGGCATACTTGCTCTGACAACTATCCTGTAGGTTTTAATATAAATTTAAATCAATTTATGATTTGCGCCGGTTTTCGTTTGGGTGCGTTGCGATGAATGTCTGCAGCTACGAAGCTCACCAGCTTCCCGTCCATCACGGATCATTTTTCTAGTTGATGCACAAGCCGAAATATCGACGCGCGGCGGGCCTTTAGCATGACTATGGTCGGCTCTCAGAAATGTGACGTCACACAGAACCCTGCGTCGAGCGTGAGCGATTGACTTCTTACTATACTTACGCTCGTTACTCTGCTTTGGTTCGGATGTTCATATATACGCCTGGTCCCATACTTTCAAGAAAAGTTAAGAGATCGTAAGTTCATCAGCCAATCATTGACGGCCTTTCAAGCCATACTTTCAAGAAAAGTTAAGAGATCGTAAGTTCATCAGCCAATCATTGGCGGCCTTTCAAGCCAAATCCACCAATCATAGACAAGAAAATAGAGCGTAAGTACTTACGTTCACATAGCGAGTTTTGAAAGTAGGGCCCCAGGTTGGCGCGAGATGATGGAATTTGTGGTTAATTTTTGATACTGTAATACATTGTGTTGATTTCGAAGTTTAATCATCGCATGTAACGACTTGGGTCCTGATTTGAATGCTGGTCGATGGTATAGTTTTATTTAAAAATTCATGCAGATGGTTTGATTTACTTATGCTGTTTGCTGATCGTTACCAGTTCTTGTGCTGTTTATTGTGAAATTTTAGCGTCTCTTGTATGGCAGGTCATAACTTCATACCTCGAGAAGTACTCGAGTTAAATGAATAGGTATGAAGAATAGTTAAAATATAAGTTAAATAAATATTTCCCCCGAGTTAAATGAATATTCCCTGATAATTCGATGCTCTTTGAGGATGAGAAGTTAACGGGAATGAGTCTCACGCAAAGCTGTTAGCGTATGCATGGGTCATGATCAAATCATGAGCGATGTTTTTGTATGTGGATTAATGTTATATCAAGGCGATTGATGAGCCGAGGGAGGGCTGCTGCGCCAGTGCCTTTTGTGCTCAGTCATCTCCGCTGCTCCAACTTGGGAATTTTCCCTCGTGGAATCATGCTGGAGGGAAAATAGGGAAATTCTAAAGTCGTAATAAATATGGGAAACGAAAGATTTAGAGTTACAGTGAATTATTAGAAAATTTTATTACTTTTTTTTGGTATTCATTTTTTGAAGAGGAGAAACAAATTGGTTTCGATAGTTTTTGTGAACCACATCAACTTAGTCAAGATTACAAGTTTGAGGCATACCAATTTTGTTTGAATTTTTATTCAACCAAGAATACGAAAAAGCTTGTAAACAAATAATTATCAGGTGAGGCGTTGGCCGAGTTTTTGTCTTGAATAATTTTCGAGTTCCGTCATTGAGAGACAAGAACCTGGGCCTGGTGAGTCTAGACTCTAGACAAATGTAAATCTTTATAATCCTCGTTGCTCTAACCCTCGTAAGACACCGTAATTCAAAATTTTCATGAATGAGAATTCTATTCTACCGAGAACTTAATTACCCACTGGCATGCAGGGAACCCGACTGGCAAGGGTTGTTAGATGAAGGGACCGTCTCAGAGAAGGACGCGATTGCGGCCGGTCGGTAGGGTTTTGCCGTGCGCGCCGGCGCCCTGACAACGGCGCTCAAGCGTGAGGTCAAGATCTGCTGTGGCGCGCTGCTGGATGCCTTGAGACCTGGTGTGGTATTAACAAGCTTCTTGGGGGACCCAAAGAACCTAAAAGACGTCAATCCTGAACTAAAATGTGGTTAAGACGTACATTCACAATATATGTGTCTTTTTATGTCTGTCAGGCAAAGGTATATGGTAATACGTATAACATGTTGAGTGTTGCAATGATTTTATTGATGCAGTTTTATTGATTTTTGCGCCATATTTATCCAAAGAAACTTTTGACTTACAGATGCTTGTCTGACTTCTGGTATAAGATTAATCAGCAGGCGGACTCGAGAATTATATTAATAATTATTGTGCGCCCGAAAGTTTGGGAACGCCGTGTGGAAACGCCGTAACTTGTAAAGACAAAAATTTAATAGAGAGTGTTCAAAGACGTGCAACAAGCCTAATTCCAGGCCTAAAGGGTCAATCTTGTGAAGAAAGATTAGAGAGCTTATGAAGCTTCCAAGCCTCTGTTATCGGCGGTTGTGTGGTGACCTCATTGAAGTATACAATTATACTCATGGTTTGCACAAGATCCCAGAATGATTACTAGAATTTGAAACAAGAACCAACACCAGGGGCCACAGCTATAAACTAGAAAAACTGCTTTGCAACTCATCCACGCGCAAAACATTTCTTCTCGCTTTAGTCACCGACATGTGGATCAGCCTCTCTATAATGACATCGTTGAATCTCCGAGTATGATTTCGTTCAAGAACAGAAGAGATAAAGCTATGGAAAAATATATGTTCAAACTTGAACTGCCTAACACCATATCGAACCTGGTGGAAGTTTAGTACACTGTTAGAAAAATTACCGTTAACGGTATTACCGGCGTTTCAGTGGCCGGTCGGCACGTGAGAAGAAACACCGTGTCGCCGTTTTTATTCTAATTTACCATTAGAAATCCGTAAAATATATAATAAAAACGGCGAAACAGTCTATTTTCACGGGACGACCGGCCACTAGAATGCCAGTGGAACCGTTTTTTCACCGTTTTTTCTAACAGTGTAGCTATTTCAGAATATCGTCAGTTTTGAAAAGATCCGGACAAAGTACCTGTTTTTAGATCTCCTGTGAACAAGTCACAAAAAGGACAAGAATCGGCGACAGGCGACAGACCACACCATGTCTATTCGTCAGGGCTGACAGCACCAAGATATGATATATGTTGATATTGTTGGGGGACTATCTCTTATTAAACTGACGTCCCCCGACACATAGCACGTGATCGTTCTTTAAGACTTAAATAAACTTTTCAAGGCCAAGGATTTTCTTCAATGAATCAACAGTTGCAAGTAAATATAATTAACAATGAATAAATAGAAACAAAACACAACAAACCTAACACCCTAATCCTAACCTGACTTTAACTTGACTTTAACCGTGCGTTTCAATCACTTTCACTTCACTTCAAAGTTAAATAATCAATTCCAAATATACAGTTCGAACATCGAGGCCTTCCTGAAAATAAAACAAAATAACGCTTGAAATAACTAACTAGAGAATGAATATATAATAAACAAACAAATTAACAAGCACAAATAATCAATAACACGAAACTATTCACTTCTAAAATTGAACACACACAAATATAATCACAGAGCTATCGATTAACGTACCTCCACGGCAAGAACACAAGACACAATGACAGGTAAAACGCAATGTTGCTGGAGGTCACGGCTAAGGTAATTGAAAACTAAAAATGAAAAATCAAAATCCTAATACCTATTGCATTGCTACTTATGTCTATATATACATGAATAAATCTATTTCCTCTACAATATAATTTTAAACATAATGGTTATTCAAGGCAATTTAGATTTATCTAGGAATCATAGTACATTTGATCTAGTAAACGCTGCTTTTCTGACTCTGAAAAACATTGGAAACCCTTGAAGCGTTAGTAAATGTGACTTGCATAGCAGATAGGTCCGTCGAAAATTATGTGGATTAAGGAAATTAGGGAAAGCGCAATACTCTTACTCTTTTACGCGAAAGTGGGCAAAAATTTTGATAATAAATTTTAAGAAGCACAAATTTTCTGTTGATGAGGCTTTCAAAACACGTAAGTTAAAAATCTTCACCAACGTACCAAATTAGCCTTTTGGCCGGTTTTAAAAGAATGAAAACATTGAGAAACTCCACTCCCACTACCGAATCATGTTTAACGTTGCCAAGGCCGGAATTATTAACAAGTTCCGGAAACTTTTCATGAATTCAGCCACGTTCTTTTATCGACAAAATTATATTTTAACCTCGCGCTCACTGTCTTGAATTGTTTTAAGCTCATCAGGTGCAAAATTTGCGGTCAATTCAGATAAGATAAGAAGTACTTTTTTAGAGTGATGAAAGTGAAAGTGAGATTTGGTTCACTATCACGGGAGCTGATACATCAACAAAGATGAATTCCATGATTATTTCACTATTTGTTGCTTATTATTTTTATATTCGTGTCAAACTTTCTGAAATTTAAAATATTTAACCATATACTTGTCGATTATGAGTTCTTGTATTGTATGATGCATAGGATTAGTTGTAAGTAGATGATATTTAGCTGGCGATCTTCACACACAGACCGGAGCCGAGAATTACGGAGACACCCTTCTATTGGAACTTAGGTTTATCGCTTCTAACTATATCTCATTATTGTCATCAATGCATTAGGTTTATTGATTACCACGTCTGACTGTTTTGTGCTGAAGATTTTCTTTATCGATCGCACACGCGTCGTTGGCCCGACCACCAGCCCAAATTCGTTGGTTAGTTCTTTTTCGTTTTGGATTCTTAGCTTATTATTATTATATTATTTTTTGCGTTTTCTTTTCAATATTTATTTTTTCTGAAGAATATCATCATTCATTAATCATATCATAATAATATCATATTCATCATTCCTTCATTCGGTCATTAATCTATTAATCCACCCGTTTTCGCTCTGTTGTATAAATTTGACTAATGAATGTTATGCATTGACTGAATAGGAATCGTACTTACACGAAATAAAATCTCTTGTTCTCAATATTGAGTATGTTCGTATGGATGCAGATGACAATTTCACTGGCGGAAGAGAACACGAACTAGAATGACTAAAAAACTAAGCAAATGGTACTTTTTTCTAAATGGGTTCCCTTGTGAGTCGGATATTACAGTTCATTGTAAACTCTTTCACTTCCTAAGGTCAGCGCGAAATTTCCCATTGTGCGTTATAGAGAAGGTGAACCGCGAGCCTGGCGACGGAACCTACGTTTCCTGTTACTGCGAGCAGGTCTCATCATTTGAGGCCTTCCAGATGAGACGAGCTTTGTTCTTTGATCTGCCTTGTCGGTAGGTACGTTACTTTCAAAAAAAGTTAAGAAATCGTAAGTTCATCAGCCAATCATTGACGACCTTTCAAGCTAAATCCACCAATCACAGACAAGAAAATAGAACGTAAGTACTTACGTTCACTTAGCGAGTTTTGAAAGTATGGCCAAGGGACGTTACTTCAGGGCACTCTGGGATCTCGTGCATTATTATAAAAAAAATTTAAGAGTTCTTAAAGCCGTAGGCCAATCACTGACGATTACTTTCGCTACCGCTACGTTTACTTACGCACGTTTTGATAGTACGGTCCCTGGTGCATTAGTATCTAACTCATTTGCTGCGCGTAAGTTGCAGAGGAACCATAAATTCGCGTTTCGTGTTTCATGCTGAACTTTGATTTGTTCTTCAACATGAATGGTGGTTGAATATATTGAAATTAGTTCTCAGAATCTGACCTCGTGTAGAGCCACAACCTTGCCAACATTCTGCTGTTTGTTGTTCTGCTCACTGTGATCGCAAGATCTATTTAAATCTTAATTTTTTCAAGATTGAGATTAAAAAGTTACTTTTAAGTTCGAATCATGACTCTAGTATATGATGATTCGTATATTGCAATGCTCGCATAACTGCTTTATGTTACTTCCAAAAGTAGTTCCAACACTAGAAATATGTATGTATATGTGTGATATATGCATAAGTAGGGGTATTGTGCGACATTTATAATCTAATTCTCGAAAAAGCGTGTCGCGGAATTGTTTGATCAAAACGTTAGACATACTTTCGACAAGAGTGTGACATAGTTGGCATATTAATATTACGCTATTCAAAATTCCTGTCTCGGAATGTACCCATGTCGCGGAATCTGCATATGATTAGTATTTGCTAATTGTGCGACGCAAAAAAATGAGCGCAATTCTGCGACCTGCTAATTAACGAAAACCTCGTTAGGTTAGGGTTAGGGTTAGAAGTGTAAAAATAGTTTTTTTTACAAACACTTTTACAATTCTACTAAGGTTAGGTCCAGCTAGCAATGGTTCTTTTACCTCAAATATCTCATTGAAAAAGTCAATTAATAATTGTCGCGGTAGTACCAATTTATATATTTAAATGTTACATATATGTATCAAAAATATCATAAATGGTACCAAATTAAGCGCGTTAAGAAATTCGTTCAATCCACAAGTACCACTTCCGTTGGTTTTTGTTGCATTGAGAAAATGTGCGGCAGATGTTTAGGATATTTTGGAATTTAGTGAAAGGTCGCAGTGGTGCGTTGGCGGGTCAGGCTGAGTTGCCAGGCCGTGTCTAGTAGGCTTAGGCAATCGTGTCCACATTGAGCCTAATTAAAAAATTTCATTCAAGTTTGAAGTAAAACTTAAAATCAATATCCAAATATTTAATAACCTGTATCAGTATTACGGTGTAATGTTAATGAATGCAACGTCTTAAAAATGATTCCTTAGGTTCTCAAATTGGTCGAACCGTACAATACAGTGAAGCAGCGCCCCGCTGTGGTTTAGCTATTGTGAACATAGCTCGTCGGCCCCAAAAGTGCATTCTGAAACCTTCAGGTCAGACTGGCTGATGACAAAAAAAAATTCGTGGCCACAAATGATCGCACGCATGCTTGGGAAGCTCCATGGGGAAGTCGGGTTGGTGAGCTTTCAGGATTAGGCTAAATTCTGAACGAGGATGGATAGAAAAAAGTGTCAAAGGCCGGTAAAGAATGAGTTCTGGTATTTCCTGCCCATTGGTCATAAATTGACGTTTTGATGTATAAACTCTTTGGGCGGAAGTATTTCTACAATAGTTTAGTTTATATTTTTACGAAATTATTTGGTAAACGCTCTTCTTGGTTGCATAGATTTCGCTTATACTGGATTGCCTGATTAATTTTAATTTTCACTTCAGCGACAAACTTGAGTTCCGTACCCCACCTGTGAATTGAAATGCGAAAATCGTTTTTTATCCCCGTACTATAGATCTCGAAATGTTTTTATTATGAACACTTATACCTTCTCCTCAAATTAAGCAATTCATTCGGTACAATCAACCTTAACCTTCTTGCTATTTAACTGACCGACTATAGTTTAAATTATTATTGGAATAATTTTTTCCGGAAAATGTAAAAAAATTCTAGTTTCATTCACAGATGTGTTTAGTAGTGAAACGAAATAAAACTAAGCTGGCAAATAATGGTCCTGAAGTCAAATTACATAACCCTTAAGATGGACGCCAGTATTTCTGAAGCCGTCTAATTGCGAGAATTGTATCGTTTGATTCTTGACTCCTCTCCATCATGTGCATTTGAAGTTTGTGTTACATTTTATTTTCAAACCAATTTGCCATATTTACTAATTTCTTAAACACACATGGTCCAGTCGTTACCTTGACTAGAAACAATAGTCCAATGATTAATGTCATGCATGCTCAAATTCCCTACTGCATCCTACATCAAATTTAAAACTGAAACAAAATGCTGGAAAGTACATTTATTTTCGCAGAGTTCATGAGTAGGAGTTAATAAGCATTCACTTCTTTCATGACACTCAATTCCATATGGATTCGAGCCTCAGCTTACACACAGGGAGTGAAGAGAAATCTTCCTACTTAGGGAAATTCTGTCTACTGAATGATTAAGTATGGAGGATTAAGCGGCAGGCTGAGAGATGAAGTCTGTAAAAAAATCACCGCAAAGCTAATGAGAAAAATTACCCTAAGCAACAGGCCGGGTTTCGTTGCGCCTTATAGGCTGCTTGCTGATTGACATTTGGGCGTTGATAATAAGATTGTTTCTAATGCTTGCTGGGCCGTAGCGACATTTCGTGCACGTTAATTGCTTTTTCAGATCAGTATTTAGTCTTTAATGTCATTGCCGTGTAAATTCAAGAAAATTAGGTAACATTTCTTCAGAATTGTAACTCGAATTGTAATGGTTCTTCGGCGAACATCAATGCTGTTTTGCAAAGCTGTGAATATTTTGACAAGAAGTATTTTGTTTGTTTCGGATGAAAACGGACAAATTTTGCAAATTGATCGAAAACTTCCGGTTTTAATAGAGAATTCGGTAATCTCGCCTGAAATTGCTCACTTTGCTGGATCCGAAAAATCTTGATGGATAGATACACAGGCTTCATAGATATATAGGTTGACGCACGATTTTATGTCGATCTTTTATCAATTGTCGGAACTTGAGAATGGCCATGAAGGCTTCATGACTGTAATAACCATGCCTCGAAATTGTTAGACTGAACAGTGATTTATGAATTTTTTTCCATATGCAGTCACCTGCTTGGGAAAAAGGTTATCAAAAGGCGCATTTCCTGTTGAAAATGCGTTCGTCTTTTCCATGGATTGTTAAGCTCGAGCGACAAAAGGAGTTTCAGGCTCGAGAAAAGACCCATTGATTCTGCGCATTGAACCCAATGGGTGTTAAATGATGCAGTCTATGGTTCAGGCTTAGTGCGTGTTAGTCTGGGTGCTTAGAACGACAACGATGATATTAACTTACATGCATGCGCTATGGACTAACTTCCAACTCAACTTGAAGTTCATTCCCGTGCAGTAGAATATACGTACCTGTGTTGAGGAAAGATAATCCAAGCGTTACGACTTTTTAGAAATCAATTTTTCAGACGGTAACGTGGGAAGGGTGGGTGGCGTCAATGGGTACAGGAAGGTAAGGGTGGGTTGATGGTGGGCATTAATTTTTCAGGTGGTAACGTGTGAAGGGTGGGTGGTGTCAATGGGTACATGAAGGTAAGGGTGGGTTGACGGTGGGTAGGTATTAATTTTTTATGTGCTTACGTGTGAAGGGTGGGTGGCGTCAATGGGTACAGGAAGGTAAGGGTGGGTTCATGGTGGTATTAATTTTTCAGGTGGTAACGTGTGAAGGGTGGGTGGGTGGCGTCAATGGGTACAGGAAGGTAAGGGTGGGTTAGTACAGGAAGGTTATTAAGGGTGGGTTGACGGTGGTATTAATTTTTCAGGTGGTAACGTGGGAAGGGTGGGTGGCGTCAATGGGTACAGGAAGGTAAGGGTGGGTTGATGGTGGGTATGCTGTCACTGGGGAAAAGAAGGTCGGGTGTTCACAGCTCGGGACCCGGGGTCGGTCAGGTCAGCCTGAAAAGCTTCTGAAGCGATCCTGTCTGTCTATTGGGTCACTTCTATGCCCATACCCCCGTTCGTCTCCCACTCATTCGCTCACCTCCTACACCCCCGCATTCGCATTGTGTTCCGCACTTACGATGCTCTAACCAACGAACCTTTTGGAACGGATTTCTGTCTCTCTGTCAGCAGCTGCCGCTTCCTTGCCTGAGTTGCGAGTAGAACGGACAAAATTATTCAAGAAAGGGAAGTGTGAATAACTTGTATCTCGATACACAATTGGTGCTATAATGACACTCATGTGCACACCAAGGTAAAAATATATAACTTATAACTCAGTACTCACTGCAGTGAGTGACAGAGAGCGCATTTTCTTTCTCGTCGACGAAAACATGAAGTCACGGACGGACAGACAGACGGACAGACGGACACGGCGAGCACAATAGTGCAATTATTTTCATAAATGAGAAAATGCTCTAAAAAGGTGTTGCTTTTACTTATTTGAATTGTGAAATGGCGGTTGTAACACTATTCAACGGCTGGCCACCGACGTCCCGCCTAAAATGTTCAAGTAATTAAGAGGAGGCGAAAAGTGACTGCGTAAATTGTATTTTAATTTGAAGCTTTGACCGTCATCACTGCAGAGATTTTGACAGGCATTCGGTGAAGCAGCTGCTGCTGCTGCTGCTGCTTGACCTTATCTCATGTTACTAATTATACCATTGTGCTCTTCCTTCTATCCTCATTTTCCTCTTCCTTCTGTCCTGTTATTCCTCTTACTTCTGTCCTACTATTCCTCATCCTTTTGTCTCTTATTCCTATTCGTTCTGTCCTCCTCTTCCTTTTTCTTCTGTCCTCCTCTTCCTTTTTCTTCTGTCCTGCTACTCCTCTTCGTTCTGTCCTGCTATTCCTCTTCCTTCTGTCTCTTATTCCTATTCGTTCTGTCCTCCTCTTCCTTTTTCTTCTGTCCTGCTACTCCTCTTCGTTCCGTCCTACTATTCCTCTTCCTTCTGTCTCATATTCCTATTCGTTCTGTCCTCCTCTTCCTTTTTCTTCTGTCCTGCTACTCCTCTTCGTTCTGTCCTGCTATTCCTCTTCCTTCTGTCCTCGAAATATTTCTGATCCCCGTCATGCATGTTATTCCGATAATGTTTCATCTTTCCAATTCATCTCAATTACTCCATTAGATCCTGTGTTGGCGTGTTTGCTGTTCCCTTGCCTCTTGTGGCATTCACTCTGTCTTATTTTAATCATAGAAATTATTCATCACGCGCACTCCTGTTAGCCACTTCAATTCTAATCTGTTGATATCTCCTACATTCTCACCGCCTTCTTATTAGATATTCCGTCTAAGTTTACTGATAAAAGTCCTGTATTGAGTTCAGTTTTAAAATATATTGAAAGTGCATATTTATTAGGAGACCACATCATGCAGAGATGAAATACTTTTGCAGTGGAACTCGAACTTGAGTGTATGCAGTGTAACTTGAACTTGAGTGCATGCAGTGTAACTTGAACTTGAGTGCATGCAGTGTAACTTGAGTGCATGCAGTGTAACTTGAGTGCATGCGGTGGAACTTGAGTGCATGCGGTGTAACTTGAGTGCATGCAGTGTAACTTGAGTGCATGCAGTGGAACTTGAGTGCATGCAGTGTAACTTGAGTGCATGCAGTGTAACTTGAGTGCATGCANTCCTCAAATTCTGCCTGCTCTTCGGGCCCAATTGGGTCGGGTCTCCTCAAATTCTGCCTGCTCTTCGGGTCCAATTGGGTCGGGTCTCCTCAAATTCTGCCTGCTCCTCGGGCCCAATTGGGTCGGGTCTCCTCAAATTCTGTCTGCTCCTCGGGTCCAATTGGGTCGGGTCTCCTCAAATTCTGCCTGCTCTTCGGGCCCAATTGGGTCGAGTCTCCTCAAATTCTGCCTGCTCTTCGGGTCCAATTGGGTCGGGTCTCTCCTCAAATTCTGCCTGCTCTTCGGGTCCAATTGGGTCGAGTCTCTCCTCAAATTCTGTCCACCCTGAGAAGCGAACATGCACGTTTCTGCTATGGAATGACCTTGAAATTCTTCCCTCAAGGCACCCATACAAACTATCGACATAGAGTATAACGATACTGTGTAAACGATGCGGTCTGTTCAGGAAAGTTCATAAATTAGATATTATGTAAAGATTGTATGTATAGTGAAAAGAAAATGAACATGCATGTTTCTGCTATGGAATGACCTTGAAATTCTTCCCTCAAGGCACCTATACTAACTATCGACATGGAGTATAACGATACTGTGTAAACGATGCGGTCTGTTCAGGAAAGTTCATAAATTAGATATTATGTAAAGATTATGTCTATAGTGCGGTGGAAAATTAACATGCATGTTTCTGCTATGGAATGACCTCGAAATTCTTCCCTAAAGGTATCCACAAACTATCGACATAGAGTATAAACGACGCGGTTTATGCTGGAAAATTCAGAAATTAGACATTATGTAAAGATTGTATATATAGTACATAGGAAAATGAACATGCATGAATGACCTTGAAATTCTTCCCTCAAGGCACCTATACAAACCATCAACATGGAATAAAAACGACGCGGTTTACGCTATAAAATTCAGAAATTAGGCATAATGTAAAGATTATGTATAGAGTGCAGTGGATAATGAACATGCACATAAATTGAACATGATGTTAAGATTATGTCTGTAGTGCAGCGGAAAATGAACATGCATGCATGACCTTGAAATTCTTCCATCAAGGCATCTACAAACCTTCAATGTCAAGTTACAATGACTCTGACAATTTTTTTTGAAACAGCATTGAGGAAATTGAAAATGTAGGTTTCAGGACTCTCACATGTGTGGTTAAAAATAACTTTTATTTTAACCTACCCTTATTTACATTTTTCTGTATGAATATGTGATAGTCATTAATATAAGAATACATGATAATTATTAATATATGAAAATGTGATATTTATTAACAGACAGATTATTTTCAATGAAATGTTCTTCAGTCACACCTACTTTAATAACTTAACCATTTCATTCATATTTATATATTAAACCATTATATATTGACGTCATTAGAGCTGGTGATTTTTAAGAAAATTTCAACTATTTCCTACTAAAGATTTTCATCCTACTTTTCATAGGCCTAACATGCCTGAAGTTGCATAATAATCTTGGTACCTTGGTGATTAGCTGGTGATTTTTAACAAAATTTCAACTATTTCCTACTAAAGATTTTCATCCTACATTTTATAGGCCCGACATGGCTGAAGTTGCATAATACATTACCATCTTTTCCCTCAGGTAAGCAGCACAAAGAATCACGAATTACCTGCAGTATGTTCATCGTATCGGTGAGTATACGATATCTGCATGGAGCCATAATTTATCTGCAAAAATGTAAAATTTCATAATTTAAATATTTCAACCATATCCTTAATGGTGTTGGCCGTTGCCGATACAATTTCGCGCTCATTTTCCGTGTTTCATCTCTAATAGATTTCATCCGTTGTGTTAATCTGCAATCATTTTTTCCATTTTTTTATTTGTTTGAAAATTAAATTTTTGCTTGAAAAACTCGGTTGAAGCCATCATTTGGTGCTGAAATATTCAGATGTTAATGAACCAATTTTGGAATTAATGTCCCTATGGCATGCATTGTGTTGAAGTAGTACAGCACGCTTTACAGCAACCAAAACCAAATACGTTGCGTACGATTATGCGTGGTAGTTTTTTTGCTCGATTGTTCTTACCGGTAATTATCATTCGTGCGTATACCGAACACGTATGTTCGTATCTTCGTGAACAGTTTACATTTCCTTCATTTTAGCGCTAAAAACTATAGGGGTACTCGATTTATCAATGAATGAAAAAGTGCTACACTCACATGGATTGTTCATATTATATTATATGAATATATAATGAATATATATATCATGAATGAATATATTATGAATATATATTATATATTATTCATATTACATTATATGCATTTGTGCAAATCCGTACGTGCGTTTAAATATCGTCTTCACAGCTTTCTTAACTTTCTTAACTGACTAACTTAACTTCTTCTGGCTTTCTTAACTGACGAGCATAACTGCACATGACTCATGGCAAGGCCTTCCTACATCGCAAGGCTGGAGATGCTCAGCACGAGAATGTATCGTTACCTGGTCTGGTAATATTGGGCGCGACCTCACATAGCTGGTATCGGGCGTACGCGCTTCAGGTCGTATACCTCTTAACCCAAGGTTCTCCTCCTCTCCCTCTCTCTCTCCCTCTCTCTATCTCCATCTTTCTCTCCACATAAGAGACCTGTGGTAAATTAGTAGAAATGGGGAAGTCAGTGTATACCTCTTAACCCAAGGTTCTCATCTCCTCCTCTCCCTCTCTCTCTCTCTCTCTCTCTCTCTCTCTCTCTCTCTATCGTTCTCTCCACATATAAGAGAACTGTGGTAAAACCTTCAATAAAAAGGTATATAGACACGATAAAATAGTGTAAATGGGGAAGTCAGTGTGTACCTCTTAAACCAAGGTTCTCCTCCTCTACCTCTCTCTCTCTCTCAATATTTCTCTCCACATGAGCGACCTGTGGCAAACCTTGAATAATCTGACGCTAGTCTACGGACATTGCGGCCAGACTTTCAGATACTCTTTATTTATTCGGCACTATCTGGCGATCTATAGATAGATTATCTGTTCTTGAAATTTAATTCGATTCGAGATGACACGAAAATAGAATTCGAGGTATGACATTAAAATTTTTTAAAAATCCTAATGCAAAAATTCTTGAAAGAAATTGTTTACCTTGGTAACGAATTTGTAAAGTTATTGAAGAAAACTTGAGCTCGGTAGTTGAGTGTGACTCTCTTACATTATATTTTATCGTATTGATCGCGTGTGATACCGTTGGGTCATGCAAAAATTTCATTCTACGATAATTTCAAAGTTTAATAAATGCAAAGTTTTATCCAGAGAGAAACCTCAGCTATTTTTCCTAATTGTTGGAAAAAACAATTTAATACAAAATACAGGAATGAGTTTAGCCTGTGTAGGCCTTATAAAAGACTTGAGATCTAAACATTTTTATTGAAAAGCGACTGTCTGAAAAGCCGAGGATGTTGCAATGCGATTGCCACGTGACATTCCTGAGATGCATGCGTTTTTGGCTTTAATGTCGATGAATGCAAAGATATTAATAAATATATTAAAGACAAATATGTAAAAAAATATTTGTGTTAATGTATTACGTACTATTGCATTGCTGATCCAAACATGCATGCTCATTTTTTCTTGAAACTTTACTTGGACGACGAAAAATGTATTCTCGCTTAGACTTAGCCCCGGCACTACATGTTTGCTGCACTAGAGTGCAGGCAATGCACGCTATGTTTGTTGCACTAGAGTGCAGGCAATGCACGCTATGTTTGCTGCACTAGAGTGCAGGCAATGCACGCTATGTTTGCTGCACTAGAGTGCA